>NW_022111306.1:3972765-3978228 GCF_000313985.2 Echinops telfairi
TTTTCTTCTAGAAGTTTAAAAGTTTGCCTTTACATCTAAGTCCCTGAACCCACCCAAATTGTTTTTAGTGAGTGAAGCATAGATCTGTTTTCATTGTCTTCTTTCTGAACCATCAATTTCCCTAGCACCGTTTTATGAACTGCTGCTCCCTTCCTCACTGTTGATGAGCGCTAAGTCTGTCATATATCAAATTGACATGTGCAGTTGTTTTTAGGCTATCCCATAATGCTCCACTGATAAGTTTAGCAGGGATTGAAGTGAAAAGGCATTCTTCTGAGAAGGAGGACCTTGCATCAGCAAAATCTTACTCATTAAGATACTTACACTGTCAAATAACTGCAGCAAACTGAATGTCACAACAACATACCCCAGTGGCAATCTATAAGTAAATGATATACTTTGTACAAGTAAGTTTATATCGATGTTGAAATTTACTCAGTGCCACTCAGCTTATCCCTCTTTTCATTAAACCCAGCCTGAGTCATGGGATCTCGAAGTGGGTCAGCTGAATGTGCGCACCAGAAGGACCTAGCATGAAATTCCATGATGTGGGTTGGAGAGAAAAAAGGAAAGGACATTTTGGAAAGCGATGTTTAATAATTTTTTCATTAGCAAGAAAGGCATCACTGTATTGCACACTTTAAACGATAATAGCTCATTCTATTAAGTTAACTATTAAATAGTTTAAGTGTTTTGTTCCATTTATTAGCTCTATTAATTCATTTATCGTACAGGATAATCATATTCTCATTTAGGTAAGACACCTAGGTGAACTTGTGATGCTACTGGAGCACTGCACCATTGTCAGCGTTGTCTATTTTTAGATCTGCCCTCGTTATGGGGCACGGAGCTCCTGAGGATCCTGGCCCGACTTTGACTTAGTTGTTCTGTTAGAGCCAAGCCAACTGCCATCAAGTGCATTCCAACTCCTGGTGACCGCATCTGATGCGTGGACTTGCCTAGAGGGCTGTCTAGAACGTGGCCTTTCAAAAGCCGATCACCAGCCCGTTTTCTTAGACACTTCTAGAACTAGGTTCAAACAGTCAACCTTTCAGTTGGCAGTTGAACACTTAATCACTCGAGGACTCCATCAAGCAGAACCACCAGGATCTGAAACAAGCCTGACTCCGAGCCATTGCTATTTCCACTAGGCTTCACCAAGGCAGGATTTCAACAGCTCACTGCTTTTTTGACTCCTCATTGTTCTCTTATATTTGTAAGCTTGTAAGGCACTGATCCAGCTCAGGGGTTGGCAAACTTTTGAGACAGAAGAGCCAATCTTGTTCCTCACAATTTAAAACGTATTCAAAAGTGAGAAATATATTTCTACAAACAAATGAAATCACCATGATCTGCATATAGCCTTTAAATTTTCTTAATTTTACTTCAGAACCACATGTCCATACCAAAAGAAAGAGCCACATAGGGCTCTTGAGCCACAGTGCACCAACCCTGCTCTAGCTTATCTCCTCCTTCATTCCACAAATCTTCATGTGGTGCCTGGCGCAGGTCAAACTCCATCAGGCACTGAGGACATCAAGAAAGGGTTTGCCCTCTGTCTTATATCATTTATTCATTAATTTGCATCTCCTAATCACCTGCTATATGTCAGGCACCCTGCCGGCTACAGAGGATACACACAATCAAGGATTAAGAAACCTCGTGGAAAACCGGTGTGTGGTGTGATTAAGAATCTAGAAGGTGGGGTTGTTGTTGTTGGGTGCCATCAAGTCAGCTCCAGCCCACAGCAGTCCTAATGCACAACAGAACAAAACACTGCCCGCTCCAGGGCCGTCCTTCTGATGGTTTCGATGCCTAAATCCATTATTGCAGCCCAGGTGTCAATCCATCTCCTTGAGGGCCTTCCTCTTTGTCACCATCCCTCCACCTTACTAGCATGAGGTCCTTCTCCAGGGACTGGTCTCTCCTGAAAATACGTCCAAAGTATGTACGGCCAAGTCTTGTCATCCTTGCCCCTCAGGAGCACTCCAGTCATACTTCTTCCAAGACAGATCGGTTTGTCCTTTTAATAGTCCATGATACTTTCAATATTCATCTTCAGCACCACAAT
Organism: Echinops telfairi; assembly: GCF_000313985.2. Lineage (NCBI taxonomy): Eukaryota > Metazoa > Chordata > Mammalia > Afrosoricida > Tenrecidae > Echinops > Echinops telfairi. Next base: position 3,974,837 of record NW_022111306.1, read on the forward strand.
TCACATGTACAAATTCTTCTTTGTCTTTCTTAGTCAATGTCCAACTTTCACATCATACAAAGCAGTGGAAAATGCCCTGCTTTGGGTCAGGCACATCTTAGTTTTCAAAGTAACATCCTTGCTTTTTAATAGTCTAAAAAGGTCTTGTGCAGCACATTTACCTAATGCAATGCATTGGCTTTTGATCTCTCGACTGCTGCTTCCTTCCATGGGAACTGATTGTGGATCCAAGCAAGTCTTGAAAATAATCTATAGATCTTGCAGGGAGGTGGAACAAAGATATGGGAAGGAAGGTGAGCATTCTGGGTAGAGTAATGCCTGGCTGGTGTGTTGAACCTACAAGTAGTGGGTGCAGGATGCAGACTTATTATCTTGTGCTGCAGTCATTTCTGACGCATGGCCACCTCATGCGCTATAGAGTAGAACTACTTCATATGGTCTTCCTGACTGCAATGTTCACATAAGGAAATCTCCAGGCCTTTTCTTCTCCAGTGTCACCAGGTGGATCTGAACCACCCACTTCATTACCCACTTGGTTACCAGCCAAGTACCAAATATTCTGCCACCTAGGGAGCTTTATAGCACATGCGGTAGAAGAAGGAACTACTGAGGTGAAAGGTGAGGAGAATGGTGTGGCAAGAAAAGTCAAGGGCTGTGCAATTCCATCCTAGGGAATTTAGACTTTATCTCAGGTAAATGACGAATGCTGTTTTTGTTTAAAATCTACTTCATTTGTTTCCCATAATATTTAAATTTTTATAAAGTGCCCCACTATAGTCATCAAACATAATGCGTAGATATATTTTCCTCTAAGTTTTCAAAAGCTTTTTCTTTATGTCAGAAAGTTTTAAAACTTACACATGGGGCTACTAACCTCAAGGTCAAAAGTTTGAATCCACCAGATGAAGCTTTCTACTCCCATAAAGAGTTACAGACTTGGAACCCCACAGGGGCAGGTCTATCCCGTCCTTCGGGGTTTCTCTGAGTTAAAATGGACTCAATGGCATATTTTTATTAGGTTATATATATGAGTATAATTATTAAAAAATATATAGGTAGCAAATGATGGATCGAGCAACATGCCTAAGTTTTATTGTGACTACTGCAATACATACCTCACCCATGACTCTCCATGTGTGAGAAAGACACAGTGCAGTGGTAGGAAACACAAAGAGAATGTAAAAGACTACTATCGGAAATGGATGGAAGAGCAGGCTCAGAGCCTGATTCACAAAACAACGGCTGCATTTCAACAAGGAAAGATACTTCCTACTCCATTCTCTGCTCCTCCTCCAGCAGGGGCAATGATCCCACCTCCCCCTAGTCTCCCAGGTCCTCCTTGCCCTGGTATGATGCCGGCACCGCACATGGGGGGACCACCCATGATGCCAATGATGGGCCCTCCTCCTCCTAGCTCCAGCAGGGGTGATGATCCCACCTCCCCCTAGTCTCCCAGGTCCTCCTCACCCTGGTATGATGCCGGCACCACACATGGGGGGAACCACCTGTGATGCCAATGATGGGCCCTCCTCCTCCTAGAATGATGCCAGTGGGACCCGCTCCTGGAATGAGGCCACCCATGGGGGGCCACATGCCAATGATGCCTGAGCCCCCAATGATGTGGCCCCCCGCCCGTCCTATGATGGTGCCCACTTGGCCAGGAATGACTCGAGCAGACAGATAAAGGCAGAGCACAGCCTCTTTGTATCACTTTCTTCTTACTTGTACCCTCTCACCGGAGATATGTTGCTGCGACTCTGGACGTTTTCTAACAGCACAAGGTGGAAGACCGGCTCCCCCTTTCTCTCAAAAAGAGAATAGTTTTTGGAGTGGAGTAGTGGACAAAAAGCAGAACAAAATGATTTTTGTTTGTATTGTGACACGTGAAAATAAACTTTTAGTTAAAAGAAAATATAGGCAACAACAAAAGTCCAGAGAAAAAGTTTACCTGTTGTAACACCTCCCTTCTCTCACTTTCACAAGTTAAGCATGTTTATCATCTTTAAATTTTTGCCTAATACTCTCTATTGGGTCCTTTGTGGTCTTCAATACTTGTTCTTATTTACCAGGGTTTGGGCCTCAAAGTAGGATCTAGTCTTTTAGGCTGGAAAACATGGCCGAACCATCTACCTAGGATTACAGCCACCTCTGTTCCCTTTATTTCCTAGGATCCTACTTTTTCTTTGGGTTCTAAATACGATATATGCTACAAGAAATCTTGGGATAAAAATGCTGTACAACCACTATCTTATAATTATTATACTGGCCAATCTTATTTCTAACAGTTCATGTCAGTTTCCTCTAGTTGGGTTAGAAGAAAGTCTCTATTACCTAGTCAACGAGCAAACAGACTAAGACTCAAAGTGGAGAAAAACGTGTTCAGCAAGAAATTCCAGACGAAACGCAGATGGACTCATTTTATGAGTATGATAACCAAATAAAAGTCTTCAACTGTTCTACAGATTTCAAGTTTTAATAAGTAAAGTATGCATAAAATACAGGAGAACTATTTTTCTGGGTCTATCTAATGGATGTGCGTGTCATTAAAATGTTATTAGATGCCCTCAATTTGGCTCTGACTCACAGTGAGCTTATACTGAAAAGCCTGCAACATGACCCAGCCCTGTCCCATCTTCACAGTTGGGTTTAAGCCCATTGTTGCAGACACTATGTCAACCCAACTTGTTGAGGTTCTTCCTAATTTTTGCTGATGCTCTACTAAGTCTGCTGTCCTTCCTCAGGGCCTGACCTCTCCTGATAACATGTCCAACGTACACAAGACAAAGTAACATAAGACAAACTAAGTTAAAATCATCTCAGGCATAGGGACCTCAATACAACCCATCTGGATGAGAGCGATATTTAAAGGAAACTATTCTAGAACAAGGAAAACGTCTTCTTGCTTCAAAAGAAAGACTCATCAACAGAGGTTTCCTTTCCGAAAGGAGGCAGCCCCGTAGTACTCCTGGAAAGAAAAGCGAGTAAGTGCTGTTGGAAACCACAGTGTAACGAGGGAGCATCGAAGTCTTGTAGTTGTTATCATTATCGCTGATCTTCCACAGGGTGTGCAGCATAAACTAACAGAAAAAAACCGGGAATGTCAATAATGTTAGAAACTGAGAAATAAGTGATGTCAAAGGGGACGGGGGTGACAAGGTAAGATCATGGGTAATTAAATTTAAGATGCTTGTCTAGAATCACAAATCCAAGAATTGATGCACCCAGATTAAGCTTAACGACTCCTTTGGGACGACTGTTTTAAAGACAATGATTGATGTGGACGGGCAGGAGGGAGGGAAAGGGGTTTGTGACTCAAGTTGGCAAGTTCGGCAAAGGCCTTGTAGGGAGGATGGAGTTCTTATTTAGAGACTGTCAGAAGCTATGAAGTGGGA
>NW_022111306.1:3978961-3987997 GCF_000313985.2 Echinops telfairi
CACCCTCCGGGTCCCTAGGGCTTTCCGGTTCCGCCTAGACAAGAATTCCCTGGAACAAAGAGTTAAATGATATTGACACAGGTGAGCTCAGTTCTCACAACTCATATTCCTTATGTGAATAGCAGATGCTTTAGGATAAAATTTAAACCTGGATGAAATAGAGGGAATGCTAATCACAGGATTTTAGCATTGTAAAAAACATTAATGATCACTAGTCTAAGATGCTTAGTTCACTGTAGAAGAAATTGAGACCCTAGAGAGTTTAAATTTACATAGCCAGTTAGTGAAAGTAGCCAACATAATACAGAAAATGTGGCTTCTACTCTAATGTTCTTTGCATTATATGACTCGGCTCCTGATTTTTAAATGGTCCTTTAAACACCGAGAAATGTAATTAGCCCTCGTAACACTTGGCAATGGCTTTCAAGGTCCTAGGCATCTTTACAAATGGAATACAGAGATTTTAGCAGAAACACAGCACTCACAAAGTTGTCGACACTAACACATCTAAAATACTCCTCAATCATTGTGCCCCATCTCAAACATCATTCTCTACTTTTTCATCTCCTTTCTAATATTCATTGCAATGGCTACGCAGAAGTCACAGACAATATTAATGGTTACAGGGTTTATTAAGGAAATTGATAGGTTGTGATGCATGTGAGAAATACTCATAATTGTTGTTCATCAGGACACATTACAACATTCTTTCAAAGCTGCTAATCATGCCCAAAGGGCATACCACTCCATTGTAAGACTCAACCTAAAGGCATTAAGCTCCACCTTCAGTTTCAGAGAATCCAGCTTCCTGAATTAAGTGCCCAGAGGCACTCCACTCCAGAAAGCCTCAACTTGAGGGCACTCAACTCCACCTCCATTGGTCAGCAAGTCCAATCCCCCTAATTAAGAGTCCTGAGGCACGGAACACCACAGATCAGCCACCTGCACCAAAGCACCGGCTTTCCATGTTCAATAGGCCACGAAGTTCACCACTCAGTCCCATGCTCTTCTGCTGTTCCTCTGATGTCACCGTTGTATTCTGGATTCGGATGTTCACTGTGCAGGGATCTCAGGGTGCAGAGGACATGCCTCACTTTTGCTGGTAGTGAAATCACCTCTCCTGTTTATCAGAGGGCTCCTTTTATACCCAGTCATATGGCATTTCAATGAATTCTATTTATAATTACTCACAGGTGAATTCTATGTGTCCCTTTTCACATTGTAAACCACATGCAAGCATGTTAAGTCATTGGGTGGGAATGCCACATTAAATAATTCACTGCCCCTGGATCAATGAAGAAACCCAGAAATAAATGTGAACCCATATTCATTTTAAATTTACTTTGTATCATGACATAGAGCAGTGTAAGATATGACAAAATAATAATCTATAGATTATCAAGGGTTCATAAGGGAGGGGGGAGCGGGGAGAGGGGGGAAAATGAGGAGCTAATGCCAAGGGTTTAAGTGGAGAGCAAATGTTTTGAGAATGATGAGGGCAATGAATGTACAAATGTGTTTTACACAATTGATGTATGTATGGATTGTGAGAAGAGTTGTATGAGCCCCTAATAAAATGATTTAAAAATTTTACTTTGTATCATTCAAGAATACACTAACACTTTGGCAAAAATGTCCAGACCACCATTCATTGTTTTATACTCTTATTTGTAAGCTCTTGACATGGGCCCCATGATAACTTGCATTAGTAAAGAACACCGAACAGTTCTTCCATGTCACAACTGTCGTCATTAAACATTCTACGGTGAAATTACTTTCTGGTAATATTCTGACATGGAATGGATCCCTAGTGGTGCCGAGGCTAATCATTCTGCTGCTAACCAACAGGCAGGGGATTCACACTCACCAGGAGAAAAATGTGGCAGTCTGCTTTTACAAAGATTGTAATTTTGGAAACACTATTAGACAGCTCTACTCTGTCCCATAGACACTATGAGTTGGAATCAACTCAGTGGTGATGGAAATCATACAGTTTGTATCAAATGTGTACATTATGTTGGCCTTGTATTTAAAGCTATTGAGTTCATTGGAAGATTTATAATATTCAAAAACTCCCTACTTGTGTGGCAATTCTACACCATCCTTTCAGGTCACCATGCGGTGAAACCCACTCGATGCCAGTCGTGCGGTGGGGTTTTACAGTTGCCATCAAATCCATTTTGAAGCAAGAGAATCCTCCGGATACCGGAAGATGCGAATGGTAGGCACTAGACTTCTGCTTGAGACGGTGGCTGTTCCAACATTGCCGGCCGCACTCAGAAGGCCTCGCGATCTGCTTCTGAAAGGTCACTATCGTGCCAAGTGCAAAGGACAGCCCTGCACCAGTCTCCACAACTCTATGCGCAACACAGAGTCTCCAAGACTGCAGGGGTCCTACCCTGCTCCACAGAGGCGCCCCGTGACGCGAAGTCTACTCCACGGCAACGCGCAGTTTTTGTTGTTGGGTTTCCTTTTGTAACAGCTCATTAAACACAGCTGCAGCATTCGTCTTTATAAACAGAATGCATCTTAGAGCAATGAGGATCGTGACGCCTGAGATATCACGGTCAGACGGATCAACAGATTACTTCTGCACATCTGCACACAGGGACTTCTAAATCTCAGGTTTTGCTGAACTGATGAGTTAGTTATACAAAAAGGGAAATTTTCAATTACACTAGAATTGCTATGTAGCCAGAATAGGGACTAGGGGAAGGGGGCTGTCGCCCCTAAACCTGCATAGGACAACAGTACAGGGGCTGCAGGGAAATCAGGCACCCATCAGACACCTATAGGAAAATCCAGAACTGAGCATGCTCAGACCCAAGTCCCCCAGGCCCAGATGGAAGATCCACCTGGGTGCACAGACTAGACACAAGCAATATTACACCATACAGGTACGCCTAAACGCAGCCATTAAGGCCAGCCAATACCCTCAACCATGCCTCCCCGGCCAGTGGGAAGAGAAGGAGATATAAGCACTCCGAAGGCAGGTCGCGGCCCCTTTAGTTTTCGTCTCTGCTCTTTGTGCGCTGCAAGTTGAGCGGATGGTGAGCTTCCTCCCGCGTGTGGGTGCGGATGCGCTTGCGCCTGCGTGCCTGCCAAAGACCCACTCGAGACTGCACCTTCCCGAGACTGCACCCTCCGGGTCCCTAGGGCTTTCCGGTTCCGCGTGCGTGGTTATGTGCTCCTGTTCCTGAATTCTCTCCGCGCGGTTTTTCACGTTCAGTCTTGAACTCCTGTGCGTTTCCCACGCAGCCTTGTATGCTTTCCTGAAACAGCGCATACTTTTTGAGACTGTAATACCTGAAACTCCCCTTTCCCTCAAAAATGTCACTTTCATTACAAAAAGTGCTTCTGCCGCGTGAATTCTTGCAGTGTTGCGAGGCAAGAACTGAGGTATCCCAATCCAGAAACCTAACATTTTGGTGGCGCGACTTGGATAAAAACCCTCTGAACTCCACCTTTAAGGTAAGTCGAGCTTGACCCAGGTTAGACACACATTGTTAAAGGGATCATGTGATAAACTTTTCAAAGTTGTCTCTAGTGTAAAATGCCATATAACGAGATAGTTGGATAGTAAGAAATGGTATATACTGATCAATGTTTTTATATACACTGATTATTTTCAGATAAATTCACAAGTAACAATTAAAAGGGTGTGCATTCTGTCAAGAGTGATGTGCCAAAGACAAAGATAGAATGAAAACTTTTCACTACATTCTATTTTATATGTTTTGAACTTTGTACTATGTGCATATATGCATACATAAAATTAAAATGATACAATTCTTCAAACAAACAAACAAAAGGTAAGTCCAGCTTGGGACACCCTCTATCCCTGGAGCGGGCACAGATCTCTGCCTCACTCTTCGGTGCACCCTTTCGTGCTAACTTCACTTGACAGCGGATCAGACTTTCTAAGTGTCGAACTTAAACTTCAAGACTTGCCATTTGAAACCACCAGCCTCTGTAGGAGGGAGCTGGGCCGTCTCTCAGACTCGGCTACAAACCCTACAGATTCAACCCTGCCCTTGGGAGTGTGCTGCCAGGGAGAGCCTACTCTATGGCAGTATAGATGTCAGTAACAAGCGCTCTGATAAGATGGCCCCCGGAACCCTCTCCCACCACCCACTGCGTGTCTGCCTTCCTATGCTCCCATGTGATTCCTGCTTCCATGGTTTGCCAGGTGTCTGCCTCCTACTCTGCTGTGCGATTCCTGTGTCCCTGTTTTGCTATCTGCACCTCCTAAAGCCTTTTCCTATGATACCGTCTGAAGACTCCCTGGGGGCCCTGCACTCTGTTCCCCCAAACCCTTATGCCTTCCTTTGCTTTTCTGGCGCATTTCACTCTTTTTCCCCGTCTTCCTTGTAACCCCCAAACTGCTCTCATCCATGCTGTTTAAATCGGTTGGTCTCTCTGCAGGATACCTGCTCTCCACGCTTTTTATCCTCAGTCTCCCAACTTCCCTGCCATTTTTGTAGCATAGCTGAACATGCGATCCGCTGCTGACCTTGCCAAGATGTCCTCTTAAGACACGTCTCTTGCTCCACCCACTGGGGTACCTGGGGCCAGGGACTTACTGGTTAGCCATCCCCTTCTGGTCCTTCGCAGCTTGCCTTACCCCATCCATTCTAGTTCATCTTCTGGTCCCTTTCCTAGTCCCGCTCAGTTCTCATGGTCCTCTGGTTTGCCTCTCCACTCCACAACTCCATTCTAGTTTTTTCCCCTTTTCCCCTTGCCCTTCTGGTTCCTCCAAGCATCCTCCCTCCAGCTTACAGATAAGCCAGATGAAAGGAAATGCCTTGTTTTCTTGCTGTTCGGCTCTGTTTGGTTTTGATGTTTAGTCTTTGTTTTCCTGCCAGTTTGTGTTTCATTTGCCAAGCTTTGTCACAAAGAATTTAGGAAGTAAGGTCACTAAACAATTGCTAACCCTGTTGTTTCCAAGATCACTCAAGAGGCTTTTTTAGCACTGCCTTGCCTCCTGCCTTCACAATGGATGGGCCCATGCATCAGGCCATTTACATCCCTGGTACAAGTCCACTGGGTCAATAAATACCCAGCTAAGGACTGCAACTTCCCTAGAGTTGACTGCATTCAGACTGAGCCATTAGACAGGTCCCCGCTGCCTCCGCCTTCAGAGGTCCTGGTGAGTCACCCAGGCTAGTGATTCCCTCCTGAACTGCCACCCTAGCCAGTAGTACCCAAATGCCTGGCTTGCTGTCTAGAGAACAGTCAGGGCCTAGCCAGCCAGCTTAGGCCAGGTCCCAACACATCGCCCAAGACGGAGGCTGTGGGAAACAGAAGGCTTTCTCCCAAGTTGTCTCCCCCAAATATATGCCAAACTTAGCTGCTTGAGAATGACTATACACTTGGAGGTCATCAGACGTAGATCAGGGGTCATTCTCCTTAAGAGCTATCAGCCATCTAGACCAAGTAGACACTACTGTTTATCCCACAACAAGTAGGGCCCACTCCCTTCTGATTAGGATATTAGTTGTCTGTTTCCTTGCAGGAGACACCAGAGAGGTCAAACCCGCCCAAGGATGACCAAGGTTAGGCTGTCATCATGAATGTAGGGTCCACCCATCTTGTCACATGTATACCCTTAGACCTTCCCATTCCTATGAGCACACCCCTAGCTCATCCCCTTCCTGTCACGCTTATGCCTATCATACAACCCCTTCCTACAATGTGTATGCCTATTGTACTGCCCCTTCCTGTGATCTGTGGTAACCTGTAATCATGTCCCCCTAATGAGACATAACCCTTGGTTAGCAATAAAGTGGAGGCTCTCGCCTGCTCTCATGGCTGGGCTCCCCCCACGAGGACCACCAAGTGGGGCTGAGGTGAGCATGCTACCATGAATTGTGTCTGACTCCATTATTTGACTCTCTCCTCTACCTCTCATGCTCTCTCTGACTTTACTATAATCTTTACTTATTATCGCTATACAATTGCGCCTACTGGACCTGTGATGATTTGTTGGGGACTCTCCTCGCCCCACAGGAGGCATCTGTCCAAGGCAATCAGGTTCCATGGAGTACTGGAACCTCTGGTTAAGGACCTTGGGATGTCGAACACTTACCATTTGCTGTGTGTTTTATCAATGGGCAACCAGGTGTCCATCCCTCAAACAATGCCTCTGTACTATATCCGCTCTATTGTTCCAAATTTGACCTGCAGATGCTAAAAAAGTGGAAACTACTATTTGTCTGCAACTCTGTCTGGCTCCAGTACATTCTAGGTGACGGGAATCCTGGCCAAAGCAATAACACACTTTCCCTCCCTCCTCTACTACAGCCAGAATCTAATATACATAAAGGATGGGAAGTGGGCGAAGTCCCTTATGTTCAGACATTTGTTCCAAATGTACCAAGAACCCTATAAGGGATCCTGAGGCTGAGAGCCTCTAAGCCCCTAGCCCAGCTACACTGCCTGCGGTCACTGAACCTACATGGGAAGGAAGATGGCCCCATCAAAATTCTACCCTTGATAGAGGCAGCTTGGCAATTTGGTCCTTGGACGATTCCTAAGCCTTTCTGAACTCAAGCAGATTAAAAGCAAGCTACGCAGTTAATCAGACAACCAGAACAGTACATAGACACCATTCAGCACCTCACCCAGGCCTATGACTTGGCTTGGAAATATGTAATGATAATTCTAGGACAGATTATGACAAACAGAAAGCGAGTACTAAAGGAAGCCAAGAAATTTGCAGAAAGTTTACATGTGATAAATGATAGGTATCCAATAAGATAAACAGCTGTGCCTCCAACTGACTCCACCTAAGATTATAATGATCCCACTGACGAGTGGACATGGGAACATTTTCTAGTGTGTATAAAAAATGGACTAAAGTAAGGAGAGCAAAGGCCATCAACCACACTAAAGCGATAGTCATTAACCGCTCGCTTAATCAAAGTCCTGTAAACTTCTTGGAGCAGCTGAGAGAAGCCCTAAATTAGCACACCATGGTAGACTTAGACTCATATGAAGGGCAAGTCATACTAAAAGACAAATTTCTCACACAGGCTACACCAGACAGTCAGAAGAAGCTCCAGAAGTTAGTGCAAGAGCCTAGCGGAGGAGCTCTCCTAGAGAAGAGATGGTCACTAGCCAATACAACCTTTTACAGTAGGGACAAAGAGCAAGGCTCAGACTCAGGAGGAGAAGGAAAGATGCTAGGCATGCAAGATATTAGCCTCCGTAGATAATCAGTGCCCAGCCACTGCCCCCCAGGATCCAAAGACCCCTGCATAGGGTACAAAGTGCCATGTGTATTGGCATATGGGCCACTAGGCAAGGAATTGCCCTAACAGAAATAGGCCTCCACTTGCCCTTGCTATCACTGCAAATGAGCTGGCCACTGGCAGCGCTCTGCCCTATGGGGAAAATCCAAGATGAGAGTGGTCTGCTGGTGAGTCTGCAACTGCAACCTGGACTGCAGCAGCCCAGCCAGATGGCCCAGCAGCATTGCTGCCACTGTTCTGGAGCCCCAGTTGTGCATGGACGTGATAGGTAGGCCAGTACATTTTCCCTACTTAGTGCTGTCTACTCTCTCCTAACCTTTTTCCTCAGGCTCCAAGCAGCACCTTGACACTTAAGTATAGCTTACCATCTGCTCAATACCTAGAGACCACAATCCTCAGGGCAAGTAGAGAGAATTAACTAACACTTAAATCTAACCCTCAGGAAGTTGACATGAGAAACTCAGATGAGCTGGAAAGATGCACTGCCAATAGCTCTCTTACTCTCAGAACTGCCCCCACGGAAATCTACATGTTTAAGCCCCTATGACAGGGATTCGCAACCTTCCTAATGCCACGACCCTTTAATACAGTTCCTCATGTTGTGGTGACCCTCCAACCATAAGATTTTTTTTGTTGCTACTTCGTAAGTAGCAACATATGAATCATAATGTAAATATCTGATATGCAGGATGTATTTTAATTGTTACAAATTGAACATAACTAAAGCATAGTGATTAATCACAAAACAATATGTTTATATATTGTGAAATATTTATGTATTTTATGATGGTCTTAGGAGACCCCTGTGAAAGGGTCCTTGGACCCCCAAAGGGGTCGGGAAACTACAGGTTGAGAGCCGCTGCCTATGAAGTTTTATATGGGTGACCTTTCCTCATAACAGAGGCAGCTGTAGATAAGGAAGTATCCTTAATACAACAATATGACATAAGAACAGCCAATGCCCCCCCCCAGAAGAATTCACTTGAGGACAGCACTGAAGCTACAGCTCAGAGAGAGGGACATGGCTGATCAGAGCACACAGGAGCAAATGAAGGGGGAGGAAGAGAGAATGGAGCACATCTGGGCCCACCAAGCCTTGAAAGCAATATCCCTGCTCAGAGCAATCAATGTACAGAGAGGATCACAGGGTCAGTCCCACTATGAGATATGACATCCCTCACTGACCCATAGCCCTACAGGGGACAACACTGGAGACACAGTGCGGGAATTACACCTGATCTGACCCCACCACACCAAGGCAAAACACTAAGGGCGTGCAACAGAACATCAAGGGGAGCAGAGCAAAAAAGTCCCCAGGGAATACCAAAATAGACTTTGAGACCAGGGCGTGGCACCCCATCAGACCGACTGGAAAACACTTCTAAAGGTCAACAAACAGACCTTGAACTATTTACAGGCTTTTCTTGTCATTGGATTTTTGTTGTTGCTGTTTTTTCTTTTGTTGCATTTTGTTGCTTTCTTTTGCTCAGTCTTGTTTTTTTATGCATATTATTATCTCTGTAGGTCCATCTGGATAAGATAGGCGGGATAAACAATCTGGAAGAGGAAACAATGGGACTGATGGTTCTGGGGGGACATGGGAGAGGGGGAGGCAGGGGAAAGGAAGTGGACGTTAACAAACCCAGGGACAAGGGAACAAAAAGTGATCCAAAATCTATGGTGAGGAGGGTGTAGGAGGCCTAGAAGGACTTGATCAAGGGCAATGTAACCAAGTGGAACTACTGAAACCCAAATGAAGGCTGAGCATGATAGTGGGACAAGA
>NW_022111306.1:3989290-4000491 GCF_000313985.2 Echinops telfairi
AGAGTTGTATGAGCCCCCAATAAGATGATTTAAAAAAGAATAGCCAATGCCAGAAGGCATTCAATGGGCTCATCGAGGCCCAAGGGGAGGAAAAACTACCCCCTTTGTGCCTCCCTGGAGACTTATAATTCTTATAAAAACATAGGAGGACAGGTCCCCAAATTCCCGGCTCCAACCAGTCTGGAAGGGTTCCTTTCCCATAATTCACTCCCGTTAAAGTCTGACAAAGTGCACGAATCCACCGTTCATGGGTGAAACTGTGAAAGCCATTGCAACAACTCCTTCAGCTGAAAATCAAAGGGAGCAAGATAAGTACACTTGTGAGCCGTTAGACAGCCTTAAGGTGGTGTTTCTTCAGCACCCTGAGATAGATAAGTGCTCTACAGAAACCCTCACCTCAGACCCACAACAGTCTTTAAGCTAGTAATGTTATGACACAATTCCTGTGTAAACTTGCAGGCTAGGTCTGTCAATCCAGTGTTAACAATACCTCCTGAGATTTCCTTTGGAATCTTCCAGTATAAAACTAACCCACACTTACATGGGCATTGCTATCCAATAGCTTTTGTGGTAGCCTCTTTTGTTTCTTCCAGAAATCAGCAGATTACTAATGACACTGAGACAAGACAACCCTAGGATCACCAGAGCCTGGATCACCCCAACCTCATCTACCGTGGGCCCCTAAGGGATGGCAAACCGTCCTAATAGAGTAGGAAGGGTGTGGACCCAAAACCCCATTACATGTCCATTAACAGCAGGAAGCAGCTAGAGACAGTTGTCCCCCAGTATCCCCAAAGCTCTGGCCCATGTTCCTTCAGTGGGAAATGCTAGGTAGCCAGAATAGGAACTAAGGGGGATTGTTTCTCCAAATGCCTGCATAGGACCACAGTAAAGGGGCTGTAGGGAAATCAAGCATCCATTAGACACCTATGGAAAAATTCAGAAGTGAGCATGCTCAGACCTGAGTTCCCTAGGTCCAGGTGGAAGGCCCACCTGGGTGACTACACACCAGCCATATTACATCACACAGGTGCACCTAAACACAGCCAATAAGGTCGGCCTATACCCTCAACCATGCCTCCTCGGCCAGTGGGGAGGGAAGGAGATATAAGCAGTCTACAAGGCAAGCCAACACTCCCCACCCACACCACCCCACCCTGCTCAGGTGCACACTGCAAGAGGAGGGTGAGATTTCTCCTGCTTTGAGGTGTGCACACGCCTGTGTGCACACACCTGTGTGCCCACCCAGGGACTTCACCCTCTTGGCCCCTGGGGGTTTCCTGGTTCTGCGCACGTAGTTTTCTGTTCCTGTTCTTGCATTCTGTCCGCGTGGTTTTTGACGTTCAGTCATGGACCGCTTTCCTGAAACAGCACGGTACTTTTTGAGACTGTAATACCTGCAACTCCCCCTTCTCTCATGAAAGTCACTTGTCTTACAAAAAGTGCTTCTGCTGCATGAATTCTGTCAGCATTACGAAGAACCGAAGTATCCCAATCCAGAAACCTAACAGAATTACCTATGTCCATAAATTCCAATTATATGTAGCAGTTGCTAAGGAAATCTAATCATGTCTCAAAAGCCAGCCAGTGAAAAATATATTTTCTGATAAAATCATTAGCTTAGCTGAATTTGAAAAAAAAATACTCCCACAAAGAGTTATAGTCTCAGAAACATGCAGGGGCAGTGGTTTGGGTTTGGAATATATGTAAGTAGGGTGACTGCAGATCTAGGCCAAAACTCCATCTTAAGAGGACGTTTTTCCTTTTAAATATGCTACTATTCGAGGAACAAAGACAACAAGAATCTGAAGCTCTAACTTAGGTCATTCATGTTTGTTAGACTCACTGTATTAACTGACCTCAACCATAAGGGAAAGTTGTCTTAGCCAGGTAGACAGTGTTTTCCATAACAGAGGTTTCAGACTAGAGTTGAAGTAACCTTCTCCTTTAACCAAATACATTACTTTACCTTTCAATACTAGAATTGACCTGTTCTACATTCACTGACAAGCCCCTCGTATGACTAAGGCAATATTTCTAAAGCACAAATTTTCTCTGCAGGGGCAGTGGATTATTCAGATATTTGGCTCTTGTAGCCAAAGTCTCTTAACTCCCACCAATCAGCCTGTCCCTGCATGGGTCTGGTAAGAAGGGCAGGGAAGATTCATTCCAATAGGACTCACCTGAAATTTTGAACAGGCTTCCCTGGAATGTCATCCTGCTAAGTATAAAATGTGCCCCCTGAGTAACAGGAGGGAGACTGTATTACCAGCAAGAGCCAGGAGTGGAGTTTACCCTGTGAGCCTGAGATTCCTCCACAGTGAAGCTCCTGGATCCAGAAGACAGCTGTCATATTAGAGGAGCAGCCAGCAGAACCAAAAGCCAGAGCATGGAAGAGCGTGGTGGACTTCCCAACACCCAGAGCAAGTAAAGCTGAGTGCTTCTGTGGCTTAATCAGTAGGGAAGGCAGTAAGCAAAGCTATTAAGCAGCCAGGCACAAATCATCTCCCATGATAAGCAATGGCGCAGGAGACCTCAGGGAGATGGCGATCTGGTAACCCCTGAAGAAATGTAAGTACAGATCATTGTTTCCTGTGATCACTGAAAAACCTATTTTGGTCACATGGTTTGGGTATATAACTTACTTGATGGTCACTGGGTTTTTAAAGCAGTTTGGAGGTAGCAAATCCCACTGGCCCCTTCTGACTCAACATTTGCAGAATACATTTATTTCTCTCTTATCAACCTGGTCTCTGTCTTTGGCTAAACAGTTACAGGCAATCCCAGACTCTTGTTCCTGGCAACATTTCCATTGCTCTTTCATCAGCAGAGAGTGTGAGAAGCCTGGCCTGAGTTTCCTGAGGTTGAATTAGGTGCTATGCTTCCTATGGTGTCATGTACTGCCGGCAGTACAAGTATTGAACTACTGATATTCATGTTTCTCCACTGCCCTGGGCGTCGAACAAAGGCAGAGTAGCCTTCATTCTGTCTCCCGTGCTTAGCACCATGTCTACGTTAGCCCAGCAGATTGTACATTAATTTTGATTGAAGGGATTCATTGAATGCGTTCTGAGTGCTAGAGGTTCAAATAGCTCAGCATCTACGAATGACTGAGCTTCCGAAATGAACGAAAGGGAGGGAGGAAAGCAAGCTCTTCGAACCCTAGAGAACCCTTTACGATGTTATCACTAGGGGGTGAGTTGTCCTGATTTCTACTGGGCTTGAAGAAGCTACTTAAATGAAGACTGGAGAAAGGACGATCTCTCAAATTTGATAATGATCTGTTGGATTTAACTTCATTTTCCTTCAAGAAATCTTCTGCTATTAGGTGGCAATGACGATGACAGCTGCTACCATTTAGTAGCTGACCTTTAATACAAATATGATTTACTTATTTTGTTCCAGGCAGTGTGAGAGGCGTAGCCACCATTTGCTCTAACTTTACAACCATACTACATGGGTACATATTTCAGTAATGTAATATCGGCTGATTCCCTTTGTGTAAGTACTCAGCATGCTGATTTTGAGCTACCAAGATACTGAAAGTGGTGTTGGGAAGAAAGGCTCAGTTCTCACTTGTGAAAACCTGTACAAGCTAGTTCCATTATTTATTCCCAGAGAGATAAAAGGTAGATGATAGTGATACCACAATTAGAAAACTCAGCAAACAATAAAATGGGGAGGGGATAAAAAGAATAAAAGTAGAAAAATTATTTGAGGTTAGGATACAGTTAATATAGAAAGCACTTATCATATTGGTATACATTTGCTGAGCAATGGTATACTTACCAGAGGTTTACAATCAGTCAAAGCAAAAAAACAAAATCTAATTAATTATACCATTGACAATGTCCCTATAGAAGAATGGAGTGTTTAAGGGAAGCACGGCTAATCCTGGTATTATAACCAGTACATGAATCTTCCTTACAGCTTCACAAAGAAAACTTCACAGATAAGACAGCTCATTCTCAAACAAAGTGCCTGTGGTGTGCCATCAAGTTGATTCCAATCATAGGAGCCCTACAGAATAGAGTCGAACTATCCTGTAGGAGTTTGAGGTTGTAAAAAGTACAGCCAGAATGCTCTTTAGAGGCAAGGATGGTGAGACTTCATGTCATGTACTTTGGGCATGTTGTAGGAGAGACCAGTCTCTGGAGAAGGATAACATGCGTGGTACAGGGGCAGCACAAAAGAGGAAGACCCTCGACAAGATGGAGTGACCAGCGGCTGTACCGATGGACTCAAACAGAAGAACTGTGAGGCTGGGCAGACCTGGGCAGTGTTTCATTCTGCTGGCAATGGGCTCACTATGAGTCAGAACCACCTGGATGGCACCTAACAGCAACAAGGACATCTATCAAAGAAGACTGTCGTCTTTTTCCTGGGGAGTACCTAGTGGGTTCTAACCACCAACATTTCAACTAGCAGCCGAGTGCTTAATCACTGCATCACCAGGGCTCCTTCCAGAGTACTCTCAGAATCACCACAGTCAAGTATGAATTTCATACCTTTGCTACCCACCCTCACTGCTTTAGTCGGGATCTAAGTGCATCCCCCAAATTCCTCATTTTTTTAGCTCCCCAGGTGATGCTAATGATCAAGTAGGTTTGAGAACCACTGAATCTCAAAACAATGTCTTCCACATCAATAATCCCACTTCTCATCTGAGTCTTAAAGGTATTAAGCATAAGCACACTTCATCTGAGCACTTCAATGAAGGGCCAAAATCATGTGTATGGTTTCTTCCAGGGTTTAAATTTATATCTGGAGTATTTCATATCCTTGAGGAAATCCTCTAAAATATTACTTTCCTTGAGCAACTTTTTAGAGTGTTAGATAGCAGAGAATCCAAGATTATTCTGCAGGGGTGGGGACAACAACCACTCACCACTGCAAAGGTACTTACCTTATACTTGACAGTTGACCATGAAGGAAATAGGGAAAGAGGTATAACTGTCTTCAATCTAAGGATGTGGAAATGGAGCCTCAAGAAGGTTAACGACCTTGCTAAGTTTATAGACCTAGCGAGTCCCAGACTACATGTGAATCCAGGCTATCTGTATTCATCACCACACTGCAATGTTTACACTATATATGTCTAGGGGGGGAAGCAAAAACATTTCATTTTTAAAATAAAACCATTGGGTACAAATTGTGTCCCATTTCCACTGTCCTCTAATATTTTGAACACTCAGCAATATTAAATGATCAATAATAGAAGGCTTGATTTAAGACACAGTCTTACAGGTGCTGTTCTTAATTCTTTCCAGGTTGCACCATTAGCTGTAACCCTATGAAGAGCAAGATCTTTGTTTATAGAATCGTTTTCATTATGGTAACAACTCATCACTGGTCTTTTTGTCTTAGAAAAATTAAAATCACTACAAAGCAAGTTGGTAACAAGACATATGCTGTACATGTCCACACTAGCTCCCTTTCAAGCCAGCAGCTTTTAATTTAAAAAGTAGGAGGCCCCAAATGTTTGACTTCTGTAGTCCTCAGTCTCTAACACCACACTGCATTTTAGGACAGCTATAAACGTGATGTCCTACAAGCCCTCATTACTTGGTGATATAAGAAACAGTATGTTCATGTTTTATTAAAGCAGAGACTTTGGAACTAAGTGCTCTGGGTTTTGTCATCTGTATGACTTTGGGGAATTAATTAACCCTCCATCATGAACTGAATTGGGTGCCCCCAAAATACATGTCAACTTGGCTGGGTCATAATTTTGCAATTATCTTCCCTATTGTGGCCTGATGTCATTATCCTTTGTATCATAACTCCTAACCTTTGTGATGTTAATAAAGTAGGATTAGAGACAGTTATGTGATTGAGGCAAAAGACAATCTACATAATTAGGTTATATCTTGGAACAATTTCCTTCACTATATGACAGCGATGAAGCAAACAGGCAGAGAGGAGAAACGTGACTACCACCAAGAAAGCAGAGGCAGGAGGGGAGCACATCTTTTGGGATCCAGCTCCCTACGACACATGGAGAGCTGCAGGAATGGGAGGCCCACACATTTTAAAAGAACGCAAGATCCTTTCTCTAGAACCACCACAGATAGTCTCCCCAGAGAGCGGGTGTCCTGTATTCAGACATCTACTCTCCTAAGCGGTGAGAGAACACATGTCTTTTGGATAAAGCCGCCCACGTGTGGAATTTCTGTTAGAGCAGCACTAGATCACAAAGACAACCTGTAAGCCTTAGGTTTCTTGTTTTCCAAATGAAGATAGTACTCTGAATTTAGTAACAGAATTGTGAAGATCAGCTCAGATAATCCCAGGGGGCCCATTATTTTAAAATTCAATTTTCCACAAATTTCTGAAACCCCTTCATATTTAAAAACATTTGACAACTTTAATTAACATACTCCAACCCTCATTCTGGGAACTGAGGGGACTGGGGGTGGGGGAGGAGATCATTTACTTTCAAGAGACCTAGTGAACTTTCTTGCCCCAGAGAGGGGTTTGGGGCTCAATAATTCTCGAGGGCAGTTTGAATGTTTATAAATATTGATTTTTTTCTCAGACAGCAAGATATCCTGCATTGGCAATCCAGGACCCAAGAATCCAGAATGTTAGGAGGAAAATATAACCTGTGGTGATCACAGCTCAATGTGAGCTACTACAGAAAAAGGCTCTACGTTAGACTCTTTAAGGGAATCGGGTACTTCTTATCAGACTAGAGTAGCTTTGCCTAGGAAATTTTTGGCATAGAGTGAAGAGATCCAAGGGGGAATATGTATGAGACTCTTTAAATCTGACCACAGGAAGCATCAGAGGAAGAACCAACTCCAGAATCCGTGGAATATGTACCTGGTGCGTGTTTTCAGACACGTGAGTCCTCCCCGTTACGGAAAGTCAAATGCAGCTCAAATTCTTCCAGAGGACGTTAAAGGAGATTTCTGTGCGGAATGGGGAAAAGGCAGATCCAGGAAACAAGTCCCAAGTACTTGACCACAAGATCCAGGGAGGACACTCTATAGGTTATTGGAGCCGGGCATGAAAAATCAAACCAAGCTCACTGCCATGGAGCTAAGTCCAACTCATAGCAAACTTACAGGACAGGGTACAGCTGCCCAACTGCCCCTGTGGGGGCCTGAGATGCTAACCCTTTCAGGGAGTAGAAAGCCTTGCCTTTTTCCAGTGGAGCTGCTGGTGGTTTCAAACTGCTGACCTTGTGGTTAGCAATCCAACCACTAACTCATAACCCACTATGCCACCAGGAAGTGGAGAGCAGGGCACTATAGACGATTATTGTACCCAGGAGCTCAGGGGTACCAAAGTCTGCTTCGTAGTGTTACTCTTTATCATTGAGTTGATGCCGACTCACAGTGACCTGTTGAACTGCTGCTGTGTTTCCAAGACCGTAACTCTATATGGGAGTCGAAAGCCTCATCTCTCTTCAGAGGAGCGCCTGGTGGTTTCAAACTGCTGACTTTGCAGTTAGTATCCGAACCACTATGCCACCAGGTCTCCTACGTCATAGTGTTAACACTTCCTAAAAGAAGAAAGCACGTGAAAAAGAAATTCAAGTTGGGATTCAGGCTGAGTAAGTATGACATTGCTCCTTTGCTGAGTGTAAAGCATTATTCATAAAATCCTTTGAGGCCAAAATGGAATTACTAAATTTGACTCAATTCCTGCTGAGTTTGACTATTGTTTTTATTCACTGTCTTCATGGCAATCTTGGCAACCTCCTGCATTGTGGATATGTGCATTGCTGAAAGTCCTAAAAGTAGAAGGTAATCTCCTTCCCTGATTCAATCAAGGAGCTCAAACTGGACATCCCCTCACTCCCCCTGTGGGTCTCTGAGATCGCCAGTCTGAAGTGGAGGAGAACAGCAGTTCTCAACCTGTGGGGCTTCACCCCTTTTGGGCTCGAATGACCCTTTCACAGGGGTCACCTGATTCATAACAGTAGCAAAATTACAGTTATGAAGTAGCAACAAAAATAATTGTATGATGGGACGGGTCACCACAACATGAGGAACTGTATTTTTTTTTTTCAAATCTTTATTTTCACTTTTTTGGTTGTTGGCACTTTTCCATGTATGTAAAACTTGCATATATAAAAATAAAACATAACAAAAAGTGGTACATCCAGGGATAAAATAACACTGTATCTGGGATTTATTCCAAAACCATCCAGGAGGGAGATATCAGGCAGAAGAAGAGATGAAACAAGGTTGACCAGGGGTTGGTAATGATGGAACCTGGATGGGCATGCTGGGATTCATCACATGATTCTTTCTACTTCGGCTTGAAACTTTCCAAAATCAACAGTTTAAAATATTACAACCAGAAAACCTTGAGAGACGTAACTGATGCCCTTCCTCCACTTACATTACTCAACCCCAAATAAAAATGCAATCAGTAAGCTAATTGTAAGAGTCACAGAGTCAATGCCAAGTACTACCAATATCTACCTTCCAAGTGGCAATGTTTTCAGTGTCCTTAGATAGGAGCTAGCCATCTAAGGCACTTTTGCTAAAGGAGTCACAGGATAAATCCCAGAAACACACAAATAAACAAAACATGGCTCCAATCCAGCTAGGTCATGCTCCCTAACTAATGCATTTTACCTTGTCCTTTTCTTGGAGAGTTGAGAAGAAAACGAAAGTCTTGAGTTCTGTCTTTGAAGGAACCAGACAAAACCCTCCTGGACTGGGCCCTGGAATTACAGGCGCAAACTCACTCTGTGGCCTGAAGAATCCTGTACTGCTGGCCACAAACAGAAACATTAGATAGAGTAATGCTAGTTGCTAGGGGCACCAGGGAAGAGAGGAGCATTTTCAAATATTCAAGAGGACACTGCGGTGGATCGAAGGGGACAAGTCCTGCAAGGAAGAAGAACCAAACGTCTTCCATCAAGTCAGGTGGTGGGTACTGCTTGCACATGTCTTAGCACAGGGTGGGGAGGGCCTTGCTGGGCTCTGTGTCAGACACTCAAGATGACAGAACAGCACATGGGGACACGTCTTTCAGTCTTTTAAAGCACCGTTGCTTCATTCACCCTCAGTGACTTACGTCCAAGAGGCAGCATCATTTAGTTTCTGATTAAGATGTTTAGCATCTTTTAGAATATCATCCAGATGCATGACTTCTCGACACAGATTCTGAAACTCTCTGTATTGCTCTCTGTGCGGCTCTAATGCCAGGAAAAGCCCACTAAAGGCATCCTCCAGGCTCCCGTCCAGGAAGGACCGAAAGCCTTCAGATTCCCCGCTGACAGAGCCTTTCAAGAGCAGCCCCGGCACCTCGGAGGAGGTCAGCCTCCTGACCAGGTGCTTGGTGATGTTGCCTTCCAAAGTGTCCAGCTCCACGGGCTTGAGTTTGGAGGCCTCGTCCGACTCTTGCAGAAGGGTCTCCGCAACATCCCGCTCCGTGAACAGCTGCCCGGCCATCGGGCCTGTGGGCTCAGGCCCCGGCTTGGCCTCGTCCTCCCCGGAGCGCTTTGGCTGCGGCCCTGCGGCCGAGGAGCTGCTGGAAGAAGCTGAGCTAGTCGTCGGTGCAGTCGTTCTGCGAGTACAGGCTGTCGGGGCTCCGCTCTGCGTGATGGTAATTTCTGGGTTGGCCGGGCATGTCCTGGAGGCAGAGCCCCCTGCGAGGGAAGGCCGGGCGCAGTCTCCATTGGGCAGGTGGCTGAAGCTCAGGGACAGTGGCGTCTTCTCCTGGGCAGCCTTCCCATTCTCGAAGATGTCATCAGGCAGATTCGAAAAGGAGGAGTGATCTTTGAAGGTGGGTGTTTCCGGGGTGCCCTGGCTGTACATGGACATTCTCCGCTGTAGGGCAGCTACCTTGTTTCCTGTGCCCGAGGAAGGGGTCACATCCTCCACGTCAAAGGGATACCAGGTGATTTCCAGGTTCAGCTTGATGGTGCCAAGGTCATTGATGTCAACAGCCACCACCTGAGGATGGGCTGCAAACAGCTCTTTGGTCTCGCAGGTCACACTGCCCACCAGGAGGTGAGTTGCCAGCCCCTTGAGCTCAGTGACCTTGATGGAAATTAACCCAACTATCAGGTGCAGGAAAACCATTTCTTCTCCATCCCAGCTGTTTGCCGTTGACTTCTATTTTCCCTTTCAGTTTCCACCTATGTCGGCCGTACTTCATGAAAATCTCATTCTGGTCTCTGGGGCAGAGACAAGCAAAGCCAACCAGACCTTTCATCTTGATGGAGAACTCCCCCAGCAAATTCTCCAACTCCGCTTCGATGCTGCACATGTTCTCTGTGTGCTCTTTGTAGCTCCGATTGATCTCGCAGACTCTCCGGGGCAGCTTTGCTGGCAGGGGACATGGCAAAGGCTTGCTTCATTTTGCTGGCACCATCCTGGAGGCGTCTTTGGATACAATAAGCTTCATAGAGCTCATCTACCTTACTAATGTGTAACTCCAGATGTCTCATGTACCTTTCGATGGTTTTAATTTGCTTGTCCTGGTCATACAGCACACCCAGATGGGAGTTTCTCTTCATATCTTTTAACAGAGTTGTCAGCTTGTCCAGCTCCGCCTGGTGACCGGAGGAACTGTATTAAAGGGTCACAGCATTAGGAAGGTTGAGAATCACTGGAGTAGAAAGTCTCATCTTTCTCTTGAGAAACAACTGATGGTTTTGAACTGCTGACCTTGTGGTTAGCAGCCCAATGCTTAACCACTACACCACCAGGGCTCCTTTATGACAAAAATGTAATAAAAGAGAATTGCTTTCAAGGATCTTGAAGCTGGCCTTATCAGACGTTTACCAGATCACTCTAAAGGTTTTGCTTAGCAAGATGTTTCGGGGAAATGAAACCCTGGAAGCAAAATCAATCTTCACCCGTTCCTGAAATATTAACGTGGTTAAACGTGTGTTAACATCTACCAGTGGTGTTTTTCTATCCCACCTGAAAGCTATAACGCTAAAAATTAAGAACCACTGTAATTAGTTCCTGAAATCAATTACTGTAACTTTATGCCCAATCATCCAATAGAAGCCTATTTCCCACCCCTAACCCCTCCTACTTGTGAGGTCAACTAAAAATGAAGCAACCAAACAACTCTTGTTGGTTAAGTTCATCTGGTGAAGACCATTGTCATGGAGTCATCAGTTCTGCCCTGTGCAGACTGGTGTCCTCCTGAATCTGGATGTCATTGCCCTCTGCTCCCCGTTCCTTTTTTGTTGTTTGTTTGCTTTTCTTTTCTTTTTTTTT
>NW_022111306.1:4000877-4012680 GCF_000313985.2 Echinops telfairi
TAGGGCTCATCCGTCCTGGATTCCCTGTATTTTCAGTTCCTATCTGTACCAGTGTACCTCCTCTGGTCTAGTGTTTGCTTTTCTAAGTAAGTCCTCTTCAATCAAATTTTTTAAGGCTCTCTACATTAGTTTTTTTAATTAATTTATTTATTTTTAAACGTTTTATTAGGGGCTCATACAACTCTTATCACAAGCCATACTACATTAGTTTTAAGGGGCATCTTTCATTTTTTAAATTCCTGTTACAAAGATAGCAATTGCTTCAGCCTACTATACAATTTCCATATACAAGAAATTAGGATTAAAATTAAGAAAAAACTTTTGTTTATTCTCACAGTTTTAGTAAAGTTAGTACAGATAGAATTGACAACATTTAAATGGACTCCTTTACTGTTCAATGTGTCAGACTTTAAGCAGTGAGTGGCTAGCACAAATAGGAAGAAAAGCAATTTGCCTCGAAATGCATTTTATCTATTTTAGAAAGGGATCGATATTTTCCTGTCAGGTTCAACTGTAAGTATGAGTTGATAAATATACCAATGATGTAATGTTTCTATATTGTAAGGTATACTTGGTCTAGAAATTGCTGTGATTATTTATTTAAAATATAAGTGATCATTTATATAAAATATATTTTCTTAAAATATAAGTGGGCATGGAACTGAAAATATGGTATCATTGGGCTTCTCAACAGAACTGCTTAATCACTTGAGATGTGGCCAGGTGTTTCTAAAGAAGTACCACAAATTGCTTAAACAACAGGGAAAGAATGCAAAGCAGGGTCTCTTCACTACAGGTAATAACACCTCTTAAAGGCTATATTCCTAGAGATTTATATTTTGATGAGCTTTAAAGAAGTCTCATTGCTGAATATTTATATACCCCAAATCTATCCCTACCAAGCACAGATAAAATGGCAGCTCTGTTAGAAAGTGGAGTTCTAAGAAATAGTTATTGTTTCCCTAAAGTGCAGTGTGAACCCCTGAAGGGAAAACGTAATGCAAAAGCCTTCATCGTTGTATTCCCTCCTCCAGCATGGGGGGGACCTGCTCTTTCTGCCTACTTTATTAGTTGTAAGACTTCTGTCCAAATGCAGACACTATGATGCAGAACCAGTAAGTGGCCACCAATTTGGATTTTCATTATGGTGGTACCATGAGATTCCTGCTGTGAAAGTCCACACTCACAAGCTGGGGTATTTGGAGTGGGCATTCCAGTTTGAATCCGGCCAAAGCTGATCAAATCCTACAGTCTTTTAGATCTATAAATTAGGATCTAATGTGCTGACCTACCAAATTGGTCAGTTCTCTTTAACCGTGTCCTACCTGGTCCTAGTTTTCTGTACCTTTCTGTATAGTTAACACTGTAACTTAAGACCTGTAGTCAAGTTAAAGTGGCAACAATAAGGAGCCACACTAAAGGCATGTGGACAGTGCTTTGGCCATGGCCTACGATTTCCTACCATGCTTACTGGGAACATATGCTTACTCTCGATTCTCTTTGATGCCATGTCTCTTCTCTCCTTTGTGCTGCGTCCAGCAGTGGTCTCTTGGTATTATAAACCTCAGAATATTATTCTGAGGCAGGAGACCCATGAAGCCCTGAAAAAGTGATTCTTTTTTTTTTTTTTTTTTAATCATTCCATTAGGGGCCCACACAACTCCCATCACAATCCATACACACATCAACCGTGCAAAGCGCACCCGCACATCCACTGCCCCCATCACCCTCAAAACATTCCCTCTCCACCCAAGCTCCCAGCATCAGGTCCTCACCCCTTGCCTACCAACTAACTAAAGACACACCCAAATCGCATAAAAGTATACCTATACTAGGCAGAGTATAATTTCATAAAAATGAATGTAAGTACATTCGTAATTCACACTTAAAAAATAACTTGTTTTTTCTAAAGGAAGTTAAAAAGCAAACACTGTCTGAGATTGCATAATCATAGAAGGAGAAAGAGAAAGCATAGAGCCCACATAAAGACTTACACATGAATGTTCACAGTAGCTTATACATAATAGCCCCAAATTGGAACTAACTTAAAAGGGCACCAACTGGGAAATGGACAAAATGTGGTATGGGCATAAAACGTGGCACGGTTGTTGAGCACCATGGAGTCCATTCTGACTCTGCACACTGAACAGCGTGCTGCCCTGTCTGGGCCATCCTCACACCCGCTGTGATGTTGGAGCCCACTGTTGCAGCCACTGGGTCATTAGGGTCTCATTAGGGCAATAAAAGTCTGAACGCTGACTTATGGTGATGGTTGCAGTAAAGTTATAAAAAAATTACTAAACATGAAATGAGTGAACGGTATGATCCGTTGAATATACATAAAGGTAATAAAAAGAAAGTTCAGGGGGAAATTAGGGACCTTCTGAATTTCATGGGAGCAAGAATCCAAGAATGTTAAAAGGTTAGTATGTGTTAGCACTGCAAGGGAAAGGAGTAGCTTGTTGAAGTTTCGCTCAAACCCTTATTAAAGGAGGAAATGTTTTGTTGAAGTAGCCTTGGTGGTGTAGTGAGTTACACAGTGGACTATTACCCACAGGATCACCGGTTCACACCCAGCAGCTGCTCCTCCAAGAAACACAGGCTGTCTGCCTCATAACGATTCACTGTCTCAAGCTCAAAGGGCAGTTCTACTCTACTCTACAAGGTCACTGTGAATCTCCATCAACTTGATAGGAGTACGTATTCTTGTCCTTAGTCCTTGCTTCTACTTGAAAGCTAAGAACAAGAGTAAGCAAGGTAGGTACAATCTATCTTACACTTAACTTCAAAAGAACAGGTTAAAAGGAAAAATTGAACTAATAAATTATTGCAGATAAAAAGTGCTATCACATGACTAAGAAAAAAATCAAGAGCTTTTCCCTATACTAAGAATACACAAGTAGAAAGGGAAATTGTCAAAATTCCATTTATTAAAAAATCTATAAAATATTTAAGAAAGACACAATTCCTATATGAGGAAACCGTAATGTCCATATTGGAAAACATTAAGAAGTACCTGAATAAAAGGAAACACATTTCATGTTTGCAAATCAGAGATTAATGCAATTCTAGTTAGAATCCCCACAAAGTTTTGGGAATAAGTGATCTAACTGATGTATAATTACATATATTTTAAAAATTAAAATCTGAAGATAACCAAGAAAATGTTAAAAAAAAAAATAAGTCTATACTTGTTATGATATCTCTATTCTTAAACTTCCTTTAAAGACACTGTTTTCAAGCAGTATGATCCTGGTCTAACTATAGGAAATAGATTCGTGGAGCCGAATAGAGAACTGGGGAAAGCTGGCAATACCGACAGAGCGGGCAATTCATTGCACTGGAGGCAAAGGGGCTTGATGCTGCTGACACAGTCACCTATCCAACTGAAAGACAGTAAGTCCAGGGTGAGTCCTGTGGACCGCTTAGAAAGTATCTTTTTTTTTAATTTAAGAATATTTGTGTGATCTAGGGATCTAGTAGACTTTTTATATCAAATAGAAAATAAAGAAACTAGAAAGGAAAAAATATATCCATTAATTGCTTGAGTCTTATTATTATTATTTTAAAAGCACAAAATAAAAGGGAAAAAAATAAAAAATAAAGGGAGGGAGAAACAAGGCAGAAGACAACCTATTTTCAAGACACACAAAATATGTTAATAGTCATCATAGACAAAGAACGCCTACAAGTCCATGGGAAAAACAATGAACCAGCAGTAGGAAAAATGTGGTGATGTCTTTTTATTCCTGCCTACAAACAAGTTTAGGCCTATGTTCTAGATCACTGTGTGAAGTGGTTTTAAAATCCTGTGGGGAGAGGCAGCCTATTCTTTTGTTTTCATATGGAGAGAGTCTGGAAGTCTTCTTATAAGAGGCTATTTGTGAAATAAGCCCTTCCTACGGAATTCACAATCATTTATGCAACAAATATTTACTGAATTCCAAATATGTGCAAGCTCTTACAAAGACGGCTTGATGAATATATGTATTATGGTTAACAAAAAAAAAAGTCTGAGGAAGTTTTCGGAAAGAAAAATAAAATAAAATAACCTGGACTTACCCCTTGTTTGTCACCAGCCTAACTCACTCCATGTTTGCCTGGTTCCTAGTCCCAGCCTCTGGGGAATTTTCCTAACTTTCTGTCTTGTTCAAAGAGATACATGCATAGTGCGCCATCATCTGGGTGACTCTGGACAACTCTGTCTGGAGCATCACAAAGACATTAAAGGGGCGTGCTTGTGCATCACCAATGTTACTCTTACTGTTTAGTATGATTGTTATGGTCAACCTTGACATTTGTGTTCATTTTGTGATCTGAATAAGGGAAGATACCTGGGAACATATGTGACTCCCCTCAAAATGCCTTTTACATTCCAGTATACACGTACATAATGCTACGTTTTTGGCAAGCCCCCTGGCTCAGCCATCTTCTCTTTTTCTCTCTAACTTGGAGTTAGTGAATTGGCTATGTTACCAGAGGTAACCAAATCAAACCAAGCCAAACCAAATGCCTAAAAATTTCTAAAGTGCCGCTGAGAACCAGGAACAAGGAATTGGATGTTTCAGGCTTACATGTTTGCTCTGTCATTAGGCTTGAAAAGAAAAAAAAAAATCTGGAGTTAAAACTAGACGAGCATGACTCTAGAGCAGTGGTTCTCAACCTGTGGGTCACGACCCCTTTGGGGATGAACCGACCCTTTCACAGGGGTCGCCCGATTCATAACAGTAGCAAAATGACAGTTATGAAGTAGCAACAAAATTAATTTATGGTTGGGGGGTCACCACAACATGAGGAACTGTATGAAAGGGTCACGGCATTAGCAAGGTTGAGAACCACTGACTGCTTTAGCAGCTTTTTCAGTCCCTTTTTAAGACAGAGAATATTCATAAGAGCAATTAGTTAAGCTAAATTCTTCAGAGATGGTTGCTGAGATTAGTTGACACCCAGCTTATCTCCGCAGTTAGTGCTGGGATAGAGCAGGTGGGCAGAGCATGGATTCCCAGAGTCCCAGTGGAACGTACCACTTCAGAGTCAGACAGTGGATGCAGGCAGTTGGAACTCTGCCTGCCCAGTTGGGCCCAGAGGTGGGTGGTCACCTAGGGCATTTTATGCTACAGGAATAACTAGGGCTATGCTGACAACTGGTATAATACTACATGGTGATAGACATATAACAACTGGACAATGAATGATAAAAACGAGAAACAGAACAGAGAATGCAGTGTCCTAGGGCACAGGATGGAATGGAGATCAATATGATTAATGCCCAGCCTGGAAGAACCCTAAGAATAGCACACTTTATTTGTACGCTATTTAGCATTAGATGTTGTTGGGTGTGGCTGAGTCGGTTCCGACTCACAGAGACCCTGTGTACAACAGGACGAAACACTGCTCGGTCCTGGGCCGCCCTCACGAGTGTCTAATGCTTGAGCCCACTGATGCAGCCAGTGTGTCAATCCATCTTGTCAAGGGCCTTCCTCTTTTTGCCGCCTTGCTTCTTTACCAAGCATATGTCCTTTAGCGCTGGATATCCATTGGAAAACATGAAAAGCATGGACCTGGCACATGAAAAGAACACACAGGAATGGAAGAAAGCCTGTCCCACACACGTCAGCCTCTTTGGGGAATAACATCGACCATTCACCAGGCTCTGAAGGATCAACGGACTGACCACTTTGGATTTCCTCAAATGTCTGAGGTAGCAGGGTCTGAATTCTCCGTACCTTTAAGATACTTGGGGTTGTGGGAAGGGCTTTTATGGGGAGGGGAGGTGGGTGCAGTGGAAGGAAGGTGAAATCAGCCAAATCTACGGTAAGCCTAGACTCCAGATTTCCTGTTGCTTTCTCCCTGGGTGTGCTTTCTCGTCATTACTGAAGCAGTGGGATCAGATTCACATGTGAATTTAGGGAATCACAAGACAAAATAGCCTTCCTGAAAGCCTATTTCCTTGCAAGGTTAAGATGTTCAAATAAGGAACCTTTTTCTTTTCACCTCCCTATAATGAGTGCCTAGTACAGAACTAAGCCAGCTGATCTCACTCACTACGTTCACCTGCGATCCAGTTGCCGAGATCAGCAAGCGCCAGTGGCCACTCACACCACCCTCCGCCTCAGGAAACTCGTTGCTCTAGGCACATGGGTAGGAAAAAACAACAACCAGCAAAGGCTGAGTGCTCAAGGCTGAGCAGAAACAAATATAAAAGGACAAGAGAGAGGAAGAAAAAGCGATTCAATAAAGGGAGAAGGTGAAGTAAACTGTCTTACTGTCTAGCGCTCACTTTCAACAGTTTTAGTACTATAATCTTAACCATAACTACACAAACAACAAAACGGGAAGAATAAACAAACAACTATTCACAGTACCCCAGTCATAACAGAAATGTGGCATGAACATTACTGTTTAGTCCAGGTGATCATGGCCAAAGGTGCCACAGAAGAAAAGGATATGAAGTCATAAAACTAGGAAGAAGGTCAACACCTACCTACTCTACTAGGAATGCTGTGTCTTGTGTTGCTCTCACAGAACCAGCACACGTAGATGGCTCTCACAAACATACATCTTCTCTCCCAGGATACGAAGTCCGAAGTTAGAACTCAGGGCATGAGCGACATGTAGGGGAAGGCAGTTTCTGTTGGTTCCGTTCAGGGGAAAGTCCTTGTCTCCTTTCAACATCTCTAGGCCTGGAGTTCCTGGGGGATCTCCATGAGCCTCAGCATCCATCTTCTCCTGGGTCTAGGGCTTCCCAGCACAGAGCCCCTAAACCCAAGGCATGTGCTCTACAGCTCCTCTTTTTCTGGCGGTACTATGCTCCCTCTGCTCTCTGCTCTGTCCTTTATCTCTTAGAAGTTAAGAGGTGATCTAGGCCATACGCCAAGGAAACCCCCTCACATCAGACTGGGGCTATGGACCTGATGAAGAATATTATATTCTAACTTAATCCCCTTACATCAGATCAGGACCGATTACATCAAGTGGGATAATGACATAATTTCACAATTGCCACATTATATCACTACGTAACTGCCAAACCTGGAGACACAAGGGGCTTCAAAAAGTTCATGGGAAAATCCCTTTAACTTTTAGTTCCATTTTTCTATAATGTTTTAAAGTCCTCTTGTATTTGGGGGTGCACAATTCAATCAGTGTACATCACAATTCCTGGGGATCTAATTTTTGATATGATATTTTGTAAACCCCAGTACGGATTTATTTCCAGCTCCTACCACATCTGCACCAGGAAGAGTGTGGCTCATGCCCCCTTCACTCTGAGTAGGCTGAGAGCACTGTCTCCACCTGGAACACTGCCACTCACACTTCTGCACACATTTTATGGGCCAAATCAAGACCAGTAGCCGTGTCCAAGTCCTCAGAGTGGCAATGTGTAGCCCTCTTGCTAAACTCTTGAAAACAGTCTACCATAGTGGGCATCTTGGTCTCATCATTTCACAGTTTTAAAAGCTAATTTGGGTAATTCTAGTCTATGTCTTATAGCCAAAGGGTAAGACTTAAAATCTTTGGTATCAGGTTATCTGAAAAATAATAGTACCTGACTAATTCAGTGTTTCTTAGCCTCCACAAAAAATTGGTAGGATAATTTTTGTTATGTAGGTTATCCTGTGAATTGTAGGAAGCATTCCTGGCCTCTACTCACTAGATGCCAGTTGTAAGAACCCAAAATATCTCCAAACATGATCACTGGTTGGCAACAGCTGGACTAAGTGATCTCTAATTCTAAAGTTCAGTGTTCCAATAATCGATAATACAAATTGTGTAAGACCTGTTACAGATGGACTTGTGTCCTCCAAAAAGAAGGGTGGAAGTCCTACCTTGTTTGGAAAGAGAGGTTTTCCACAAGAAGTCATATCAGAGTAAGGTAGATTCTAAGTTTGGCATGTCTTCATTATTATTATTAATATTATTTTATTATTATGTTTTAATGTCAAAAGAGACCCAAGGACACACACAGGGTTTGTGAAATGCCACCGGAGTTCTCAAGCAAAGGAATGCCGAGGATGGTTGACTGACACCAGAAACTACAAAAGAGCAACAGAAATCATCAGCACTGTGATGGGCTTCTATCCCAAGGTGACCAGATGTCCCGCTTTTGGTGGGACAGTTCCGATTTTTGGAAAGAATGCACGACAAGCTAGGGAATGGTCTATTTGGTCTATATAGACCAAATTTTTAATCAAGAACACACACCCCCGCATACACCTCCCCGCCCCTGGTCAATGGTGTCCCGCTTTAAATCTGGTCACCTTAGGTTACAGCAACCCTCGGAATCCAGAGAAGACCCTTGGCCAGATTTTGATGCCACAAAATGATGACAGTCCGATTAAGTAACAGCACAGCAATCTGTAAATACACACTGAGGACACGGCATCATGTACAGTAAACACGGAATGTAGACCATAAGCCCTCGTATATGCTCACTGACATTCCATAGCCTTTCAAGAGTACGGGAAAATTAGTGAACAGCTTTCCTGACAAAGGTGGGGAGCCAAACCTTCTTTGTATAAGTAATGTTCAGGCACTGTCCCAAGAAGGTTTTCCTCATACGTGGTTAAAGCATCTTATACTTATTGAATTTATATCCTGCCTCATTCCAAAGAGCATTTGAGGCAGCTGATAAAAAGGCAGATGCAGTCCACTGAAAGAAAAAAAAGGGGGGGGGCAGGTAATAGGTGAAGAATAAAGAGAAAACAAACATCCCCATGGCAAAAGTCAAAACCATTCCTGTGATGAAACAGAAAACCTAGCTCAGAATTTCAGATGTCTAAGGAAAAACTGAAGATAGGATATTTATGTAATTTACATGGTCAGAAAGGAGGAATGATATTCTCTTATGAAAGAAGTTTGGTTTTTTTTTAGGATTAAACTCATGAGATACATTTCACGGGGAACACTTGCTAACAGGACTTAGATCCTAAACAACAGTAAAAGTTGATTCTGATATAAACCTTAAATATCACGTAAAAGTCTAACTGGGACGTAACTCAGTGAAGGTGTTTCCTTGAGAAGCTAGAGTAGCACAGACAGACGTGTGCTGGCAACAGGCAAGCCAAGGGTAACGGGTCATTTATCTACAGGAGGGGCATTTCAAGGGTGGATAACATAAGACCTCTTCTCGAGAGAGACTCTCCGAGAAAAGTATAGGCCATATACAGATCAAGGCAAAGGCAGAAGTCTTCTGGGACAGAGTGGAAAAGGTACCAGAGCCCCGAGAATACACATTCAAATACTAAAGATCCTACAAATCAACAAGTATTTATTGTGCCCCTGTTCAATAACAGAGCAAATGTTATTTCATGTATTATTTTTCTTAAAAGCGATTTTTAGCTGACCTTTTTATGAAAAGTTGACAGCTGCTGATATGATTTCCAGTCAGATCCTGGAGTGCTAACTTGGCAGCGCCACAGAGCCCACTTCTGGAAAGGAAAGCCCCTGTGCAAGAGCTCCTCATAACGGTGGGCTGCTGGGAAGACAGGTACAACGAACCCGTTTGGGGGCCATTCATCGGCTGAATCCAGAAATTCCGCATCATAAATATGTGCCAATGGTAGTTACCAGTCATCACACACTGTTAGGACTTTCTTAGTCCTGTCAGAAATGTAAGCTATCTGCTGTCATCTCAATCTCGACCCCTCAACCCCCTCCCCTAACCTTCCCCATCCCTTTCCCTCAAGGCCAGCACAGAACGTCCCCTGACTCTGAGCAGTCTGCTTCCATTCTTCGCTCCTGGTCTAAACTGAGACCCCTCAAAGCCAAAGGCTCTTAGTCCTGCAGTCAGGCCCACTGAGTCGAAACAGAAAAATACACTAGGAGAAAGGGAATGCTGAATCCGTCACTTTCCCACCAAGAACCCCACAGAAATAAGTATTCTTAGCTGATATCCCACAACTCAAATACAAACGCGAGCCCTTCCTTGAGAAAAGTGCCAAGTGAGGGAGGCATTTGACCAAGAACTTGGAAAGACACTAGGAGCTAGTTTTAAACAACACGATCTCTGATATAAAACCAGCCAGAGTGCAGTACTGAACAAACTACTAAACTGGATAGGGAAAAAAACTGAACCAGTGCCTGAGTTAATTCTAACTCACAGCACCAGAATAGACCTGTATTCTGTACACAGGGTTCAACAGCTAATTTGAGGGAAGGAGGTCATCAGGCCTTTCTTCTAAGGCACTCTTCAAAAAGGCAAATTTATTGCCATAGATTCAATTTCAACTCATAGTAGTCATACAACACAGCATAGAATTGTCGTCGTGAGTTTCATCTTTACAGGAATAGAAAACTTAATCTACTCCTACAGAGTAGCTGGTGGTTTCAAACTGTAGTTAGCAGTCCAATGTGAACCCATTAAGCCACCAGGCTCTGAAGGTACCATTGGGTGAGTATAAATTACCACCCTTTGTGTGTGTGTGTGTGTGTGTGTGTGTGTGCGCGCCACCCAACAACTCCACAAGATTGCCATCCTGTCTATAATCTCACAGTAAGAATCTCACATTAGGCACTGGGAGAGAATCAACATATACAGTTCATCTTAAGTCCCTCTAGCTTTAACCTGTCCCATTTAAATCGTATTCCAAATTTCCTTAACTCAGGGTTTCTCTGTCTCAGCAATGTTGACATTTTGGGCCAGATAATTCTTTGCTGTGAGGACAGTCTTGTGCATTACAGAATCTTTGACATTTACAATCATGGTCCCGCTATCCACTAGATAGGGAACCTGGGGGCACAGTGTTAGGTTGCTAATTATAAGATCAGTAGTTTAAAACCACTAGCCACTCCATGGGAGAAAGGTGAGGCTTTCTGCTCCCGTAAATGCACAACTGCAGTTCTACTCGGTCCTGTATGGTGGCTACAAATCAGATATTGGCTACATGACAACAAGTTTTTTAGTTTATCCAGTAGTTGCCAATAAACAAACAAAAGAACTTGCTCCCATCTAGTCGATGCTGATGCATAGCGTCCTCCTACGGGTTTCTGAGACTGTAATTTCTATGGGAGCACAAAGCCTAGTTTCTCTCCAGTGGAGCTCCTTGTGGTTTCCAATTGCCGATCATGCAGATTGCAGCCCAATGAGTAATCAATCACTACAACACCTGGGCTCCTAACAGATGGTACTAGCACCCCCCAGAAGACCCCCCAGAAGTTTTGACAACCAAAAATGTCTCTAGACATTGCCAAATGCTTACCTGGATGGGGCTCCTGAATCTGCCACCATTGTGTCAATTCCAACTCAAAACAACTTTACTAGTAGATGGTGGGCTTGGACCGTCAACGCTGCAGTGAGTAGTCCAACACCTACCTCCAGCACCTCCAGGGATAAGTACAGGGATCACAAAATGGTCCCCAGTTTAGAGCCACTGTCATTTAATAAAATCTGTTATGATTTTTATAACCTCGGTATGTGATTAATTGGACATACATCTTTTTGAATAAAAATTAAGGATATTTTCAAATAGGGCGCATGCCTTTTTGAAAGATCAAATCTTCATTTAGAAGGGCTCCAATGATATGCTCTTCCTTTCTCTCGTGCTTGTTTGTGTTGAAAAGCCCTGGTAGCACAGTGGGTTAAGCACAACACTGCTAATCAAAAGGTCAATGGTTTAAACTCACGCGTTGCTCCAAGATAGAATTAACAGGTCTTTAAAATTGCAAATAGTGAGGGGGAAAAATAGGGAGCTGATATCAGGGGCTCAAGTGGGAAGAGAATGCTTTGAAAATGATGATGGCAGTATATGTACAAATGTGTTTGACAAAATGGATAGATGGATGGATGGATTGTGATAAGAGC
>NW_022111306.1:4013794-4015754 GCF_000313985.2 Echinops telfairi
AAAGAAACAAACAAAAAAAATATAGAGAGCTTACAAAAATAAATTGAGGAACAATATCCATTAGTCTAGTAATACATCCATAGCATGGAAATACTGCATAGTATGGAAGCAGTGCACATGATGGGATTGCCAAATTATTAGGTATGGTCTTGGAAATTTGAGTTATCACTCTATTACATCATAAACTGTATTATAACTTCTCTACATAGGAGGTAACAGAGGACCAATGTGGCCCTCCTTCATTGTATTATGAAAATTATCGATCTTAAGAAAATGCTTTGAGAATGATGATGGCAACAAATGTTACAAATATGCTTGACACAATGGATGTTATGTATGGATTGTGATAAGAGCTCTATGAGCCCTCAATAAAATTATTTTTTAAAGCACAAATAGTTTAAAATCTATAAATCATTTGCAATGTTGACCATTTGTAATGAATCTTACTTAAAAGGCGTTTGAACTTGTTCTAGAATGCATTATTTGTCACATAGTGCTAAATGTTTACTATTACGGTATCATTATTATTATTAAATAGGGGGGAAAAGAGCAAAAGAAGTATTATTTTCATTCCAAATGTAAAACCATATCTAGTTAACTGAACCACAAAAATACCTCAACTCAATTTATTTCAACTCCAAAATATTCACTTTCTGGAGGAAAGTAAATAGACACAAGAATTTATCTGGATCAGAGCCACACACATGCTTTTGTGATTCCCGTAAGTTTGTTTTGTGTTTTGTAAAGGTGGTTGGTGTTTATTTATTTTGCAAGGATGAGTCCTTGTACATCGTCAAATCAAGATGTAAAGTGGTTCTGAGGCAGAGCTCAGGTTGTCTAGCAGCCATCCAAATCCAAGCGCCAAATGAAAATGGCACAGCATCTATTCAAATAGATTTTATGCAAATCTGAACCATCTCAAAATATCTTTTCAAATATCTCTTCCAGTAATTCTTGTCTTTCTTCCTATCATATTCTATTTTATGCTCATGAAGCCAATTCATCTGTATAGCAATTCCTCTGAGTTCTGACTTGAAATGCGAGCTCTCAAAGAATGCTCTCTCCAGTTTTTATGGTCCACTCTGGATCTTTCTCAGAAGAAGCAACACACCCTTTAATGCAGCAAAAGCAGGGCAGTGTCAGCTAATTGTACCCCTATGACCTTAGACTCGACATTTTACCCACTGTTAGCAGGCACCTTGTCAGGGTGCTCATTAGAAATACTTTTATCTAGGAACACAAATACCAACAATTTCTTCCAGTAACCTTCTGTTTTGCATCCCGGCCTGCTTTTGCCCAGTCTTCAGATCCTTGAAGTGTTAATTGATTCACTTTTGTCCTTTGAGGACCTTGATGAACAAGCTGAAAGAATAATGTGTCTCTCTTAATGTGCTATTGAAAGGGATTATTGAATTCGGATGCAATGTTCCCCTTTAACCCTTACAGGTAAAAAAAAAAAAAAGAACACACAGAAACAGATGATAATTGGGTTTTCCCTAATTTTCCTAATTACTTTTATAGCAATCACTACAACGTTCCTTTAACATCAAGGGATTCTCTCAATCCATTTACTTTCCCCCTTAAAGTAGATCTAAAAATACTGACTCCTTTCATGTCAGTAGAAATAAAAGAGATAAGGATAGATTTGTTAGTAGCAAGCTTCTTTTTGTCTTTTATATTTGAACCATACAATTTTACTTATTTTCATTTTATATGGTGGAAAGAACTAATGGCTAAGTGCACCAATGATAACTGGTGCACAATAGCTTGGTCATTAAAACAAAAATCAAGTAGTGAATCAGTATCATTGGTAAATACAATAAATTCTATAAATGATCGGGATAATTATCATAAAGTGCTATATTGACACATTCTCAAATCTCATTGAGAGCACAAGGGGCAGCCCTCCTCCATCTGACAGCCGTGCCATTGATAAATATACCGCCTGCAAGTTTGTCCT
>NW_022111306.1:4016357-4020052 GCF_000313985.2 Echinops telfairi
GAGAGCGAAGGAAAAGCAGAGTCCCGTGGGAGGCAGAATATCCCTAAAGTGAATATTCCAGAGAAAGAGTATGCCCATTTTACAGATGCAAAGAGCACAGAGCACAGAGAGGTGGCGGAGGATTTGATTTCAGGTAGCACGATGCTCCTAATCACTACCTTCAATACGAATTTTTAAAAATATTGTTAGAAAATTGTTAAGATAATCACAGATACTTTTCTTAAAGAAAAATATCAAAAAATGAAGCCATTGCTTCTCCACATATCTTCCAGCTAGGCATATACACTTCTGAAGGCAGTCTTTCCATCTTGCTAACCCTTCGCCAAAGAATTCTGCACTCTTCAATTGACACCACATCAAAATGACATTTTGAGAATCCTCGGGGGATTCTCTTCCTTTTATTCTCTGAATTTTCAGAACAAAAAGAAGTCTGAAGAGGGAAGACTGGGGCTATAATGTAGATGGGGTAAGATTGCCCAGTAAAATTCTGTTTTTAATTGAGAATTTGTTTTAAATTTTATTTTTCATTAGGTGGAGGTTTACAAAGCGAATCATCAGTTTTCCTTTCAACAACTCAACAAATGTCGCGATGTCTTCTTGCCCTCTTTCCATCACCTTTTTGTTCATCCTCCTCTGGTTGGACGTGATCTTCTCCTTCATCAAAGTTGGCACATGTCTACTCTCGGGCCTGTGACTTCTCCTCCCACTCCTGGGAACCATCAAAGTCTGTTGCTCTTAGTGTGGTATTTTTTTCTCTCGATTTTCTTCTAGCAGTGGTCTCATCCAATATGTATCCTTTGTGATTAACTAACTTCACTCAGCACAGTGCCGTGCAGGTTTATCCCCATCATGAGGAGCCTCCATCTGTAACATTGCCTGGTATTGCATTATGTGTATGCTTGTTTATCTGTTCTTCCACGCATGGGCATTTACGTTGTTCCCATCTTTTTGCTGTTGTGAATAATGCTATGGTAGACACAGGTGTGCATGTACCTACTTGTGTTGTGGCTTTTATTTCTTTAGCAATATGTACCGAGTAGGACTGCTGGGTCGTGCAGTATTTCTACTTGTAATGTGCTGAGGAAGCTGTTCCACTGGCCTTTTACATAGCAATGCCACTGTCTAGTCCACCAGCAGTGTGTGAAGGTTCCAATCTCTCTGCGCCCTCTCCAGCATTTAATTTCTTAAATTCTGCTATCAATGCTGGGGTGAGGGAGTATCTCATCATTGTTTTGATTTCCACCTTTCAAATGGCTAATGATTATGAGTATTTCTTCATCTATATGTTGGCTGCCTAAAAGTCTGTTTTAGGGAACTGTTTGTTTGTTTTTTTAATTGGATTACCATATATACTCGAGTATAAGCCTACCCGATTATCTGCCAAGGCACCTTATTTTACCATAAAAACTGCATTACAAATGTGCTTGAAAAACTCGGCTTATACTTGAGTATATACAGTCTCTGCTTTTCTGGTAGTTGAAGTATTGAAGTTTCTAAAGATTATCCCCTTGTCCACTGTGTCCTTTTCAAGTTTTTTGTTTTTTTCCCACCTGTGGGTTCTTTTTATTCTTTTGGTGAAGACTTTTGATGCCCCTAGATGTCTTATTTTGGGAGCTCCCAGTCATCTATTTTGTCTTCTGCTGTGTGCGTGTGTTTTGCTATGCTTTATAGTGTTTATACTGTGTATTAGAGTCGCCAAATTTATCTCTTTTTTGTTACTGATACAGTTCTAAGTTTTACATTTAGCTCTTTAATTCATATTTGGAGTGAGGGATGGATCCTGTTTAATGCTTCTGTGAATGGAAATCCAGTTTTGCCAGCGCCATTTGTTGAAAAAACTATTTCTTCCTCATTTAGTGTTTTTTGCCCTTTGTCAAAAATCAATTGTCTGGTGTGATCATGAGGTGTCAATGGGATCAAGTATCAGAAGATTAAAAACAAACAATTACACTGATGTGGAAAGAGGTCAGAGTGGAGACCCAAAGCCCCTCTGTAGACAATTGGACATCCCTTCACAGAAGGGTCACAAAGAAGGGACGAGCCAGCGAGGATGCAGCATAGCACTGAAGAAACAAAAAACACTCCTCTAGTTCTTTGAAGCTTCCTCTCCCAACTATCATGACCCAAATTCACCTCACAAATCCAGCTGGACCAGAATATGTACATTGGTACAGATAAAAGCTCTCAACAAACAGAATCCAGGACAGATAAACCCCTCAGGACCAATAATGGGAGTAGTGATACCATGAGGGTAGGGGGAAGGTGTGGGGAAAAGGTGGAGAAAGGGGGAACAGATCGCAATGATCAATGTGTAACAGTCCCCATCCCTAGGGGGATGAACAACAGAAATATGGGTGAAGGGAAACAGTGGATGGTGTAAGATATGAAAATAAAAATAATTTATAATTTATCAAGGGGACACAAGGATGGGAGGGTGGGGAGTGAAGCAATAAAAAGAGGAGCTGATACCAAGGGTTCAAATAGAAGGAAAATGTTTTGAAAATGATGATGACAACATATGTACAAATTAGTTTGCTACAATTGAGGTATGGGTTGTTCTAAGAACTGTACGACCCCCAATAAAATGATTTATTAAAAAAGAAAAGAAACTGATGGCAACATATGTACAAGTTTACTTGATGTAATTAATTTATGGATTGTTCTAATATCTCTACGAGCCCCCAATAAATTTTTTAAAAATCACTTGTCTGTAAGTGGATGGATTTACTTCTGGATTCTCAATTCCGTTCCATTGATCTCTCTATCTAATATTGTATCAGTAGCAAGCTGTTTTAATTACCATGGCTGTGTACTAGTTTTCGAGATCATTAAGAGAGAGGCCTGCCACTCTGTTGTTCTTTAGTAATGCCTTATTCTTCCTAGGTCTCCTTTCTTTATATATAAAATTGATGATTAATTTTCCCATTACTTTAAAGAATAGGGCTGGGATTTCGATTGGGGTTGCATTATATTTATAGATTACTTTGGGTGGTATTGACTTTTCACAATGTTTAATCTTTCTATCCATGAGTATGGTATATGCTTCCATTTATGTAGATTTCTTTTGGGTTCTTATAGTAGTGTTTTCTAGGGTTTTTTGTACAGGCCTTTTATTTCTTCCCACTGAAATTCTTCTAAGACATCTCTCGCTATCCTTGAAGAATGAGCAGATGCTTTCTTGTGGTGAAAGCAATTCCTTGGCACATCTTTCCTGGTCTTTCTGATGTAGTTTTTAGTTTTCTCTAAATCTCTTCATAACAAGGCTCTGTGATCTTCTTGTGTTCTTTGACAAAGATTATTGTCCTTTTGGAATCCCAGAAAAAGTTGTCATCACCTTCTGAGCAGACCTCTCAGCTGCCAAGTTAACTGTCTCAGCAGATGCACTGAGAAGTAGATCTTCCTTTTGAAAGCCCTTAATAAGGCGAAGACAAGTGTATTGTTTAAGAGAACTTATCTGTAGCCATCCACTGATCATAAAAGCATGTTTAAGCACATTTTGTTGGAATAAACTGGAACCCTAGTAGCAATACTTTCTGACCTACCCTCACACATGGATATTTTTGGTAGCCCTGTAAAATCTTAGTCTGTATCAAATTCTTCCAAAGATTGTTACAAAAATGTATGTTTTTAAGGAGGTAAAGTGGATACAGTAGATTGGTGCTCAGCATCCATTCCAACATCGTTCTACTGTGCTT
>NW_022111306.1:4021123-4023096 GCF_000313985.2 Echinops telfairi
ATGATCTTCTAGCAATGGCTACCATTCAAACAATCACAATAAGCAAAATGATTCTCTCCTAAAGAAAAGGGGGATAAGGGAATCATGATGTCAGGGCTACTGAAAATAATTGGTCATATTGACAGACTGTTAATGGAGTCTATGTCTCTGGTTGAAATGATATTGATTTCACTAATGTTTTTCCTAGTGGCAGTACCCTTATCTTTGCTAAACAGCAAGCCACCCTTCAGCTTGGAAGGATTGTTACCATATATACTTGAGTATAAGCAGACCTGAATATCAGCCGAGGCACCTAATTTTACCACAAAAACTGCATTTAAAATGTGCTGAAAAACTCAGCTTATACACGAGTATATACGGTACTCAACAGCATGATGGGTAATGATTTCACAATGGGCGTCTTCAAGAGCAGATCTTGAAGAGGTCATGTGAAAGAGCCAGGTGAAAGGCTAAATCCAGCTACGTCTGAAAGCACAATCACATTCAAATCATTTTCTCTCTGGATGTGAACAGCTGATGGGCAGTACTAAGTATCAACATGTCATATTATCTTCCAAAAAAGTAGATCAAAACATACTGCTCATTAAGTCAAAGTTTACTGACTGTGTAAAACAAACAAATCTTTTAAAGTAAATGTTACTATTCTAAAGACACAACAGTTTTGTTGTCAGTAAAGCAAATTTAGATAATACAATTGAAATCTTATCTACTTTCATTTATGTTGACTATGAAAGGGGAAAGGTATTTTATACATATATATGTATGTGTGTGTACATGATGTCTTAAGTTTAAAAAAGTAAAATTAAAACACAGAAAAGCACTGCCATTAAGTCAATTCTGACTCACAGTAACCTTATGGGACAGAATAGAACTGCCGCTGTGGGATTCTGAGTCTGTAACTCTTTACAGAAGTAGACAGCCTCATCTTTCTCCCTTGGAGCAGCTGGTGGTTTTGAACTGCTGATTCTGTTTGCGATCCAACTCACAAACCACAATGCCACCAGGGCTCCTATTATACCAAAATGTGTTTCACCATTAGCAACAGGAATGTTTACCTACCTAGTTACCATGTACATAATAAATCAGCAAGGATGAGGGAATAAAGTGAAACAAACTTAATTTCAGGCAGCACCACTGTATTTCAAGGAAATTCATATGTCCACATCAAATTCTAAGGAATAAAACTGAGTCACCTAGCTATAATGCCCCAGAATTGATATTCAAAAACTCCTATTTTTGTCTGACTTTCCAGAATCTGTACCAACATGGGTTTGTTATTTTTGTTGTTTTGGGGATGAGACGGGTGGTTGTATTGCTTTTGGTTCCTTTTTTTTTTTTTTAATCATTTTATTAGGGGCTCATACAACTCATCACAATCCATTTTTTTTTTAAGTGAGGCATTTTGGTTTTCAAGATTAATGAGCATCTGTTCTCAAAGAGCTGATATTTTTATCTTAATCACATTTATGGAAATATTTGTAGCATACAAAATATAATAGAATTTTGAATCGTTTGTGATAGTTTAGCTTTTGAAAGATAGTCTTTTCTTAACAACACTGGTTATGGTGAACATCATGTCAGCAGGCGCTGCATAGGGCACGATCAAGAAAGGCACGCTTGGTTCCAGAGGGGATGATACACAGAGCAAGCTTATCTGACAATGAGACAAGCAGCAAAAGGGACAGCAGCTGCCATTTGTTGAATGCTAAGTATGTGTCAGTGCCTTACACACATGCTATCTAATCTCATAACAAACCTATAAGGTGGACATTATCATTAAATTTTGTGAGAAACTAAGACGCAGAGCATTGCTCAGGATAATTAAGAAATAATGGAGCCTGGCATTAACCCTCAGCCCGTCTAGCTCAGGCCTTCTTAAGGAAAGCTCTGTCCAAAGCAAGCAGTCTTGTATCCCTTCCTGGAGGAAGAACTGGTTACTCCTTTATTAATCTCCAGGAAGGAGGATGGCGAGA
>NW_022111306.1:4033981-4035929 GCF_000313985.2 Echinops telfairi
AGTGGGGTAGAAAGGGGGAACTGATTACAGGGATCTACGTATAACCTCCTCCCCAGGGGATGGACAACAGAAAAGTAGGTTAAGGGAGACATCAGATAGGGTATGATATGACAAAATAATAATTTATAAATTATCAAGGATTCATGAGGGGGGGGTGAGCGGGGAGGGAGGGGGGAAATGAGAAGCTGATGCCAGGGGCTTACGTGGAGAGCAAATGTTTTGAGAATGATGAGGGTAACGAATGTACAAATGTGCTTTACACAACTGATGTATGTGTGGATTGTGATAAGAGTTGTATAAGCCCCCAATAAAATGATTTTTAAAAGAAAGAAAAAAATCATTCATATCTGGATCCCAAACTTCCACCTTAAAATATTGAAATTTTAGGGTCATTAGTCTAGGTTTCCAATGTCAAGTAGCTCCCAACAGTGATCTCCCCAAGCGCTCAGATCCAGGCAATACACGCCTGAAGGGCTTTCCTCCCATTACGGTAAGCACTCCCTTAGATTTCCGCAGTGATACAGCTGGAAACCTGAGCCCCATGGAAAGCTGCCCTCAGCAACATCCCTTTATTAAGTCATCCCAGGAACTGGG
This sequence comes from Echinops telfairi, assembly GCF_000313985.2. NCBI lineage: Eukaryota > Metazoa > Chordata > Mammalia > Afrosoricida > Tenrecidae > Echinops > Echinops telfairi. Next base: position 4,034,576 of record NW_022111306.1, read on the forward strand.
TCTGAACCCTGCTGAGGATCAGAGACAATGGCACTGTGGCTTCCCTGACCAAGGGCCGGGTAAGTGCAGATGCTTTTGACACATAGATTTGCTTGTCCAGCCATCAAAAAGAGTGCTGTGTGCCTGCTGTCTGAGGGGCTGCAAGCCTCAATTCTGCATATATCAGTCCTGGAGGAGCAATCGTTATCGAGTGCAGTCTTACTGCAGAGACGCCGAGCCTGCTGTTGTCTCTATGAATGTCTGATAATCCGCGGCTGTCACGCGATGACAGGAGTCAGTTCACATCAGCATTTGGAGGAGGCCGCAAGAGAACAGTGCTAGTTCGCTCAAGAGGTAGCAGCAAAAGGACTTTCAAGACCTTGCTACAAGTTTAAGGTGCTATTTGCCCACACAGACTTACAAATCACCAAGAAACATCTTTTGTGAAATCTCTTGAGGATCTGTAGGATCCCTAGATATTTCAAAGTGGCCTAGGCACATCTTGCCAGACAGCCAATGTAAGTCATTTGTTCAAGACTACATTTCTTAAAATTGGGGCATTTTTGCTTGTTTGTTTTAAGATTTCAGGTCATTGTTACAAAACCTATTTAAGGTAAGTGAATGAATATATATATATATTCATTCACTTATCGAGTGCAGTCTTACTTATATATATATATTTATATATATATATAAGTACTTATATATATATAAGTATTACTTATATATATATATCGTGACAAATGTTCCTCCCGAGTTTGCTTTTAAAGCAATTAAAGTATTAATGAATCACAGTATTTTCCTTATTTTTCCCTCCACAGGGGCGTTGGGGTACAGGAAAATGAACAAAGAAAATGTAATACTATCGTTTTGCTATCTTACAGCAACAATAGGAACATCCTTACATTTCACAAGAATCTTCCTGTACCTATAAAGAAGTATCATTACAGAAGATACTTTCACTTTGAGACATTCAAATCTCAGCAGAAAATTGCTTTATTTCTATCTTTGAAAATCTGAAGAAACAGGAAGTCTTGAGCTAGGTTCTATTTTTTTATTTTTTTTTTAGGTTCTATTATTTAAAAAAAAAAAATCTAGCTGAACCATGAACCAGAAAGGCTGAATTTCCATCTCCGGAGCTGGACAGCTGTAATTCTTTTTTGCATACCAATTAGATGTAGCCTCTCATCGCTCTTCCTTATGGTGTTGCCATTCACAGATGGTTACTCCAGGGATGAATGCATTTCAGTAACAGTTTGAAATACCCCAGGGTAATAAAAACTGTAGATGATTGCTGAGCCTTTGAAATGATACATTGAGACTCTTAGTAGCCTACGGGTACAGCTGTGGACAAAATCGATATCTGCTTTTAGGA
>NW_022111306.1:4036565-4045405 GCF_000313985.2 Echinops telfairi
AATGTTCATGAGAGTAGAAAGCCGCCTCCTTTTCTGCTGATCAGCTGGTGGTTTCCACTGCTGACCTTAGAATTAGCAGCCCACCACATAACCCCTATGCCACCAGAGGACCTGCCAGCACTATGGACTACAAGAACACTGACATTTGGAGGGGAAAAAACACAGCATGAGCTACACTCCTTGGGAACGCTTAATGAAGAGGGTGACTCTTGAGGGAGTCAAGGAAGAACTACCATAATGAAAAGAGAAAATCACAAAAATGAGTAAGAATATGGCAGTACAGAAAACACAGACTGACCTGGAGCTTGGGGCTTGTGTACAGCAAGAGTAAGCAGCGAATGCTAGACTGAAGAGTTGGATCTTAACCTGACAGGCTGGCAAAAGAGAAGATTGCACATGATGCTGAAGGGACTGATGTAACAGTGGAGAGTAAGGAGTGTGGAAGAGAAGCCAGGAGCAGTGGTTCTTTAGCAAGGGTTTACATCAGAATCATGAACAGTTTTTTTATAATAGACCATAGTTTCATTTTTTTCAGGCCACTCTAGAGATTCTGATAATTATGGAGCCAATTTGAAATTATTCCAGTAATTCTGATGTGGTTCCTGGCTGAGAACCACTGGACATGTGGTAGAGAGGAAGAGGCAGGGAGGGAGGGAAGAAGATATCTTAGAAAACATTGAAGAAAGCATTCTAGTTAGAATCTGGACTGTGGTCATGGTAACGGGAACTGAGAAGAAGGAATTATTTTTAGAGACACTGCGAGATGGAAAACTCAATTAGACGTTTCATTGGGCTTGGTGGAAGAGAGAAGGTTTCAAAAGGAAAGCATGGCATTAGGCCTAGGTGGACAGCAGCCTTTCACTGACTAGTTATATCACAGAGACGTTACTAATTGTGGAATAAGCAGGCACTGAGTTGTTATTTAGTTGGCAATGGGAGCGATCAGGACCAGAAATATGCCTCTTCAGCACGAGGACATCGGGCAAACTTAGGAACATGAATTAGGAACTCTGGTGGCACTGTTGCATATGCAATGGATTGCTAGCCTCAAGGTAGTCAGTTCAAATGCACCAGTTGCTCAGCTGAATAAAGATGAGGCTGTGTGCTCCTATAAAGACTGACGGCCTTGGGAATCCTCTATACGTCACTCTAAGTTGGAACCTAATTGATGGCAGTGATCTGGTGGATTTTTTTGTTTTCTTTGGGTGAACATGAGTAAACATGAAGAAAAGAAGCCATGAACTGAAGCCTGTTCTATTCACAGTGTGGTAAGATGAAGAGAGTTCAGGGACATTTGGAGGTAAAATCAGAAAAAAAAATACATTGTGTTAGGGAAGTTCAGAGAACGAGGATGTACTTAAAAAAGTATCGAGTCAGAATGATTAGCATTGAAAACACATATATCATTAACTTGTGTAATATGAGGTCCATAATAAGCTTGGCGAAGTAGCCCTGGTGGCACAGTGGTTATGCATTGGGCTGTGACCTGCATGGTTGGCAGTTTGAAACCACCAGCAGCAGCTCCTGAGGAGAAAGCTTGGGCTTCCTACTCCTGTAAACAGCAGTCTTAGAAACCCACAGGGGGTTGCTATGAGTCAGCCCTGGTTCGGTGGCAGTGAGATTGGAGTTTGGGTCAAAGAGTCTTAGACTTGGGTGAGTTTTTATCCCATCCTCTGCCTTCATTGGAGAATCTGTTAAATAGCTCAAATAATTTCATGTTCTTCGATTTTCTCTGCTGTCGCAAAGGCCTTGCTGAGTCAGTGATCAGAGTAATTTGGCTACTGAGTTCGTTAATTGTGCCAGCCTGGCCGATAATCACATGTGGGGCTGGTTGAAAGGCGGAGGGATAAATGGGTGGTGAAGCCTCGCCTTTCTAGTTCTCGGGTCTCTTGTTTTGTGATGGTTGCATCGGGTGCAGCTGCCTTAGCAGTTCCCTGCTTCAGCTTGCAAGATGGATTTCCTACAAGACATCCCCAAGGAGAAGCCGCATGGATCTATCCCGATGCAGCCCTGGGTGCTGGAGCAGCCGTGTGGAGACCCCTGCCAGTGCTGAGATGCCTACACGTTCACTGAATCAGCTTTCCTCCTGCAGTCAGCATTATTGCCTCTGTTTTGTGAGGTGAAGGACTTTGTGGACTGGTGTTGGGTTAATGGGTTAATGTTGGATTTGTGGGCTTGGGCAGCATTGGGTTGGGATGTTTTCGTGATGCACATTTTCTTTGCATAAAACTCTCTCTTATACGTGAGTTGCTGTGAATTTGTTACTCCAAAGTACCTAGACTAATACAGCTACCCTGTAATTTTTCAGCTTTTGGGATGAAAATTAACACCCCTCATTCAATTTCAAATGTTAGATAATAAATAATATCTAACCAGATGTGGCTCTGTTTCATTGACTATGTAACTACTAAAATAGGTTCAACTCCTTCAAAGGTTGTGGGGAGGGGAGTAGGGGGGGGACAGTGAGGGAATGGATATATGTGGTGCTTATGACTATACAATGAGCAGGCCTTATTATTCTAACATTACTCAAACTTCTGTGTTCCTGAGCTTGGGTCTCAGCAACCATCCTTAAACATTAATCTAGCTTCTTGGTTATAGCAGAATAGAAGCCTGGTAAACATCTGATCCCAGCAGGGGGATTAACTCCTTTCTCCTCTAGAAGTGGGACTTAGGGTCGAAAGGCACTCGTCTCTTCTGAGGGGCCCTGGTGGGGCAGTAGTTTATCATTGGGCTGCCAAGCACCAAGTCGGCACTTCCTCGGGAGAAAGGTTGGCTTTCTACTCCTGTAAACAGTTACAGTCTCGGAAACTCACAGGGGCAGTTCTACCGTGTGTATAGTGTTGCTATGCGTCAGTCCTGACTCGCCCATTCTCCTGACCTTTGGTAATTATCACCCTAGGGAAGTCAAATAGCAGTGCAGAAGCAGGGTAGGAAAAGATGTGCAGACAGAGGCAGAGATGCCCGTGCACCTGAGTGCACGCGGAGACGCCTCACCGTGACTCCGTGTGCTCTGACTCGATTGATCCTTGTCTCTGCTCCTTTCCCTCCGCTGCCCTCACTGGTATTGTTATCCCTGCCTCTCTGGGTCTCCAAAGCCCAGCGGAAGGATCTGATCAAGTCCATCTATTTATCACCCGATATAAAGTAAGCATCGTGTTCCACAGTAAGCCTGGGAATGGCCCTCAGCTCCTCGGCTTTGCAGTAAACGCTGTAAGATTGATCGTGTTCGCGCTGGCATGCGCATGTCTCCAAATTAATCAGGATGAGAAATGTCGGCGATTTACGCAAAGCAATGCCATAACCCCATAAGCACAGTGAGTACACGTAATGAATGAGATGCACCTGGTGAGCAGGCAGGCGGGCAGCCAGGCTCCAGAAGAGTCAGGTGGAAAGACTGGGAAGTCCCACAGAGGAGCCGGCCTCTCCACTGACGAGCTGCATGGACTCCAGTACTGCAGTGGCACCTGTGCAGCAGTGAGCCCGAGCTGCACACTACACTGGGAATGGGCTTACATTGGCTCCTGCTTCGTTAAAATAATAATAATTTTTGGGGTCACATAACTATTGGAATTCTTTTCACAGCACAGAAAACATGTATCTTTAACAAATTGTGTCTGCTGTCTGTCATCTTTCCAACAATTCCACAATCCCATCACCATTGATTTTAATGCCAACAACCACATAAAAACATAAGCCAGTGGATCCAACATTTTGTTGTGGCTGTTCTCTGGAGTGTTTGCTGAGATACACAGATTTATCAAATTCACTGAGAAACACAGAATTTATATAAGGTTACAAGGAAAAGCTATCATGAGCATGGCAGTGAAAAACTTAGAAGAATCAATGAATTACCCAGAAGTATTATCTCTGAACAACAACCCCGCACAACCTTATCTATTTCAGAAGATACCAAGACTGTACTGCAGAGAGACACCACCCTATACTCCTCCTGGAGAAGCCCAGGCCTCTGTCAGCTTACACAGATAACTTCATGAACTGCACTTCCATCACTGTTCTCCAAAGTAGTTTCACAAAGCCATTGAAAGGACATTCTCTTGAGGGATGTAACTTGGAAATTGCCTATGATGTGAAAAGCAAGGGTATGAATTCAAAAAATATGTCAATAAGCCATGCATTTGTATAGATAAAGAAAAGCTCACTGTCTTGGGCTGGTTTCTATAAAGAAGCAAACCAGTGAAAATGATTTGTGTATGTATTTAAGGAGATTTATCGCATGTAGAGACTTCCTCTGACCCATGAAGCTGCAGGAGTGGATGAACCAGATCAGCAGGTCAAAAGGTAGGCTTCTGGTGGGCAAGTGTATGAATCCTAGGTCAGTATCAATACAGAAGGTTACAGATCCAGCCAAAAGCAAACAAGCTTTACTGGAATATATATGTAAGTTAGATTCCCCAAAGAAAATGTCCTTTCAATTGACTGGCTGCTCATGGAAGACCTCATGATGGATATGATTGCATTAGACTAGCTCTCATCATGGCAGTGAAGTACTTCATACCCTCCAATCATGGCTCAGCCAAGGTGACACATAGCCCTAATCACAATTACTTAGATGTCCTCTGAGACCCTCAAGCTCTCCGCTCAGCCCAAAAGACCTCGTTCTTTTTCATTCTTTCTTGTGGCTTTTATTGTGAATTGGGTGATGGTTACAGAGTAGACCATAGCTTTGTATTTAACAATTCACACACATTCTAATTCAACTCCTCTATTGCAATTCTCTCGATGTACCATCGCTTATCTCATATCCTCCCTATGTTTCCTGTTTCCATCCCTCCTTCTCTAAGTCGCTGAACTATGTCCTTGGGTAAATGCTGTCTTCTTTTATCTTAAATGGTTGACTTTTCTAACTTGGAGGTGAGTTCAGCGCCAGCCATGAAGAATAAAGGTCATAGCCTTCAGAGTTCTACCAGTCTCTATCCGATCAGTAAGCCTGGTCAGGATCTTTGAAATTCCAGTTTCATCCACCTTGCCTATCAAGATGCATTGCTTTTTTACCCCCAAGATTTTTCTGCTTCGACAAAGGAAGCGGCAGTTAAACTCTTTCCAAATTCTAAGGAGAAAAGATGTGCCTTCAAGGTAAACAAGCAGCCATCTAGCTCAGAAGCAACAAAGCCCACATGGAAAAAGCATACCAGCCTGTGTGATCACGAGGTGCCAAAGGGATCAGTTATCAGGCATCGAAGAACAAAAAATCATATTATTGTGTGCTCACCTCCCTGATACAATCACTGAAGACAAATGGGTGCATAAGCTAATATGGTGAAGAAAGCTGATGGTGCCAGACTATCAAAAGATATAGCGTCTGAGGTCTTAAAGCCTTGAAGGTAAACAAGTGGCCATCTAGTTCAGAAGCAACAAAGCCCACATGGTAGAAGCACACCAGCCTGTGTGGTCATATGTCGAAGGGATCAGTTATCAGGCATCAAAGAACAAAAAATCCTATCATTGTGAATGACGGGGAGTGTAGATTGAGGACCCAAAGCCCATCTGTAGGCAACTGGACATCCCCTTACTGAAGGGTCTCGGGGAAGAGATGAGCCAGTCAGGGTGCAGTGTAGCAATGATGAAACATACAACTTTCCTCTAATTCCTAAATGCTTTCCCCCACGCCCACCCCACTATCACGATCCCAATTATACCTTACAAATCTGGCTAGACCAGAGGATGTACACTGGTACAGATAGGAAGTGGAAACACAGGGAATCCAGGACGGATGATCCCTTCAGGACCAGTGGTGTGAGGTGTGATACTGGGAGGGTGGAGGGATGGTGGGTTGAAAGGGAGAACCGATTACAAGGATCTACATTTGACCTCCTCCCTGGGGGACGGTCAACAGAGAAGTGGGTGAAGGGAAACGTCGGACAAAGCAAGATACGACAAAATAATAATTTGTAAATTATCAAGGGTTCATGAGGGAGGGGGAAGCAGGGAGGGAGGGGGAAAATGAGCTGATGCCAGGGGCTTAGGTGAAGAGCAAATGTTTTGAGAATGATGAGGGTAATGAATATACAAATGTGCTTTACACAACTGATGTATGTATGGATTATGATAAGAGTTGTATGAGCCCTTAATAAAACTATTAAAAAAAAACAAAAACGGGAAAAAAAGATGTGCCTTCTTAGTCCCTGACACAACCTTTGGACAGTCCATCCACACAAATCTCCCATTGGAGAAATCCTTTCTTCTTCGGACCACATGGTCAGAATGCTTCCATATCACACAGGGTCCACATTATTCCTTAACTCTTATTTGTGCATAAGGTTGTGCCGCCAACCTTCTTTTTCTTGGTTCACCTAAACAATCTAAAGCTCTGACTTTACTGCACTACATCTCCTTAGATCATTTTTTGGATATATTTATCTGACAAAACATAGATTTACCAACATGAAGCAACCCATGTTTCCTAACTTCTGTGGGGGGTAAAGATTATCCTACAATAAGCAAGGAAAAATATAAAATACAGCCTGGAACACACCATTATTAAATTACACACAACATACAAAGGACACACTGTTGTAGGGATGGTATCATTTATAAGAAACTAGCCTTGTCATCCCAAAGCAAATCTCTACTGATGACCAACACAGACTCCAACATTACCTAAGCTATATGTTTAAGGCAGAATCAAATGGTTAACAGGCTCAGCTGGTAACTGAAAGCTTGCAGGCCAGAATCCATGGAGAGACAGCCTAGAGATCTACTTCCAAAAATATCCACCACGGAGAAAACCCTACGACGCCCAGTTCTACTCTTACATACAGAGAGAGGGCTGCTATGAGTTGGAATCAACTCAAAGCCACGGGAAAAACCAAAACTTTGGGAATGGAATGCCTGTTTAGACACATTATGTTCCCTTATCCAGCCAAAGGGAAATGGTCTCTCCTGTGTAGGTGAAGACAAGGGGGCCCATGACTGTGTGGGAACAAGCCATGAATTGCTTCAAACAGCCACTCACTCATTTCATATCAGATAATGCCTGCTTCACGTCTTTACGATTAGAGAATTCATTCTTGTCACATTAAACATTGTCAGTTTCAGGGTTTAAAAAACAAGTTCCTAGTGGAAGGCCTCATGGCCACACAAAGGAGGGGTTTCATCAAAAAGAACCTGCTGCTTGCCAAGAAACCTTACAAATGGCTTGGGTGAATTTGACATGATTGGGTCCTGACCCTCGGACTTGGCAACTTCACCCTGTTCCTGGCTCATTCAGGCTCAGTGACGCTCATGCACAGGGATTAAAGCCACGGGAGACTGATGCACAAATGCAGGATGCTTTTGTTTTACAGTACGAATTGTGTAACTGCCAAGAGGTCCGAGAAGGACATCACTGGTAAAGTCACATACTCTCCCCCAAAAACAAGCCAGGTCACTGGTTGGGGGGAGCAAAGAATCAAAATGAGGTGTGCATCGTTGGAAAATCACTGCCTTGGCCCTTGAACACCTAATGTGTCTGTCCCCACAACATGGGCCTCTCAGTTGAACTAACCACTACAGTGACCAGGTGTTGTGCCTAGCCCTGCTCTTTATGTTTGTTGTTGGTTGTTTTACCCCTCTCTTTGTGTGTGCTTGGACATAAATATTATCTGCTTCTTCGAGTCTCTTTCTTTCTCTGCTTCTCTTAAAACAAAAAGTAAAGCAAACAAAAAAAAAACCGCATCTCAGATTGTGGCAGTCTTATGAAAGGCAGTAATAGTTTTCTCAAGATTATACTGAAAGCTTGCTGACCTGGGGCCTTCCTGTATCTTTGAGTTTCCCTTCTCTACTCTAACCTTCCTAAGGAGGTGTGGTGATAGACCAGTGATGTGCTGGCTGCTAATCAAAAGGTTAACAACTCAAACTCACCAGCTGCCCTCAGCAGAAAAAAACAATTTGGCAATCTGATCCCCTAAAGATTATAGGCCTGTTAACTTGATAACACACAACCACTATCAACTGCCTTCAAGTGCTGATGTCATCCTTACTTACAAGTTCACAGCTGGGTATGATGCTGTTCCTTATTTACAAGTTCACTTACAAGCTCACGTCATTCCTGGGTACCACAGTGCTTGGCTACTAACTGATGCCTGGGAAGAAAGGCCTGGACGTCTACTTCCAAAAGATCGCAGCCACTGGAAACCCCATGGGACACAGTTCTTGTGAAACGTGTAGGCTTCGTATAAGTTGGAATCAACTCAATGGCAACTGGTTTTTCAATTTTATTCAGTACCCCCACCAGGATGTCTTACAGTTCCCTGAAACTCCACCTGCTCAAACCCTACTTTTAAAAAGCCCTCAGATCTTTTCTCCTATGTTTTCTATTTTGATTGAGCTCTATACATCAGCTTTTCCACGTTGAAAATCCTGATGGAAGCCATCATGAGTTGGAAGCACTCTTGGATAGTAGATAACAACTGTTAGCAAAACTGAGGAAGAGAAGATTGCAAAACTGGTTGCTAAATAAGCCAGACAAGTATCTGTTAACGCATGCTGATGTAGGAAGGAAAAGGAGAGGGAAAAATGAATGGGTTGTAAGAGAACTTTTATTTGTAGGGGAATGTCATTTGTAATTAAAAATACAGACATCTGGCTCTCTGCTCCTCCTCGTGCACAGACGGCCGCCTCTCCCATTCCGTGCAGTCCCAGGCGCATCCCGGAGACACAATGGTGAAGGTCGGAGTGAACGGATTTGGTCACATTGGGCACCTGGTCACCGGGGCTGCTTTCAGTTCTGGCAAAGTGGAAATTGTTGCCATCAATGACCCCTTCATTGATCTGAACTACATGGTCTACATGTTCCAGTATGATTCCACCCACGGCAAGTTCAATGGCACTGTCAAGGC
>NW_022111306.1:4046557-4054899 GCF_000313985.2 Echinops telfairi
TATTCCACTTGTTTTTGTATTCCTAACACCTAATAACTGTACTTCGTATCGAGTAGGTACCTCAAATCGAAGGTTCAGAAGCAGGATGCAAGGCCATCTTCCAAAGCACCTCTAGGACAGTTCAAATTGCCACCCTTAACAATTCGTAGTAGAGTGCTTAACATTGTGCAGCACCAGGGACTCCTCTCTGCCTATTATAATGTATTGTAATAACATCTTTATCCTTCTCTTGCCCAAGAACAGGAACTACTTAAACAATTTTAGGGTCTCCTGTTTAACAACTGAGTTTTACAGAGTACCTGAAAACTTAATTGGACCCAATAATTCATACTCCAAAGGAAAAAGAAACAATATTATAGAATAATGAACAGAGGATTTTGATAGCAAAGATAAATCCTTTCCTCTCTCCTAGTTTTCACCTCTCCCTGGCTTCGTTCGCTCTTCCATTTTGTGTCAGACCCACAATCAGTATTTTGTATCAGAAAGCCTTATGATTTCGATGATGTTTTGCTGTGACCTATCTAACATTATGGCTGTCTTAATTCCTTGTTCTTCCCTTAACCCCTTATCAGAACCAATGACCAATGACACGAGTCCAACACAAGTGCTAAAATATGCAGAAATAATATATGCAGTGGTACTAATTAAAACACTGGCAAGAGTATTACTTTCATGAAACTTAGGTCTCCCTAAGTCTGTGTATATTATTCAACCATCTGGAGACAGCAGATTCTTTTTCTCTATAAGAAACAATGTCACTAGCACCCACCCATTAGTAGCTGTCCATCAAAGTGAGCAGAAGACCTGACAATTGAGTATAAAAGAGGAGAGCTCTGGGCCCTGCTTTGATTGACAGATGGGGATGCAGGCACCAGGAAAGTGAGAGAGAAAAGGGGATTCTGGGTAGTTTGGCTTAATATATGAATTTTAATATTTATGAAGGCAACCAAAGTTTAATTGCTATACAAAAGTTTTTATTAGAAGATGGATTTTTTGACATTGCTATACAAGTAGATAGTAAATGGACCTGATTTGATTTATGAAGTCAATTAACAAGTGCTATTGCCATAAGTGGATTGATTTCACTATATAACATCTCTTGATGAGTCTCCATGTGTCTCATATAAAGCCAAGGACTATTTGATCACATATTTCTTGTAGTTTAGACATTTTTTTTAAAAAAGAAAGTATATTTTTCTGGCTTAAACCATAATCTTGGGCACTTATGAAAAATCCATACCTCTTGTACTTTAGAAGTCGCCCTGGTGGAACGTGGTTGGCTACATGCTGGGCTGCTAACCGCAAGATAAGCAGTTTGAGATCACCGTGGCTCCACAGGAGAAAGAGGCGGCTTTCTACTCTGGTCACAGTCTGGAAGCCCACAGGGACAATTCTACTCTGTCCTATATGGTCTCGAGTAACTGGCATCCTCTTGATGGCAGTGAGTTTTAGGGACAACATTTTTAGGAGTGGGAGAGTAGAAATTTAAAGAGATTGTTAGAAAACAGGCCAGTAGAAAGAAAATGTTTTGAAAGTGATGGCAACAAATATACAAATGTGCTTGATACAATGTAGGTATGTATTGTGATAAGAGCTGTATAAATGTGTTTTTTTTTAATTTTTAAGAAAAGAAAGAGAAAAAAGGCCAGTGTGTATCCTATACTAATTGCTGTTGGGTAAGCACTGTGCTGCTAACCAAGTTCATACCCACTAGTGGCTCCACAGGAGGAAGATGAGGCTACCTGAGAATTAAACTACTCAGAATCATTTTTTCTCCAATAAAGATTCACAGAAGATTCGGGAACCCTATATAGGGTCCACGTGGGTTGGAATCGACTCAATGCCAATGCCAGAGTAGTTGATGTGCTTAAGCCTTTATATATGTAATGCAACCAGTGTGCATTCAAGGGCAGTCACCACAAAATATTTATATTTAAAATTGTGCTATATGAAATAATAATTACAATATATAATTGATCAAGGATTCATGAGGGTGGGAGGTGGGGGAGGAAAGGGTGGCGGGGAAGAGGAGCTTATACCAAGGGCTCGAGTATAAAGAAAATGTTTTGGAAACAGTGGCAACATATGTACAAATATGCTTGATACAATTGATGTATGTAATAAGAGCTATAAGAGCCCCCAATAAAATGATTTTTTTTAATGGAGAAAAAAATAACAAAGTTGTGCCAACGTAACCATTATGAAAGACAAAAGTTTACGTAAAACATCATTGGGGTAAAAAGAATTTCTTAAAGAAGACACAAAAATATATGAACAAGAGGAGGAACTGATCAGTTAAATTCCATTAAAATTGGAGTTTTAACACAAAACAATACCCCCAAAAAGGAGCAAAAAAGGCACTGTGTAAAACAAGCTGTTTGCAACACACAAAACCTATGAAGGACTAGGATCCAGGATACATAGAATGAATGCACTGGTATCAATTTTGAAAAATAGACCAGTACCTAAGGAAACTAACAGCCACTCCAAGGGAGAAAGGTGTGGCAGTCTGTTTCCCTAAAGATATACATAGTCTTGGAGTTCCTACAAAGCAGTTCTACTCTGGCCTAGCAGGTTGCTATGGGTCTGAATTGACTTGACAATGATAGGCTTTGGTTTGAAACTGATCTACTACAGGCACGGAGGTTCAACAGAAGCATCCTCATCTGTCACACAGGTGACCTGAGTTCCATCCCCAGCCAATGTACCTCAAGCACAGCACACACACACACCCCACTGCCACACACACACATCTTAGTGGTAGTCTGTAGTGGAAGATTTTATGTTACTATGAAACTCAATAGGTTTCTATGGAGTTTCCAGACTAGGATGGACCAAGAAGAAAGGCCTACAGATCTTTTTGAAAGTCAACCAATAAAGCGCTATGAATTACAACAGTCCAGTGGAAACTAGTCATGAGGATGGCATAGCATTTCATTCCAGTGCGCATGGGGTTACCAGGAGTCTGGCTGACTCTAGGCAGCTAACAACAAAGTCGACCTAGAGAACAGAGAAGACTTCTTTAATGAAGTATTATCTGGATGAGGTAAAAAAAAAACCATGAAAATTAGTCAAGGAAGAACATTTTAACACAGTGATATTTTTATGGCTGGTGAAGTAACAGAAAAATATGCTCAGCCCCATTGCTAACCCCTACACCTCAATCTCGAGCCAAACCCACCTCGGACATGCTGACTCTCACGCCATCAATGATCTCTGTGAGTGCTTTGCTAGGTTTTTTTTTAATGCTTTCTTTATAATACTGCCTACAAACCACAGCTTGAACTGGGCCCAATTCCAGTGCTCCCTCTTCTGTACTGGGCTGAAGAGAATACTTTCAGTGTGTGGTTCCTGAATGATTCTTCTATGATACTTTTTATTCCAATATCTAATTCTTTGAGTCCTTGCATGTTTTGGGTTGCAAAAAAAGAAAGAGAAACAGAAAAATCATACCAGGAAAGTCCCTGCAATGAATCCTCATTCTTGATGTTTCCCTAGAGCCTTTCTTTCTCATTCAATTATTCAGGAAATACTTACTGCCCATCTCCTATGTGCCAGGCACCATACGAGGCTTTGGTGAAATAGCTTTGAAGAAAACAAAGTCCTCTCTCTTGTATAGTTTTCATTTTAGTAGGATTTCATCTCATCTCACTAACACTGAGTCGGTGCTGACCCTAAGGACAGGGTAGAACTGGCCCTGTGCATTTCCAAGACTGTAACTCTTTACAGGACTAGAAAGCCCATCTTTCTCTGGAGGAGCAGGCTGGTACCAGGGCTTCTCCTTTTAGTGGGTGGAGATTGACAAAACACAAATGAACCTATACACACACACACACACACACACACACACACACACACACACACACATATATGATTATAATAATCAGGAGGTATTGTACAAAGCCCACAAAGAGTACTTCAACAACATCCAAATTCACCCCCACCCCCACCTCCCAACACATACCAATGCCCTTGAATCAATTCCTACTGGTAGCAAGCCTAGAACAAAGAAGAATCTGACATGGTTGACAACTGAACACTTGCACACGGGGCTGCACAGTGGTTGGAACCAAGGCCCTGGCACCTAGCAACAACAGAGCTTGATGAGAAAGACTTCTTTAAGCCCTTGAAAAATTAAGCCCTCAAGCTTGATCCTGAATCGCTTTACAGCAATGTTCCAAGAGTCAAGTGTGAAGACTTTAATAACGTATCTTTATTTGTAGTTTCATTTAAAACGTGCACCAAAATAACAAAGTATCCATTGTTAATTTACAAAAATAGTTGATAGTTATGAGGAAAGTGTCTATGTATTTTCTGTTTATGTACTTTTATAAAGGTTCCTATTTATCTTTTTTTTTTCCTATTTACTATGAAAGTTGGGTTCGCATTTTAAATTCATTCATTCTGCTTTGAGTTTTTCTGCATGTCAGTTATTCCCAGGTTTTGCTATGGGTGTGGGCCATTGAGTTGATGTTGACTTTGACTGACAGGACAGTGGAACTGCCCCACGGGGCTCCCGAGGCTGTAATCTTTACAGGAACGGATCGTCAGATCGTTTCTCTCAAGGAACCACTGGTGGGTTTGAACTGACCACTTTTCATTTAGCAATTGAGAGTTCTAACCCGTGAGAGAGTTAAAGTTTATTGTATCAACCTGGCTGATAAACACGTGGGGTTAATTGAAGGGCGGAGAGATAAATGGCTCAGTGAGCCTCGCCTTTCTAGTTCTCAGATCTCTTACTTTCTGATGGTCGGACCAGAGTGCAGCTGCCATAGCCAGTTCTCTGCTTCAGCTGGCAAGGCTCACTTATTGCAACACATCCGTAAGGAAAAGCCACATGAACCTAAACTGATGCAGCTTTGGGTGCTGGAGCAGCCGTGTGGAGACCCCTGGCAACGCTGAGATGCTTACATGCTCACTGATTCGGCTTTCCTCCTGCAGTCGGGGTCATTGCGTGTGTTTTGTGAAATGGAGGAGGACTTTGTAAATTGGTGTCAGACATATGGGTTAATGTTGGACTTCTGGGTTGGAGTACTAGCTTGGGATGTTTTCTTGATGTGCACTTAACCTTTATATAAAACTCTCTCTTATACATAAGAGTTTCTGTGGATTTGTTTCTCTAATGTACCCAGACTAACACAACCCGTCTCACTAGGGCTCCTTTCTCAAGGAATAGAGGTCCTCAAAATGAACTAGATTTTAAGCCCTCACACTGACACCTCCTTTTTGTGTAAGCCATTGGGAATTGTAGTGTTTTATCATTTTGACATAAAAATGGCAATGTGACGTGTTTCACCCTAACACCGTCAACATTTCTGCAACCTAAACCATGTGCTCCTCCCCAGAGCTCAGTCCCTCTTCAGCAGCACCTGAAGAGCTGACCTCAGAGCAGAACAAAATGAAGATGCCTCCGTGGTTTTCGTTTTAATTGGTTTTAGTGGGATTCCGCTTTAAAAAGACGAATTCCAGTATCTCATTTTTGGTTAAGCAAAAGAGCAAGCCAAATAGGTGTAAATCTTGCCAACTTAAAACACTTATTTGTCTAAACTGAACTACGACTTACCTTATATTTCACAAACATCTGTGCACCCCCTACCATGTATTAGGCTCTAGGGAGAAAGGCAGATCAGACAAAGACTGCTAACTCATGAAGTTTAACAGGAATAAGGAATAAGAAAAGTCAAGAATACCAATATTTTAACATACCATGGTCAAGGTTGTCCAAAAGAGGAACCTTTAAATCAAACTTCTAATTATGCATTAGACGTATAAGATTTCATTTGTTCTAGGGTTGTTTTGTTTTCCTAGATTTGGGCGTAACAACCAAAACACAACACGTCCGTCAAAGGCAGATATCAAGACAAAGTAAGAAGTATGAATCCTGAAAAAGTACAAATCAGACAAGAAGGTCTTGAATAATTCCATCTTCTTGATTTTGAGCTGGTATATTGCACACACAAAAGGGGGATGGGGGGTATAAGGTGAGAACATTTTCTTTACTGAATTGTAATCTTCCTTCTGAAACAGCAGATGGAATACCGTACGCTCACATAAAGCAAGCCAAGAAACCCAGAAAAGGTAAACCACTGGGGCAAAGGAAGAGACGCAAACTAGAAAGACTGTGGTTCTGAAGTCGTGCTTCTCAAAAAGTGACAGAAGGCTTCGAATGTGAGCAGTTTGTACAGAATGAGCAGGTAAATAATGTTGTCTTCTAACGCATTTTCCTTCCCAGGTCAAAGAACAGATTCCAACTAGACTGAAAATGCTTACAGTTTTAAGTCACTGAGTTTAAACTGTCACCTTTCTTCTGGTACATAATGGTGTCATTGATGGTGGTGGCGGTGATGGTTGTTCTGCTTCCAAAATCATACCTCCTTAGTGTGTGACGTGAACACTGTGACAGTGAGAACTATCCATGTAAATGGATATTCATCCTGAAGAACTTAAAACTCAACATCTAGCTTTTTATCTTTAGCTGCCGTTATTAGAAATATGTAATCAAACAAACAATCAGTTGAGAAAATAAAAGGTCCTTTCAAGCAATAGCATCTACTTAGGGAGGCATTGGCACACAATTCAGTAAAAAGGCCAAGGACACAGGACCACCCCCCCCCAAAAAAAAAAATAAAGTTCTGACAGTGGAAGAATCGAAGTGGCCAAACACCATGAACAAAAACTATCCAGCCTGATTAATAATTTTAACACTTTAATAAGCAGGCCCTGTGTTACCTGTCAAGGCAACCAGATGCTTGAAAGAAGTCTTCATCTCTTGCATGTACAAGTGGGAACAATCCAGCATGTTCCATAACTTACATTCCCAATCATGTGTTATTTCTGTGACTACATCCTGGGAGCAATGGCAGACTTCCAAAGGGCAGGACTGGGGAGATTTCAAACCAGAAATTAGACTACCAGTGTGCTAGTTTCCCAGGGCCACCATGGCAAAGTCCCACAGAGAAGTGGCTCAAGATGGCAGAAATGCTTTTAAAAATAGTTTTGTTGGCATATATACTTCAACATCATACAAGTTAATCATTGAACCCTAATAAGAAGAGCTGTGCGAGTACCACAATTACCAGAGCATTTTCCTCTCATCCTCATTCCTGTTAACTCCCCGGATCTCCGCACCCTCCCCTCCCACGTTTCTAATACCCTTACTGTCTCTGTAGATTCACATATCCTGGATTTCACGCACAGAAAAATCATACAAAATATCAACAGGAAGCACATAGAAAAACAAAACTAACAATCATGACTAAACGGAGGAAAACCTCCATCGAAAAGAAAGCAGAACATATTAAAAACGGAAACAACTTTAAAATGGCTCAAATGGGAAATCAAATAATACGGTCTGACATCAGATGGCAGAAATTTTGTGTCACCGTTTTGGAGACGGCTCTTCTTGTTGTTATTATCGAGTATCATGGAGCTGGTTCGGCCTCACTATTCTAACAGAACAGCACTGTCCCAGAGGGTTTTCTAGGCTGCGATCTACATGGAAGCCGATCACCAGGTCTTTCCCCCTCCGGAGCGGCTGGGCTGGTTTGTACCAGCGACCTTTCCGCCTGCAGCAGTGCTTCACCACTGTACCCCAGCACTCGAATTCACGGGCTCAGGCAAAGGCAAAGGCCATGCTCTCTGAAAGCTTAGCGGGAAAGCCCTTTTCGTGGCTCCAGACGCTTCTCTTGGCTTACAGCTGCAGCCCGACTCCATCGCTGCCTCCATCTTCACGCACCCCTCTCCTCCCCGGGGTCCCTGTCTCTCACTTCTCTTTTTGAGGGCCCTATTCAGACTTGATTAGGTCCCGGCCTGTTTCAGTAGGACCTCGTGCTACAGGTAACATCTTCAACGTCCTATTTCCAAACAAAGTCCGTTATCTTCTCATTCCATTTTCCACAAACTTTTGGAAGTCTTCTCACATGTAGGAACCAGAAGTTAGGGCTTCAACATATCTTTTGATCCATAAAAACCACAAAACGCTTCTTGGAAAAGGCCTACGGGTCATTTTCACCTACTTAGCCAAACATTAAGAACAAACAAGCATCTTATCGATGAAATGTTAGTATTTCTACCCACACATACTCAATCCTTACAGAAGAGTCTTCAAAAATTCAAGGAAATAACATCAAAAAACTATGCGTATACTTCCTTTTTTCCTTTTTCTTTTCAATAAAATAAACTCACGCCTGTCTGGATAGGGTCTAGTTTGAGGCATGTTTGGAAAATCTCCTATCCCGGTGGTGAGAGTGGTGATACCGGGAGGGGGCGTAGAGAGGGGGAACCGATTACAAGAATCTACATATAACCTCCTCCCTGGGAGATGGACAACAGAAAAGTGGGTG
>NW_022111306.1:4055323-4061977 GCF_000313985.2 Echinops telfairi
AAGGAACCAGACAATGTGGAAGATGAGGCCAGCACTGGGAAACCATCACATCAGTTTGAAAGGGAACAATCTCACTCCTATCCTAACTAAAGAGGATTGATGATTAAAAGTAGAAACAATAGCCCACCCCGTAGACATCACAATTAGTTCAGTTTACACAACTCTGATAAAGAATCTGCATAGAGCAAACTTGCTACTCAGATCTGCTGCAGGGAAGAGCGCTTTCAAAGAGAGTTTAAACCAATGGGATCAAGGTTCTGAAGAACTGTCAGAGATGAAACAAGTCCAGCCAGGATGATCCTGCAGACAAAGCACAACCAACGTCATGGCCACCTCGAGGGAGAAGTGATCCAGCCAAAGTCAAAGTGGACTGGCGAAGAAAAGGGCAGGGCACAGCCTTTTTGGATGCTCACGGCATTTCGCTTGTTGGCTGTCTAGAGGGCCAGAGGACAACACTATCTGTTTGTTATGAGACCGAGTTCTGGGAAGTTAGGCAAAGCTTTAGCAGAAAAATATTGTGAGAATTCTACATGTCTAAGAACTTTTTGAAGACACGCCCCCCATAGTCTCATTCTTGAAGTTCCTTACTACTTAGTTATATCGTCAGAACTGAGAGCACAGGGATGGATTTCGATTGGAAAAAGAAGATTTTCCTATACCATGAAATTGTTCGCTGCTGAACTGTCTATGAAATGACCTGCCCACTTGGGTGTTCTCCGGAGGTATCGTCCTCTTCACCAACTTACTTCACCAAAAAGTAGAGCTCACGATAGTGGAGTAATGGGTTAGAGGTTGCAGTGGGGGGCAACAAAAATATGTCACTCTCCTTGGGTTCTTTAATTTGTGGGAGGTGGGAGATAATGGACAATATTTTCTACAAAGGGTTGCAGGGAAAGCCAGGTAAATTAAGTTAGAATGAAAAGAACATTCTTGGAAGATATAAGAGGCAGGAAAGCTTGCTCAGTATGAGACTAGATGAATAAAGGATATGCAGATCCAATTTCAGCAGTCTCATGTATAGCCTTTCTTGTATTACACTACAGAGAGAGCCTTACAAAAATGTTTCATTCTAGACTTGGGGGCCATGTCTTTACATTTTTATTTTTTTAAATGTCTCAGCCACGAGGGGGAGGAAATCCATCTTTGCCAGAGCAAGGAAGCGAGTGAAACAAGTAAGTCATTGGGAGTATCATTATAAATATTTATCATTGCTTTCAACATTAGATAAAGAAAGCTTTTATTTAACAGTTTTCCATAACTTCAAAAAAGAATTCATCCTCCATTTATTTTCCCGGAAACATGGTCCTTCTTGGAAGAGGCCCAGAGGATCCTGCTGTTAAATCAAGCCCAAGCAAGAAAAAAAAAAGATCCACTCCACAATAACATGGCAGGTAACAGAAAGGTGGCGGTACTTCACCCACAGGGAAGGGGCCCCTTCCTGCAGGGACTCCCACTGGCTGACTTAATTACAGCACAGCAGGGGAATCCACTACAAAGGGAGTAGAACTGAAAAGAGGATGACTGAGATCTGTCCTAGGTACAGGGGACAGATGGTCCTGCTGGATCTCATATGGCATGAGACCTTTTAGAAAAAAAATCTTAAAATGAAAAAAAAAATTTTTTTTTAATATGGATGAATGCTAACAAGTTTACACTACCAGCATCATTTTTTAAACTCTATGCATTGGTCTACCGTATGCTATGCTAAATGTTATCCTTCAATTTAGAGCCAATTCCCAAGAGTTGACCGTAGGTAAGGGGTAGGAAATGGGCCCAAAGAAGCTTATCCTCCAGTTTAAGGGCATGGATTAAATTCTGGCTTTATTTAAGGGCTTTTGATTTTCATCACCATGCTACCCACACACAAAAGGAGGAGAGTACTGTGCTGACCATACACAACAGCCTTGAAAATGCTGAGGTAACAACAAGCACAAATTTACAGGGGAAAACTCCACGTAAGAAAACACAGCCCAGAGCACAGGTACAGTGCACTGAGAACCTCATTAGTAGCCAAAGGAGCCAAACACTTTGTAAATCTATGACCAGAGCAACCACATAGAATAAAGCACAAAATAATTAATGTAGCTTCTAAGTAACATCACTGAGGAAATTCTATACTGCCATTAAGTTTGGGAAAAAGTAAAAAGTGAACTACAAGCTGACTAAAGAGGGACCCAGGTCTTTCTAGGATAGGCTGTTAGGAAATTATTAGATAGGCAGCTGTTCTGTGTGCAGTAAAATCTAGCTTCCCGCTCACCTTGAACGGATATAAACTAATCCACCCAAATCGTGTAGTGGTTGCACATGGGGCTGCCGTTCTCATGACCGGCAGTTTGAACCCAGCAACGCGGCGGGAGAAAGACAGGCCTTTCTCCTCCTGTAAACAGTTCCAGTCCCACAGAGGACTGCTATGAGTCAACATCGACTCAAGGGCAGTGAGCTGTGTTGTTTGTAATTCAATCATGGTCCTCTGTAATGGTGTGGTCATTTGGAGTTAATTTACAATGTTCACAGCATGTATGTTAACACACACATGCTCATTTCATACTCATAACAACTCTATGTAAAGAACGTGTAGAATGAATTTCCAAGAGTTAATATATGTATGGTACTTGGCCAGCTGCCTGGCACATTACTGCAGACAGTTCCCAACCCACCATGCACTTGAGTTACAAGGAACTGCATTTAGGATCTTGTTTGTTTCATTGTATAGTTTATCGTTCACAATATGTACTGCATATGTTACTTGAAGCACAACATTTGCTGATGTAATGATTCTGGGATGTAATAGTTCCAACTCCTAAAGAGAAATAAAGATTAGATTTGTAAAGGTCTGATAATAAAAGCCAATAATAATGAAAAAAAATTTAAAGAGGTATTTGACTTGTCAGAACCAATGTTTGATGGGGTTACCATACCATATATCCCAATGTTTGTCAGGGATTCCCTATAGAATTTTTACCACTACAGTATTATTATGGCTGTTAATATTATTGTTACAGTTTAAAAATGCAAGTTTTGAAGTCACATTGCCTGATTTAAATTCTAGCTCTACCGCTAGCTAGACAAGTTCCGTCATTATCTGTCTTGGTGTTCTCATCTACAAAATGGAAATAATAATAAAAATATCTATTTTTGAAAAGGTAAGGCATACCAACTACCTAGCATCATACCCAGGATATGCTAGGCAATGACTACAAGTTAACTATTTGTACAGGGTAAGTGTTTAGCTCCAACCTCATAGCCTGTGTATAGAGAATTAAAATTGGGTGTCCTGATTAATTTAGAGCAAGTTCTATAGTCTTGCTACTAGAAAAGATACAAAATAGGGCATTTAATCAAAGATACATAATTAAGTATTTAATATGGCACAATAACACAAAGTAGCATAAGTTGCACATATGTAAACACTAAGTGCCAAAGGATGTGTATGTCAGATGTTCCCAGTCAAACATAAGCCCCCAAACAGGAGGCCTGCCCTGTTCTCTTCTGCTGTTGTAAATGTTTCCTTCTTAGAAAGCATAGAGAAATTACTCATTAGAATAACTATATTAAGAGTCTTGCTGTTAATTTTATAAAACTAACTTCAACATACCAAATATTCCATGAAAATCAGAGACATAGTGAACCAAAACAATGTTTTAGCTCTAGGTATGAATAGATAGGTCAGAAGCCATTAGCAGATTTGATAATAAGGCTCCTAACTAAGAAATTAGGATGTGTTTTTAAAAAAATTAATTTCTTAGTTTCCTATGAGAGTTCAACCGGGACACATTCTTCCACAGAGAGGCAAGTTCACAGTGAGATTTGGGGCGTAAGGCCCTAGGGAGAGGAAGGAAGTACTCAATCATCACCCTTTTCTCGATATTCTCTTTTCTTCCAACCATAAAATGTGGTAGGGGAAATACACACAAAAGTCAACAACTGGATTTCTAAGGAAAATCTGTTTCCCTTGGGTCTTAGGGTAGCATCAGCTAACTTGAACTGGTCTTGCACTTTGGGCAAGGTTATATGCCAGGTGCTCCTGCATATGTTATCTCGTTCAAAAATAAGCAGACACTACTGCTGCATGGTACTCCTATCCAGTAGATGAAGAAGTTGAGGCTTTGAGATATGAGGTAGAACTGAGAATTAAATTTGGGTCCTCTTAATCCAAGAGTCCCTGGGTGATGTCAATAGTTAATGTCCTCCGGTACGAACCAAAAAGGTTGGGGGTTTAGTTCACCGAGTAGCACCTCAGAATAAAGACCTGCTTCCCCAAAAGCATCCAGTGAAAACCCTATGGGCCATAGTTGTACCTATACATGGTCACCAAGAGCCAGAGTCACTAGAAAACTACTCAGTCCACATCCAAGGCACTTTGTTCTAAATGTGATCTTCCTTCCATGCCTCTACTTTCTCATTCTTCATTTTCCTTCCCCCTTTATCTTTCCAATGAGGGCAGTGAAGTTTGCATTAAAAGGCAAACTTCAAGGGTCAACAAGGATGAGAGGCAGATGGACGTGTCAATGAGGGACGTGGACAAGCAGCAAGATGAAACGAATGAACCAGAATGGCAGGGACTATGGAACAGAAGATACATGGTTTTTTGATGGTCTGTTTGCCTTTCTAAGACTATCCAATGTCTCGGGTGGAACGAATGTAGTTTTTAGGTGAACTCACCATCCTATTTGAAAAAGAATCTCCCAAAATTAAAATACATGGGGTTGGATTCTTCCTATGGGACACCAGTTTGCGATTTCTGCTCTAGATCAGAGGTGGCCATTGTTGCTGGCAGTTAATTACATTGATTTTTTTTTTAACCTCTAGAGTAAAAACCAAGCAGCCATTGCAAAATAAGCCTCAGGACTACTACAAGTGCTACTCTGTGGACTTCATTCTAATTCTGATGTCTTAATAAGGCATCCTTCATGACAGCCACAGTGCCAAAAACAATTTAAACATCAGCTGATTCAAAATCCATCACAGGGTTGTCATTAACACAAGGCTGCCGAGCACTTGAACTGCGGCTAGTCCAAACTGGTATGTGGCGTATGTATAAAATATACACCAGATCTGCAAGACTTTCTAGAATTTAAATATATATGTAGAAGACATTTCAAATATAGCTGTATATTGATTACATATTAAAATGTAATATTTTGATATATTGAGTTAAATAAAATTATTATTATCCTTTGAAATATAAGCCCATCAAGAACCTGAGTCACTTCCCAGATATCCCTATCAATTAGCTTTTGAGCTTCTCCTTGAACATCAGAGAAGTCTCTCTCCTCAGATGGCTGCTGTGTCCACACAGCTTGCAGTCTTTAAGGAAGATCCTGTTTCGTATTACATTAAAAGCTCTGTATTCCTCCATCTGCCCTCCTCCAACCCCGGCATGGGTCCCCTCTGGTGCCTAGAACACGTTCCTCTGGGAGTGGAGAGGCCCATGTTTACCAATCTATTCTAGAGGGTGTTTCTGTTAGTACAGACCACGATCACATAAAGGTTTTTTTGGTAAGGGTGCACACTTGCCTACCTGGCCCGCAAAGACTACAACATGATCTAGTAATGTAAGAGTCAACAATAACCAAGGTCCATGGTAGGAGAGGAAGTTCACAATGTCTACCAGTCATCCTTTTCATTGTAATTCAAGCTGATAGATGTATTTATGTTCCAATCTCCATGCACACGCAATTCTTCCTATCAACACCTATTTTAAAATACTGACAGTGGTTTAAATAACTGGATGAGGTTGTTTTCACAGAGTGTTAACAGAATGCTAGTTTGATCTTACAAGAAGAAAAATGGCTTAACGTTTTATAATGGAAACTAAGAAATATGGCTACATAGTTGATGTATACAATAAAGTCCAGCCAACTTAAGTCCAGTAAATTACATCAGAGAGCATACTATAGACTAATGCTTGAATTGATTTCATCTGATTTCCTGATTCCTTTCCACATGTTCAATATTTTGTCTGACTTATTTTAATTCATTTTGTAAACAAAGGTATCAAAGTAGAACTTCATGGGAATTCTCAAAATCAAATAATATATACCTTTGTTCAATATTTTATCTCCAAAATTTGATTATGAAATACTATTTTTCTTATTTTCATATTCCATCATGGTTTCTATACATTGATCTTAGATTATAAGGAAATCTGAGGCATTCTGATTTTGCCTTTTTCTGACCTCTAACATCCAACTAATTAGCAAATCCTTTAACATATATCCCTACTCAGGTACCTTTTCACCCCCGAAACAGACTTCTCCCTCCAAGCCATCCAAAATCTCTTACTTCAACTCCTGCCATAGTTGCCTACCTTGCCTATCTCCTTCCATGGTCTGCCTGGAGCAGCGAGAATAAGCTTTTAAAAAGCGTCCACTGTCGTTGATCTAGTGGCTGCCAGTTCTAATAAAAATAAATCCAGACTCACTCCAGTGTCTAGTTATTTTCAACAACAAAAAAAGAGGGGTTGAAAAATAATGCAGCATGAATGCAAATGCTTCTGTTTAAGTCATAACTTGAAGGAGCTAAATCAAAGATTCAAAGCAGGTCTAGGAAGCGGGCTCCAAGACAGGTGGTATGTGGGAATAGGTATGCTTACAGCAAGATTTTAAAATGTGACCCTATATTGTTTATATCTCCACAGGCAAAGAGGGACCA
>NW_022111306.1:4065715-4068096 GCF_000313985.2 Echinops telfairi
AACTCTTTTTGATATGATTGAATTATTGAATTGTATAATGTATAAATTAAGGGCTAATAAAACTGGTTTTTAAAAGAGAGAGATTGTTTAGGAAGCACTGAGTTTGTTTATGGTGATGGGAACTTTGGTAGCAGATTTTGGTGATGGCCACATAGCATGCTTGATGTAATTAACATCATTGAATTGAACATATAAACAGAAGCTGAATCGGCAAATGTTTTAAATTTTTTTTAAAAAACAGATAAAGAAATAGGTACAAGGAGAAAAGAGGGGCAGGAAAAGTCTTTAATTTTTAGTGTTAAAGAAGGAATTTTAAATGTGATGCTGTTCTGTAGCCGAGAGGAAGTGCAGAGAGCCGAATGAAGGTGCAGCACGATAATGATAGTGGGACAGGAGGAAAGTAAAAGGAAACAGAGCAGTGGTTCTCAACCTTCCTCACGCTGTGACCCTTTCATACAGTTCCTCGTGTTGTAGTGACCCACCAACCACAACATTATTTTCATTCTACTTCATCACTGTCATTTTGCTACTGTTCTGAATCAGACGACCCCTCATAACCCTCACGAAAGGGTTATTTGACCCTCAAAGGGGCTGCGACCCACAGGTTGAGAACCGCTGAAATAGAGAAAAGCACTAGAAGGCAAAAGACATTTATAGAGGTATACACATAGGCATGTACATATGTAAATATATTAATATATAATGATATGGATATAGGTCTATGTACATATATTTATAAATTAAGTATTAAGGTAGCAGATGGACATTGAGTCTCTACTCAAGTCCTCCCTCAGTGCAAGAACACTATGTTCTAATAACCTGGCATTCTGTGATACCCACCTTTCCAACACGATCACTGAAAAAGGGGTGCATAAGCTAATGTGGTAAAGAAAGCTGATGGTGCCCCAGCTGTTGCAAGATATGATGTCTGGGCTCTTAAAGGCTTGAAGTTAAGCAAGTGGCTATCTAGCAGGGAAGAAACAAAGCCCCCATAGAAGCAGCACACCAGCCTGTGGGATCACAGGGCGTCAATGGGATTAGGGATCAGGTATCAGCAGGACCCAAAACAAACTACCATTTCTATGTAAATGAGGGGGGTCGGAATGGAGACCCAAAGCCCATCTCTGGACAATTGGACATCTCCTCACAGAAAGGTCACAAGGAAGGGATGAGCCAGCCGGGGAGACGTATAGCACTGATGAAACACACAATATTTCTCTACTTCTTTAATGCTTCTTTCCACCCCACCCCCACCCCCCATTATCATGACCCCAGTTCTATCTTACAAATCTGGCTAGACCAGAGCATGTACACTGGTACAGATAAGAGCTCTGACACACAGAATCCAGGACAGATAAACCCCTCAGGACCAATCATGAAAGTAACAATGCCATGAGGGTAGGGGGAAGGTGCAGAGAGTAGGGGGAGAAAGGGGAACTAATCGTAAAGATCGAAGTACAACCCCATCCCATCCCCACCAGGGGGATGAACAACAGAAAGGTGGGTAAAGGGAAACAGTGGATGGTGTAAAATATGAAAATAAAAATAATTTATAAATTATCAAGGGTTCAAGAGGGTGGAAGGGTGGGGAAAAAGAGGAGCTGGTACAAGGGCTCAAGTAGAAAGAAAAACGTTTTGGAAAAGAAGATGGCAACATATGCACAATGTGCTTGATACAACTGATATATGGATTGTTACAAGAGCTGTAAATGCCCCAATAAAATTATCTATTAAAACAAAATGTAGTGCTGTTACTGACTTTTCCTCACCATGTCATTAATTCCACTAAGAAAAGATAACTCGAAATACTTTAACTTGCTAACAT
Source organism: Echinops telfairi (assembly GCF_000313985.2). Classification (NCBI taxonomy): domain Eukaryota; kingdom Metazoa; phylum Chordata; class Mammalia; order Afrosoricida; family Tenrecidae; genus Echinops; species Echinops telfairi. Next base: position 4,067,541 of record NW_022111306.1, read on the forward strand.
AAGAGGAAAGGCTACTGGTTTACCAGAAGAGCTAGACTGTATACAACTACCACTTCCAGACATTCTGCTCAAGGATGCAATCAATGGATCTTGATTGGAAGGGAGAAATATGTGGAAGAGAACTTCTTATCTTTAAGGAATCTGGATTTACTTGATCCACTGAGACTGAAGGTGTTCCCAAGAACTCTCTACGCCTTGAACCAAAAGTACTAACCCACGAAGTCACCTTTAAACTGTACAACAGTTTAGTTTAAATAGTAAAGAACATCACCTTGGATATTGATTTTAGTTTGACCCCCCACTATCAGGACCCTAGTTCTACCTTATATATCCGGCTAGACAGGAGCGTGTACACTGGTATAGATAGGAGCTCTCAACAAGAGAATCCAGGACAGATAAAACGCCTCAGGAACAGAAATGGGAATAGTGATACCATGAGGGTAGCAGGTAGGTGAGGGGAGATGGGGGCGAAACGAGGAATCAATCGCAATGATCGACACAGAGTCGCCGCCACCATCCCCCCTAGAGGGACAAACAACAGAAACATGGGTGGAGG
>NW_022111306.1:4068196-4074267 GCF_000313985.2 Echinops telfairi
AATTTATCAGAGGGTCATGGGGGGGGGGCAGGAAGGGAGGGGGAAAGGGGGGCTGATACCAAGGGCTCGAGGAGAAAGAAAATGTTTAGAAATGATGATGGCAACATACGTACAAATGTGCTTGATACAACTGATGTATGGATTGTTATAAGAGCTGTATTAAAAAACAGCTAATTTAAAAAACAAACTAATCTACATGAGACCAAATAAACAAGTTACTCTAATGATCTATAATATACAAATTAAATCGTCCCCTAAAGCACATGCGCTATAAATCCTCAGCCCTAAACCTAGTTAGAATCCCATGTGGGGAAAGGGCTTTCTTTGTTGTTAATGGGATAGTATTAGTGCGGGGTGTATCTTAAATCATCCCTTTTGAGATATAAAAAGAACAGATTGAACAAGCAGTGAAGCAAGCAGCACAGATGGGGGAGAGACAGGCTTTTCATAAGAAGCCACATGAAGGTTGCCAGGGAACAGGACCTTCCTCCAGAGCACACAGGGGGAACAGGCTCTCCTCTCTGAACTTGGACTTCCAGCCTTCGAACTGGAGGAAAATAGATGTCGCTTTGCTGAATCCACTCTCTTTGCTGTTAGAGCAGCAGTAGATGACTAGCAGAGATGTGCCTGGGAAGGCTGTGCAATTAACGGAAGTGATGCAGTTGGAAAGGAAACAATGAGTACGTGAACACTCTGGGAAGAATGAGACCAGTTATCACATACCCTGTGTAGACATTGTTGAGTCGGAGCATGTTTTACTATGTATATTTTTTTACCAAAAGTAGAAATTTGAAATTGGTTTTATGCTATTGGTTTCAAACTATCTGAGCAAAAATCACACAATAATCTCTTTTTAATAAAAAAGTCATTTCCACAATACATTTTTAATAATACTGAAAATAAAATAATATAAAGCCATTTAAAAATCCTCCTTAGGAAATATTTCATCTGAGATTTTTCTGTGAAGATCTTAAATTTCATTATAGTATTGTTGTTATTGAGAAATAACAACAATAAACTCAAAAATATGTTAGGAATAAAATGTTACATGTAGATAGGAGATTGGGAAGCAATGTTGTAATTTATTTTGCCAATGACTATCAGAGAAAACAACCAAAGGAAAAAATGATATAGGTCTCCTAAGATATTTCAGATGTCCTGTTTTAGTTAGAAATATGTACCTGTTTACTCAAGAGACTTTTGGCTTATAGCTTGTGTGTTTTTATACTTTATGAAAAACTCTTCAATGACATTTGTCTCTAAAGTGACTGTACAAGATCTAGATCGTAGGCCCCAGTAAGATTTCCAACACCACCTATTTACACAATCAAAATCCCATGCTGAACTTTCACCACTTTGCACCTTGAAAACACACAAACACTATGGAAGTTACAACCAGACATCCAGATACCTGACATCCCTCTTCTTAATGCTTACAGGAGAGATGGGCATAATCCCTCAGGCCTGCCCTCATTCACACTTATTCCAACTTCAGTATCATTATTCAAGATCTAGAAAACTAGGCGGGCATAAAAATGCTGTACATGCAAAAAAAAAATGCTCTGAGGGCAAAGACAATGAAAATGGGTCAATAAGACCAAAGCAGGAATGTTTACCATATAAACAGTATAAATCACTAAAGCCATCTTTATAAAGGTTACTGTTATGTACTGTTATTTCTTTCCCCCTCAAAATTGAGAAGGCACTTATTTTCCTATTGACTCACAGCCCCAGTATGATCTACGTTTTCATAGCACAAAACCAGTGACCACTGAGTGGATTCCTGGTCCTGGCAAGTCAGGTGTGCCAGAGTCCCACAGCATTGGCAATGGCTGTGCTCTTGGGAAAGAGATCATTAGAAGAAAGCCACAGTGTGAATTATAAAAAAGTTGTGTGCATGCCAAAGAGAGCATCTGCAAAAAGACAGTATCTCCAGATCAACAAAAGAAGTCGTGGGGCAAGACTAACTTCTCCCTGTCTCCATCGAGTTACTGCAAATGGAGGTCAACTTGAATATATCTATCCTCAAACTATCTAGAAAGTAGCAGGCAGTGCGGCTCCACAACAAGGCACGTGCATGTGACAATGTAACCTCCTTCCTTTCCAAAACTTGACGGCTTACGGGCTCTTCTGGGGTAGCACTTGATTCTACGTTAGTTTGCAGTATGTGAGAGAAAAACACAGACCCATCATACTGAGCTTTCTTATTAGAGACTCACACCAAACTGTGAGGCAAAACATTCTAAAAGAAACTGCTATCAGGGGCTCAAGTGGGAAGAGAATGCTTTGAAAATGATGATGGCGGCATATGTGCAAATGTGCTTGACACAATGGATGAATGTATGGATTGTGATAAGAGATGTAAGAGCCCCCAATAAAAGTTATTTAATTAAAAATAATAATAAAAAGAAACTGTTATTGTGCATGGCCCATTAATATAAGCAGTCTCCTTATTTTCCACTCTCAGTTACAGAAACACAGCAGTTAAAATTTTTCCCGCCCCTATGAAATGATGTTCGCAAACAGCAAGTGTGCATCACCAAAAGCAATTAAAAGTAATTCCAGAAGTGAAAGAGCAATCCATCAAAGCAATTATTTTCTCTAATACTCTATTTACAAACTTGTGAAGCTTGCATAAACAACTGTGAACAGAATAGAACCAAGAAGACAAGCAACTTTTAAAAGACATATTAAACAACCCACAAGAGTTAAAATGTAAATGTTTACAGCCATCTTTCTGCCTACCAGTTTTCTTGATGATGTTTGTTGACTTTCCGGAAGGTTTTATAGTACCTTTATTTCCAGAAAAAAAGGGCAAACAGTCAAAAGGTTTCATTTAGGATTTATAAATAACCTTATAACTTCCCATTTGAACAAACTCTTCTATTCCTACGGAGTCATTCAATCCTAGAATTGGACGTACCTAGAAGAAAGCTTTTCAGACCTGACTACACCTATGAGAAGAAACAAACAAACAATCAAAGTAGTGGCCTGTTAAGGAGATTCCCCCTCGTGGCAATCGGAGTAGAATTGTGCCCTACAGAGTTTTCCTGGCTGTAACCTCTGGGAAGCAGATTCCTCCCAAAGCTCAGAGTGGATGGTGGGTTTGAACCATCAACCTGCCGTTTGCAGCACAATGCCTACCTCACGGCACCATCAGTGCTCTTCCTATGGAGAACAACAACAATGCACAATCAAAACAGACCCACTGCCATCCAGTCAATTCCAACCTGTAGCAACCCTATGTAGGATTGCAAACTTTACAGGAGTAGAAAGCCTCATCTTTCTCCCATGGAGCAACTGATAGGTTTAAACTGCTGTCTTTGCAATTAGCAGCCCAATGCTCACCTAACCACACCACCAGAGCTCTATCCAAAGATAAGGGGATTAAAATACTGAACCAAGAGCTCCCCCTCATAGGCAGTCTATACTGAAATGAAGGTCACTTGGGCTGATTCACCTCCTCTAACAAACCCTAAGCGTCTTCAAGGTTCTGATCAAATCTTTCTAAAATTGAGAACCAGTATCTCAGAAAAATCTTCACAGAATGGTCATTGTTCAAAGATGCTTAATTTTCTTTCAGTCTATGGTCATTCGTTTCCCCTAATGAGTACAAACAAAATCCCAAAATCGTTATACATTTTGCCTAAAAATGACTTCACCAGTCTTTACATTGCAGGCTTCACATCATTCCTGGGTTTGCTAAAATATAACCTTGGAGACGCCCATGCTGATCACCTTTTCCCAACCAGCCTCTATTGCTTCACTCATGGCTTCCCATAGGTCAAGGAGTCTTTCTTCAAATCTGCATGTGTGTAGACTACTTCTCATAACTGAAACACAGTCTTCATTCAGGCGCTTCTACACTGTTTCCTCAGCAGTTGACACAATGGCCAACGTAACTGTTAAGTCAATTCCAACACAGGACAGAGAACTGTCTCATAGTTTCCAAGGCTATAAATCTGCACAGAAACAGATTGCTACAACGTTCTCCCACAGAGTGGTTGGTGGATTTCAGCTAGCTACAGAGCGTTTAACCACTGTGCCACCAGGGCTCCTTCTCCGACCTAGTAGGCACTCAATGAAATTTCTGAATAAATAAAACAGAACAAGAGATAATACACATTCTAAAGCAAAAAAGTAACTTAGCAAATAATGTAAGCAGATGACGAAACTGAACTATTGGACTGCTAATGACAAAACACATAAACAAGTACGGTGTGTACAAAGGAACATCAAGACGCTTGTGGAAAATTTGAATTAAAAGATAATGGAATTTTTCTCAAAAATTTTGAAGCTCTCGCATATATGTGTGTGTATGTCTTTGTGGATGAAGAGTCCAGATTCTGAAGGTCCTAATCCTCCTCAAGGCTGCCATATTATCCACAATGTATAGAGCTTCAAAGGAAACGTCTCCAAATGTACAGCTAAAGTCATCTTAAACTTAAGTTTTACTAATTCCAGTTTTGCTTTATATACTGTGAAAACATTCCAAAATGTTCAAAATTCACCAAGCCCTATCACCATGTTGAAAACACTGTAATCCAGTGGTGCAGAAGGCAACACAAAATACATAAGAAGTAACGTGGAACATCTGGAATGATAAAACCAAAGATACTCGGGAGAGGAGGAGGGCCTTAGAAGTCACAGAGAAACTCCTTTGCAAAGATGACCCCTGTGTATTCCGAGCAAGAGGTTGGCTAGCTGCTTCTTAAACTTCTTTCATGACAAGGAACGGATTACTTCCTAAATAGGACTACCTTATTCTCTATACTTGCTACAAAGTTCAAGTTTTTCAGCACATTTTCTTTGCAGTTTTGTGGTAAAACTAGGTGCCTCGGCTGATATTTGGGTTGGCTTCTACTCGAGTATATATGGTATATCTAAAAGTGAAATAAATGCAAGCCAAGTGTCCAAAGGAAAGGGATAACCAAGAGTTTGGGTGTGTTGGTTTTTTTTTTGGGGGGTGGGGGTGGAACAGAGTACAAAACAGGTAGATTATCCCAGCTGGAACTGAGTAACTATCACAGAAATGAGTAGGAGAAAAATACAAAAAACATTTGCTACAAATCCCTAAAGACTAGCTGAAAATTATTACAGTTAAGTAAGATTTTTCTGTATTGGGTTTAAAAAAAATGAAGAAAAATAAAGATAGGCAAATAAAAAAAGTAAAATAAGTAGCTCTAAAATAGCTTCACAGAAATACAGAGTTGGTAACAATTATAGAGATTATCTATTTCAAGCCCTTAATTTCATAGGCAAGGTAATTAAACCCTAGAAGGAGACAGTATCAATTGCCACTCATATTCCCTTTCTCTTCCATTGTTCTAAGTAAAAACACTCTGCTAAGAATTTTCCAGTCCTGTCCATTCTTCTCCTAACCTCCTGCAGAGCATGCAGATCCTGAGATTCTCTATGAAATCCCACTTGACCATCTCAAAACACAATACCAAAGGCGAAGATGGCATCATGGTGTCACCTAACCAAGACCCGGGGCAAACAGGATGTGGTCACACTGCAGGACCTGCGCTTGCTGGCCATGGAAGCCAGCCACATGTCATGCTGCAGCATGTATCTCCAACATCAGGATAAAGACAAGACAAGGAAGAGAGATGCCTCCTAATTCACCCACAAGCCTTACACATTATCATCACACAGGTCTCCCCTGGGCAACCAAACATTCCATCTGTCTCTTTCACATTCACCCCCGCTATACTTTTTCCCATTCTCACCACCCAAGCTATTCTCCCTGCTGAACCTGAGCCAAGATCTGGTTGCCACCACTCTACCCCATGTCATACACATGCCCTGAGTCTCTCTGGTCTCTCTCATCTCTACTCAGTCCCATTTTCTTCACCCTTGAAGCATCAGTGACTTAAAACCGCAACCCTGCCTTAGAAATGCCAGTCTTTAAAAAGAATTTACTACTGACCACATGGCCAGCCCCACTATGAGACGTGATGCCCCTCACTGGCCCATGGCCCTGCAGGGGACAACACCAGTGACACAGTGTGGGAATTGCGCCTGATCTGACCCCGCCACGCTGAGGCAAGGCACTGGGGGGGTGCAGC
>NW_022111306.1:4076053-4077984 GCF_000313985.2 Echinops telfairi
AAAAAATAATTTACTACTATCAGATGAAAAAAAAAAGCAACAGTATGATTCTGTTTTTATAAAAACAAACAACTGTGAACAAAAATCCCCTCCATATGTTGAACAATATAAAAGAATGCTTACCAAGTAGTTAATAGAGATAAGCCTAGGATGAAAGGATGGGCAGTTATTAATTTGTATATGCTTTGACTAACTAAGGAACCCTAGTGGCACTGTTAAGTAAGCGAAAGACTACTAATTCCAAGGTTAGCAGTTCAAACCCAGTAGCCCCTTGACCAGAGAACAGTGAGGTTATCTGCACCTGGAAGATTTGCAGCTTTGGAAACCCTAAGAAGCAGTTCTGCTCCATCTTATACCGGGGTCATCATCAGTTGGTAATGGCTAGATGACAGTGGATGTGGTGGCTTCTATCCCTACCACCTGGTGGAGTCCTGGCGGCAGACTGGTTATGCATTGGGCTGCTAAACACAAGGTCAGTGATCAAATTCACCAGCTGCTTCTGTGGAGGAATATGGCACTGTCTACTCCCATAGCGATTTACAGTCTTGTAAACCCTATATAAGGACGCTAAGTCAGATCTGACTCGATAGCAGTGGATTTGGTTTGGGGGTTATTCCTATCACTATTGCCTAAGCCATCTGCCCTCCTACCCTCTGTGACCATCACAGTGACCTTCTGAATCGCAAGTGCAGACTGGGCTGAGATGGCATTGTTAGACGCCTTTGAGATGACTCTCATCAGAGAGGCCCTAGGTGCAGCAGAATGAAAACACTGCGCAGTGCCATGCCATCCTCACAATTGTTATGCCTAAATCCATTAGTGCAGCCCTGTGGCAATCAGTCTCACTGAGGAGCTCCCTCTTTTTTTTTACTTTACCAAGCATGATGGTCTGGTCTTGCCTAATAACATGTCCACAGTATGAGATGCAATTGCCATCTTTGCGTCTAAGGTGCATTCTGACTGTACTGCCTCCACGACAGAATTGTTCGTTCTTTTGGGCAACCTCTAGTACTTTCAGTATACTCAGCCAACACCACAGTTCAAACGCATTAAGTCCTCGTCAGTCTTCCTTAGCCACTGTCCAGCACTCACATGCATACGAGGCAGCTGAAAGCACGTGGCTTGGATGAGGCACACTTTAGTCCTCACAGTGACATCTTTGCTCTTCAATGCTTTGAAAATCTTGTACAGCAGATTTGCCCAACGTTGCTTAATTTCTTGTCTGCTGCTTCCATGAGTGTTCATTGTAGAGTCAACTAAAATGAAATCTGAGATAAGGCTCAATGAAAAGGATGTGGCTTCTCCCAGGTTGGAAATAGCTCAAATGCCATCCACCAGTAGACGAAAGGATAGAAAAATTCTGGTATATACACACAATGGGATACTACACATCACGAAAAACCAATGGAGAACATTATGCCAAGTGAAGTTAGTCAATCATAAAAGGACAAATACTGTATGAGACCACTACTTACAAGGATAAAAATCAAGACCAAAAAATTGAATACTAAACAGACTTTGGAGGTTCCCAAGCGAAGGAAGGTGGGAAGATGAAGCAGCGGACTGGAGAGTTGGCAGGTATTGGCCTGGCTGAAAACGAGGGCAGAGATCTCTGAGAGGGACAAGAACATTCAGGGGAGGGGCCATGGGATAGAATATGGTGGGGATGTGGGAGTGTTGATGAGTGGTTTGAACTATTGAATGTAGAGTTCATGGTTTGAAATGAAAACCCCCGCTGTGGTAGTTACATAATCTGGTGTCACTTTGAGGATTCAGAGTGAAAGGGTGGAGTCTAGTCTGTCAATTGGGTCATAGCCAATGGGGCCTCTGTGTGGGCATGGCCTACTCCTGAGGATTCTGAGAACTCCTGTTTTCCTTCTTGGAGGTGGGAGACTCTCTCTCTCTCTCTCTCTCTCTCTCTCTCTCTCTGT
>NW_022111306.1:4079213-4085157 GCF_000313985.2 Echinops telfairi
TGAAGGTAATCAATGATGTTCCTTTGCTCAAGTTGCTGGTAAACGGTTTCTATGATCATATATTGACATATTTTAGATTTTAAAAATAATCTCCTATGTCCCCACCCCTAGCTAGTCCTGGGGCTTTGGGGCTCGGCTCAAGGGGAGTCCCTCTGGGACACGGGGGTGCAGTGAATGGTGTGACCCTTTGCTGGGCATGCCTACACAGTAGGGTGTGCTGGGCCCCTCTAGGGTTTCCCGTATGGGCTCCAATAAATTTCTTCCCTTTTGCTTAAAAAAATAATAATAATCTCCTAATTTGAACGTGTTTCTTCCTTTAAAAAAGTTTATTAAAAAAAAACAACCAGTAAGTTAAAGAATAGTTTAAAAAAAAAAGAATAGTTTAGATAGGTAATAAATTACATATTAACTTTCTCTTCCTGATTATTTCCCCATATGATTTCATGTCTCAGAGTTTACAGATATAAAATATATAAGATATAAGAGTTTATAGATATAAAACAATCTTCCTAAATATTTGAAGAAAATAGTTCTATTTAAAGATGAATCCAGGTAGTTAAATGCTTTCGATGCATCTGTGACATTCTCTAAAACTATATATTGAAAAAACTCACTGCCACTCAGCAATCCTGGCTCAGAGCAACCCTTTCTCAGTGGCCCGAGAGAACAGATGAGAACCACCCCTTTGGGTTTCTGACCCTGTACGTCTTGATGAGATGTGGGTGTCCTCATGTTTCTCCCCAGGAGCAGCGGTTGGTTTGAAATGCCAACTAGCCACCAAATGTTTATTTCTTGACGGATTTAACAATAGCCCTGCAAAAGCTTCAAGTGGGATCCAGGAGAAGCCGCTGAGTGGCCATCAGTGCTCTACAACAGCCGGCAGCTGATGGTGACTCTCCTGAAGGCAGGGTTCAGACAATCAGTTAAAGTTTATTGATGTATAATGGTACAGAGGTGGAAATACAGGGAATCCAGGACAGATAGACCCCTCAGGACCAATAATGAGAGTAGCGATACCAGGAGGGAAAGGGGAAGGTGGGTGGAAAGGGGTAACCAATCACAATGATCTACATATAACCCCCTCCCTGAGGGACGGACAACAGAAGAGTGGGTGAAGGGAGACATCGGACAGGGCAAGATATGAAAAAATAATAATTTATAAATTATGAAGGGTTCATGAGGGAGCGGGGAGGGAGGGGAAAATGAGGAGCTGATACCAAGGGCTTAAGTAGAAAGCAAATGTTTTGAGAAGGATGATGGCAACAAATTTACAAATGTGCCTGACAGAAATGGATAGATGCATGGATTGGGATAAGAGTTGTATGAGCCCCCAATAAAATGAGTTAAAAATAAAAATATATAGTTTATTAGTGCACACACTTTTGTAATCTAGTTGCAAAACATTTTCTAAAGTTTTCATTTGACTTTTTTAAAACTGTGTCAATATTGCTAAATCATTCCATGGCAGAGAAGGGGGGACTTTAAAGCCTGGCGCATTTTTAGCTTAAGTAGTTTAGAAAAGAAAAATCTGCCTTGAACATTTTGCTGTTAGGTATTTGGGACCAAATGGTGCATTGGGTTGGGCGTTGAATGGCTAACAACAAGATGGGCGGTTCAAATCCACCTACGGCTCCTCAGGAGAAAAATGAGGCTGCTTGCTCTCATAAGGATTTAGCATTTCAGAAACACTAGCTGGGGTTGCTGAGTCAGAATGGCCAGTATAGGAGTGAGGTTTTGTTTCGTTTTATGTTTTGTTCATGGGATCAAATTGACAAAAGCAACCTGAAACTTTCAAAGTGAGCTAGGAGCCTTCGAGGGCAGTGCGTTTGTGCTCCTGGAGGAAGAGAGATTGTACACTAGAATATCATCAGGGTGGCTGAATTGTACAAACAGGAACTACTGAATCAGTGTATACCCTACTAAATATAATCTCAACAACAACTCAAAATGTTAAACCTTACTGCATTTCCAATGTCAACCGGATTTTTTAAGTAAAAAGGAAAGCTAAATTTAATATGTAGGGGCTTTTCATGTATTTAATTTTCAAATCATTTAAAAACTATGACTCTTCTCCAGATGCTATTTTTGTCAGCATGACAGAAGCATAGTACTCATTTGTACAGTCTCAAACACACAATGAGCCAGTCCCCAGAATAGGCCAGGCGTGGGGGCCCCTGAGGTCACTGAAGAGTGGGCATGATTTGTGAAATCACAAAACCACGGTCAAGTCGTCTAGTGGACGTGCTGCGTGGTCCACCTGTGCAAACTCTGGGGGGAAGGTTAGTTCTTTTTTTTTTCGGGCCTTTGGTTTTTTTTTTTCAGTTTTCTTTTGGGAACAGAATTCCAGCAGGCATCCAACTCGGTACAGGGCAGAGCCTTAAATGGTACGGGGCCAAAAAGCAACTGGTTGCGGTGGAAAAATAACGAGCAATGAAAATTCATGAGTTTTACACATCTGCTTCTGCACATCTTTAGGCAATGTTGTTTTGTTGCTTAACTATCACAACAGTTCTGAGCCTGGGGAGGACGTGCTGGCATTGAAAGTAAACACTGAGCCCTGTCTCTGCACCGCAGATTACCAATATCCAACTTCAAATCCACACGGTCTTTTTTTCTTTTAGCAATTATCTTAAAATTATTTTAAAATTAAATATACTTGCTGAAACCGACTAAAAGTTACCTCCAGATTTGTTTCCAATTTGGCTTACAGATATAATGCAACAGTCATGTTTACTGCCTGTGGAAAGAAGCAAAACTTCCTTTTGAAAAACCAGAGCACAAGAGCACACACAAACATGTTTGTTAAAAATGGCTTCTTTATGATATCATCATTGACAGACCTCAGTTTGCACAATTATTCTGGATTTATTTTTCAAATAGGAAATGTTACTTGAGACTGATTCTGCTTATTTAAATAATAAAGCCAACTAAAGTCTACAGTATGTTGAAAGGATATAAAGAACAGGTCTCACTATTAAGTAATCAAGTCAATACCTTGTCATCATAAAGATGTTTTTAAATATTGTTGAAGCCTGTTCACTGAAATTTTCAATTGAATTATACTGATGCTAGCTCCAACTTATACTATATATGTGACCAAATATCATTTGATAAAAATAATTCTGATAAATGTTTATTAATCCCCAGCTATATAAAACAAAATGTTTCAATTTTTAGTAAAAAAAGCACCTTGTAATGGGTATTTGCACTATTCTGTCGTAAGAAGCCACTGGCATTCCTACAAAATGCTTTATTTTTGTCATCATTGCTGATGAAATGAATACAAGTCATTTCTAAAAACTGGTCACTTTCTCATTTTCTGAATCTTTCTCAGACACTAACCAATCTTGACTTCTGAATACCTGATAAAAAATGTGTTCTCTATCAGTATGAATTTCGTGGTTTATGCAATTTGTTTTATGATAAAGACTTGAGTATAAGATAAATTCACATATTTCTTGCCTGAAGAGCTCCTGCTCTACTAAGAGAGAAACGTGTTCATGCAGAGTTAAGAACAATGACACATAAATATCTTAGAAGATGTGTTTAAATCAAGTGGGCAGGTTGTACTCGATTTCATTAAATTAAGTCTCCCTCCTGTCCTGCGGTGGTGATGGCTTAGCATTGTCCGGTTTGTACTTCCCTACCTTGGCAAAGCAGTGTTGACAGGCATAGACAGCATCAAAACATGCTCTGAGAATTACAATCAGCATCCTGTTTCCCGCTGCACAATTTTAGCATCAGTAAATTGAAATATACTAGCCTAAAACCCAACCTATGTTAGAAAATACTCTGCAGTTAACAGCAGAGAAGTGATCAAAGGAAAAACAAGACACTCATGAACTAGAAATGTACAGCCTAATCCACCCAAATCAAAGTTCTAATTGACACTTTCAACTGTAAGTATTAGATTTTATTTTGTGGGAGTGTTTGTGTTGTTGTTGTTTTGTTTGGGGGGGGTTGCTTTTTGTTTGTTTGTTTTGTCATTTAAGGACCAGAATAAAAATAAGAAATGTCTAGAAGTATAAATGTCTACCTTATGATGTATTAAATAAGACAAATTGATTAGATATCAACTTTTAGCTGTAAAAACACAAAACAAGACCCAATTTCTTAGCTAAAGGGAAAAAACACTGCGTGAGTATATTAGAGAGATACTTTTTACAATATTTTATACCAAATGAGAATTAACATTTAAAACACCAATATGTACCTGAAAATGAAGACTTGCTGCATTAAAATTGTTACTGATTGCTTGCTTCCCAGGGTGCCTCGGGAATCAGATAAAACAGAGTTCCTTTAGCAATATTCCTAAGAGTGTTTGCTAGGAAATCAAAACACATTCCTCCCTCCACTCCAGCCTCTCCCCACCCCTACCTACCCCAGCCCCCACCCCAAGTACATTAGACAGCCTTTGAAAGAAGCCAAAACATCCAAAGCCGAAGGAGAACAAGTGTTATACTTGGCTCATTTGTGAGATTCTGGGTTTGTTTGTTTGTTTCAATATAATTATTTCAACCAGGAAAGTCTCGCTGGAGATGAAATACAAGGCTACCCAGGTAGGCAGGTGTTGCGTGTACAACATCCTTTCTGACCATTTGTACGTGAGTTCAATGGGGTGGGTGCCTGCCTGGGGTGACCTCATTGGTTGGGCATGGCCCAGCCTCGATCTGAGGTGAAATCAAGGCAGCAGGCAGCACCCCAGCAGAGCTGTTTTTCTCCCGCAGCCCGATGTCAAGAATGACCACAGCCAAGGAGAACCAACACCTCCCGGCCTTTGTCGAGGGGGATTGCCCGAGGTTCTAATAACAGCACCCTCTCGCCAAAGGGTGGTTACGTTCAGCTGAACGCTGGGGTCCCAAAAACTATATCGCCCCGTGTTGTGGGTCTGCAGGTCCAAACCCATCCCTTGCCTTTGTGGCTTCTGGAATGGTCCCTGAAACCTGGGGTGGAAATAACCAGTTTGGTTAAGTTTGGTTTACTCATTCCGACCCCGCTGTCCTTCTAAGAGTGCTGAGAGGACTTGAAGACTTCCACGAACCCCCCCGCCCCCTCCAGCCTCAACACCCACTGCTCCCAAATGCTACCTGACACGTTCATTTCCCGAGCAATTTGTCACTTGGGGGGGGGGGGGACAATGGGCTCTTTCCATTGTCCGCTTATCAACAAAAGAACTGCTAAGATGAAGAAACGGTGCTTTCAATCACATCCTTGGCGGGGGCTGGCGCCGGGGGCGGGCGGGGTCGCGGAGGGCAGAGGGGGGCCGCGAACCCACCTCTCTGAGCTGCTCCAGCTCCTGCTTGAGGCCGTCGTACTCGGCCTCCAGCTCGTCGTACTGCTGCTTGAGGGTCAGCTTCTCCTCCAGCACCACCAGCCCGTACTCGGCAGCCTGGATCTTCTCGTGGGTGGTCTCCGTGAGCTCCTTGGTCAGCCTCTCGATCTCCGTCTTATACTGGTCCACCGTCGGCAAGCCCTCTTCTGCGGCCATAGCCCCGGTGGATGGAGGCCGACAAGAGGGGGGTGAGGGGGGGCGGTGAGGAGGGAATGAAAGCCGGTGATGGGGGACGGGGAAAAAGAAAAAGTGCAGCGGCGGAAGGAGCAGAGCAACGTCCCGCAGGCTCCTCTGCCCGCAGCTACGAGCCGGCCCGGGAAACGGAGCCGAAATGCAGCATGGAGAACGCAGCGCGGAGCGAGGGCGGCGCGGCGAGGGCGCGGCGGCGGCCACCGGGGTCCTGTGGGCCGGCCTTGGCGTGCGGTCAGCAGCCGTGCGGCATGGTCCGGGCTGCGGCGGCCGGGGACGCTGAGGGGGCTCCGGATACTGCTTCCTCAGAGGCACCGGGCCGCCATGTCTCCCGGGCAACGTCACTGCAGTCTCCCCTCTCGGGCTGGTGCGCTCCGGCGCGCCCGCTCTCTCCACCCGCTCCCCTGGCCCTGCAGCAGCCGG
>NW_022111306.1:4085637-4096502 GCF_000313985.2 Echinops telfairi
GCGCTTCCCGACGTTGCGGACGCGCCGAACTCCCACCTTACCGCGCCCTCCCGGACCTGGCCCAGTGCGCCCTTCTCCCCAAACCCGAACACCCTGCCACCGAGCCGATTCCGACTTCATCTTCGGTTATTAATAATACCAAATCCAGTAAGTATTATAGGCACTTAGGGTGACCACATTGCAGACTCGTCGATCAAGCGTGGTGTCAGGGTGATGAGGGAGACTCGCTCAAAGAGGTCAAGGTGAAGTCAAGGTGAAAAAATGAAGTGGAGAGAAACGAAGAACAGCCCAGGAGGAAGTCACCGGAGCTGGGCAGGTGGGGCGGGAGGCTGATTTCTGTGTCTTAGGAGACAGTGAAGACCCCTGGTAATGTAGTGGGGTTGTATTTGAACCCACCAACAACTGGGCTCCGAGGGAGAAAGAGAAGGCTTTCTCCCATAAAGAGTTAGAGCCTTGGAAACAAGCCCAAAGGCGCAGTTCCAAACTATTCTGTTGGCTCCCTCTGGATGACAGTGGGTGGAGAGACCGAGGCCCTCACCCCCATTGATGCACACGGTCCTGTTCCCATAGAGCTGACTCCGACTCGGAGCTAACCTGTAGGACAGGGTAGAACTGACCCAGAAGGTCTCCCCGACTAGTCATTGGAAAATAGCCTGTCGCGGCATTCTCCTGCCGCAGTGAGGCCGCTTGGTTCAAGCCACCCTTTGGGTTAGTATCTAAGAGCTTTAGCCACTGCGTCACCACGGCTCCTGCTGGAATCCTTACCGCTCTCCTGCATGTCATTTATCCCAGAGCTGTTTCTCAGCTGGGCAGGTGTTTGAAACACACAACCCAGTGTTCCTGTAACAAGGGTCGAGGATGACCTGCCCCTGTTTCAGCCAGATAGAGACCAAGTTGATTTGAGGAAAGTCTCTGTTTATTCTGCAAGTCTGAAGGACACTGCCAGGTTTGCTGCCTCCAAACTGCTTTGAAAATCCACTGAAAATCGAGCAAATTATAGACCTCAAACTGACAAAAGACCGAGCTTGCAATGAATGCAGGAAACAAGTACATTAGGGTTTTCTAAGGGCAGACCACTATCCCCTGAAGCACTGTGCTCCACTGCTTATCTACATGGTGGGAGATACTCCCTGGCCTGGTTACCTATCCTAATGCCTTACTGACCAGCTTCCAAATTAAACTTACAAGGAATCCTTACTGCAAGGTTGGAGGTTGTTACATTTTGGATTTCCAACAACTAAATCTGAAATTATATTCCCAGTTTTTTGATTAACAAGCTAACTCACCTACTCTATCATAACTCTATTGTAAGTTAGAAAGCAGGACCTAACTCTTCCATCACTGTGTACATGGTAAAGGGAGAAAAAAAATTGCTGCTGGCAGGAGGGAGAGAGAAAGAAGGTCAATATTCTTACAAAGTCTCCACTGATAGGCTCTCTAGATGTGGTTTTCATTGCCCCAGAAAAGGCAAATTCCTTACAGATGCTGACAATCAGAATAGAATATCCTCCCTTGATTATCTGATCTAAAAATAAACTCCATGAACTATGCAACCTTGCCGAGAAGCAGTTGATAATGACACCACACCTATGCCTCCTCTATCTCACACTCCAATGGGGAAGCTCCTCCCAGGTGCTTCCGTACTGCCCATCCTCTCCCTCTCACTGATGAATGGTTTTGACCAGCTCCTGAACAGAAAGACGTGAAACCTGTAGTTGCAGGTTGCTAACCTACCTTCTTCCCTGGCTATTCCTTACATCACAAAATAAGCACAGCTCTTTCCAAAAGGGTCACAATACTTGAAGTAGCTGACTTGTGCCTCTCTTTCTCTTGGATGGAACTAAACATGGAATTTGCCTCTGTAATTTTCCTTTTTCTAAGTTTCCATTGTAGCCCCTTCCCTCTGCTTTCTCCTGCATCAGTTTTCCATCTGGTGCTTTTGTTAAATGTTCAGTCTGACATCATTCGGGCATGTACACTATTTAATACTTTTAAATAATTTTTAAAAATCATTTTATTGGGGTCTCGAACAACTCATCACAACCCATACATACATCCTTTGTATGTCAAGCACATTTGTACATTTGTTGCCCTTATCATTCTCAAAACATTTGCTTTCTACATGAGCCCTTGGTATCAGCTCCTCAGTTTTTCCCCTCCCCGCTCCCCCCTCTCTCACGAACCCCTGATAATTTATAAATTATTATTTTGTCATATCTTACACTGTCCGACATCTCCCTTCACCCACTTTTCAGTTGTCTGCCCCCAGGGAGGAGGTTATAGGTAGATCCTAATAATCGGTTCCCCTTTTCTATCCCACCTGCCCTCCAACCTCTGGTATCACCACTCTCACCACTGGGCTTGAAAGGATCATCTGTCCTGGATTCCCTGTGTTTCCAGTTCCTATATGTACCAGTGTACATCCCCTGGTCTAGCCGGATTTGTAAGGTAGAATTGCTATCATGATAAGGTGGGAGTGGGAAGGAAGCATTTAGGAACTAGAGGAAAGTTGTATCTTTCATGGTTGCTACACTGCACCCTGACTGGCTGGTCACTTCCCTGTGACCCTTCTGTAAGGGAATGACCAGTTGCCTACAGATTGGGTCCCCAATCTGCACTCCCCTCACTCACAATGATATGATTTTTTTGTTCTTTGATGCCTGATACCTGATCCCTTCGATGCCTCATAGTCACACAGGCTGGTGTGCTTCTTCCATGTGAGCTTTGTTGCTTCTGAGCTACATGACCGCTTGTTTACCTTCAAGCCTTTAAGACCCCAGACGCTATCTCTTTTGATAGCTGGGCACCATCAGCTTTCTTCACCACATTTGCTTATGCACACATTTGTCTTCAGCGATCGTGTCAAGAAGGTGAAATGCCAATTTAATAGAACAAAGTGCCCTTGCATTGAGGGAGTACTTTAATGATTATTTTTATGTATTATAGCTTTGCTCCTATATGTTGGTATTTAACATGGATATCAATTTGTTTCCTTATACACCCTGCTCTTCTAACATGAAGCAGTTACATCTCCAACTCCCCCCTTTTTCCGTCTATTTTTTGGTGTATATATACACAAAAATATATTCATATATCTAGAAAACCATCTTAAACCATTCCTAGAATCAAGCTTCCATTATATTTCTTATCCTACCCACTTGTCCTTAAGTTTCAACTCATAGCAACCCTATATGGGTTTTCAAGGCTGTAAATCTTTCCAGAAGCAGATAGCCTCAACTTTCTCCCCCAGAGAAGCTGGTGAGTTTGAACCTCGGACCCTGTGAATAGCAGTCCAATGCTTGCTTTACCACCAGGGCTCCGCTTTTTTCATCACAGTAGCCTCCAATTACTTACAGAATTTTCTTGCTTAGAAATGGATAGAACTGGGGGCGGGGTGGGGGGCGCAGCAAAAAAAGAAAAAGAAATGGATAGAACTCTGACTGAACGTTTCCAGCATGAATATTTTCTCTCCCTGTCACTCATTTATTCATTAAGCATGTTTCTTAAGTATATGTTATGCATTAGGTTCAGTAGTTGGTAGGTGTCGTCATGTCGGTCCAACTCATAGCAACCCTGTGTACAAAGTCATGCCTGACCCTGTGCCATCCTTAGAGTTGTTCTTATGTTTGAGCCCATTGTTGCAGCCACTCTGTCGATCCAACTTGTCCAGAGCCGTCTTCTTTTTTGCTGCCACTCGACTTTATCAAGCATGACATTCTTTTCCAAATAACATATCAAAATTACAGGGGATGAAGTATCAACATCCTTGCTTCCAAGGAGCATTCTGGCTGTATTTTTTCCAAATCAGATTTGCTTGTTCTTTTGTTAGTCTTTTGTATTTCCAATATTATTCATAGCAGCATAAAATTCAAATGCATTGATTCCTCTTCCATCTTCCTTGTTCAGTGTCCAACTTTTACATGCAAAAGAAGCAATGGAAAATACTATGGCTTCAGTCAGGCACACCTTAGTCCTCAAAGTAACATCCTTGCTATTCAACACTTTCAAGAATTCTTGTGCAGCAGATTTATCCAACGCAATGCCTCATTTGATCTCTTGACTGCTACTTCAATGAACATTGATTGTGGATCAAAGCATGACAAAATCCTTGACAACTTCAACTTTTTCTCAGTTTATCATGATGTTATCAGTAGCTCTCTTTATTTTTTTTTCTTTTCCCCCAATAGCTTTCTTTATAATCTTTGTAATCCATGCTGAAGGCTGCAAACCTTGATCTTCACCAGCCAGTGCTTCAAGTCCTCACTTTCAGTAAGCAGGGGTGTCTCATTTGCATATCACAGGTTGTCTATCTTCTCTGATTGTTTCTCAGCCTACAGATGGAATATGTCTGGTGCAATAACCCTGATGCACACCTTTCTTGATTTTAAACCATGAAGTGTTCCCTTGTTCTGTTTGCACAACTACCTGTTGATCCGTGTCCAGGTTCCACAAGAGCACAATGAAGTGTTCTACAAATCCAATTCTTCTCAAGGCTAGCCATAGTTTGCTATGATCTACACAGTCAAATGTATGCATAATCAAAAAAACACAAGCAAGCATCATCCTGGTATTATCTGCATGGACAACATCCATTTAATATTAGTAATGCTATCCTTTGTTCCACATCCTCTTTTGAATCCAGCCGGACGGAACCTCTGGCAGCTTCCTTCAATGTACTGCTGCAATCATTGTTGGATGATCTTCAGCAAAAATTTACTTGCATGTGATATTAATGATAATTTGTGCATTCTGTTGGGTCACCTTTCTTTGGAATGGATACAAATATGCACTTCTTCCATTCAGCTGGCAAATGCCTACAGTAGTAGGCATTCTGAAATCATGATCAATAAGATGTCAGTGGTCGGTGAACTCTGACCTCATGGAGCTTGTGTTTTGTGTAAGGAAAATCCTCATAGGGAATTGTAAACAATTAGAAAAGAAACCCAATATGCTGCCTCACCCCATGTACTTCATTTCCAGAAGACACCGATCCCCCAACCCCACTTCCTCCTTTACTAAGGACCATGCCTGCCCTAGAAATCCCTGCCTATTGACTTCTGTGACCTTGCTCAAGCAGATAAAGTACAAAAAACGACACCCACCCATCATTCAGGGCTGGGATCCTCTGGAGCCTAGTTCCTCTGGATCAACAGCCAATAAAGTTTTCCTCTTTCAAGTTCTCCAAGAGTGCCACCTGGCCATTCCTGAGTCGTGATTGTGCTGTTACACTTGGAGAGAAAGCCCCCTACCTCCGCAGCCCCCTGCCTCAAAAATATCAACAAAAATAAGAGACCACAAAGATATGGAGAAACTAGAACCCTCGTCCTTTGCTGGTGTGAAAAAATTACTGTGTAACCCAAAATAGCATTTCAGTTTATATATTCAAAAGAATTGCAACCAATGACTCAAGTAGATATTTGTACACTCGTTTTCACTGCAGCACTATTAACAGTAGCCAAAAGAAACAAATGGAAACAAGCCAAATGCCCATCAACAGGTGAATGGATCCACAAAATGTTGTATAGCTATATAACTGAATTTTATTCAGCCGCAGAGAAAAATGAAGTACTAATAGATGCTATGATATGGATGAACCTTAAAACATTGTGGTAAGTGAAATGAGTCAGACACAAAAAGACAAATATTATATAGCCCCACTTAGTGAGATATCGAAATGGGCAAAATGCATGGTATCTTTGGTTGGGATCTCTAAAGAAGTAAAACTAGTGACGTTTGTATATGTGTATGTGCAGAGTTTCATCCCAGGAAAAAGAATCTCAATGACACGGTTATGTGTTGGGCTGCTAACCCCATTGTTAGTGATTCAAATCCGCCAGCCAATCGCAGAGGAAAGATGGGGGTGCCTGCTCCACAAAGATGTGTAGTCTCAGAAACCCAAAGGAGCAATCCTGTTCTGTTCTACAGAGCCAACATGAGTCAAACTTGACAAGATGGCAATAAAGTTGCTGCTTGGGGGGTCAGCTCATTGGTTTTTATTTCAAGAAAATGGCTGTAGAAGCTGGCAAGTTCCAAGTCCATGGTCAAATGTCAGGCTGGTGACTTCTGACTCACAGCTTCAGGAGCTGTTAAACCTAAGACTGGCAGGTGAGGTGGTAGGATTCTGGTTGTAGAGGTGAATGAATCCAAGAATGGCAGGTCTATGAGTCCCAGGATCGTCAGGAAATAGGGCAGGCCCCTGGCTCAAGTCCAAAGAACTGATGGTCAGATGGCAAGCAAGATCCAGGATCTGTATCTAGCAAAAAGCAAGCAAGCTTTGCCAAAGCATCCGGGTATATTGGAAGTAGACCACAGCCCCACGGAAACTCCCTTTTAATTGATTGGCTGCTATTAGGATAATTCATGGAGGTAATTACATTATATGGATCTCATCATGGTGATGACTACTTCTAACTGCCAAACCACTGAGAATTCTTGTCCAGAAAGTCGACACACAGTCTTAATTATCGCACATAGAGACCAACGTTTGTTAGTGATTACCAGGCAATGGTAGGAGGGAAGGAAAGAGAGTTACTGCTTAGCGAACAGAGCTGATGTTTGGGATGATTGCACTGGTTACTCAACATGGTGAAGGTAATTAATGTCACTGAATTTACATTTAAAAATGGCTAAAATGGATAACTTTGTTACAAATTGTATACATTTTGCTACAATAAAATTTTTAAAGAAAAACAAATATAAATGCAATTATTACAATCTGTGACACTGATAGGCAGAATAGCAGAGTGGTGAAGAATACAAGATACAAGGCTGATATGGAAGCAGTTGTACAACCATGTTTGCCAGGATTGAACTGTGGAATGATGAGATGTATCAACTCTCAAGGTACAGCAAATTAAAAAAAAAAAAGGCCTAGATCCAGGCATGGGTCTTGGACTCACACTAAATCTGAGCTCTGATTTAAAAACAATTAGTTCTTGCATCATAGCCCTGCTCAATAGTAACCTTCATGAAATGATCACTGAAGATAAGAGTGCTAACGCAAGGGTGGTGAAGAAAGTAGATGGTGCCTGGCTATCAATCAGAACAGCACCTGGTCTTAAAGGCTTGTAGTCAAACAAGCAGCCATCAAAGCAAGGAGTCAACTAGGTCCACACAGAGAAGCACACCAGCCGGTGTGATCCAAAGATGATAATTACAAAATTTAAATATGAAAAAGAGAAAAGGATCAGCGATACAGTTATAAACACCCAAGTTGTAGAAGGCTATGGAGGACACTGGGAGTCCCAAACCCTTCTGAAGAGTATCTAGTCAGACTGAGCCACTGGCAGATCCATTCTAACCCAAGGCAAGAGTCTCAAATAGCCTTACTATCAGGCGGAGACCACTGTAATCTTGATTATGCTGAATCAAACTCGATATGACCCTCCTACAGACATAACCTGAATTTGTACTGGGGGCAAGTATCTCTTACTTGTTCCATGACATTAATTTCCTCCCAGCGTTTTGAAATGTTTGTGAAAGTCTTTTCTTCTTACGCACTATTTGTATTTTTGTCTGTATACTATTATGTTTCTAACCTTACCACCTTAGGGTGCTTTTGTTTTTTATTGCTTTCTGTTGGGTCTCCCAGCTATGAAGCACAGGCGGAGTGGATGCATAATGAGAAAAACTGAGTCATAGGGAATGCAGGGATGGGGGTGGGGGGGTGGTAGGGAGGGAAAGGGAATTTGGGGGGTAATTTTTTTTAAGATGAATAAAAAGTAGGCTGCTTGCATCAAATTCAACTTACTATGTGACCATAGGCAAGTTACTTAACCTCTCTGTGCCTTAGTTGCTTCACTCTTAAACAGAGGATAATAATATATCTTGTTGATTAGGTTGCCATAAAAATAAAATGCATGGTCCTTCACAGCTCTCTTGGCTGGCTCTTCCTCTTCAAAGTCAACATTTACTAATGAGTACCTCAAGCTAGGTCCTGGGCTTCCTCATCTCTTTTAACAGTCTATCCCTAGGTAATTCCATCCAGTTCTAAATAGTTAATTATACCATTTTAGGCAAATAACTTCTGGATGAGAATCTATTTAAAACAAAATCTATTAAATAGAACAGTACCTGCTGCAACATGTTTTGTTATTGTTGTTTTTAAGCAAACAATTTTTAAGAAAAGCAAAACAAGTGAAAGATTGAGACAAAGAAGATGACTAGTGACGGTCTTTCTGAAGAGGTATTTATCCTATTTCCCAAAGAACAAGACAGACTTAGAGTAGCAACGTGTGGAGAAATGATCTTCCGGAGAGAGGGGACATCCTGTGTAAAAGCCTAAGGGCTTTTTCAAGAGTTTGGGGAATGAAAGGTCAGAAGGCTGGTGCTTAGTGAGCAAAGGCAACTGGCCCGAGACTTCCCTGGAGACATAAACAACCCCAGAGAGGTACACAGGGTGGATCATCCCTGCCTTGCAGGTCAGAATAAGAAATGTGGGTTTTATTAGGGAATGAAATTAATTCATTTTTATTTTGAGAAGATGAGTACAGGCTGCTAAAAAGATTGGACATGTTGAAAATAGGAATGGGGCCACTGAAAGGCTGTTGCGTGTGTGCAGGAAAAAGAAGACGGTAGCCCAGACTGAGGTGTTGATGGTGGGGAAGAGATGTGGAAAGATTCAAGATAGGCTGGGGGAAGGAAGCGAATCATTGCAAAGAAGTACTTAGAGTTGGGTGTGGGGTAGGGAGTAAAGAAAGCATCGATAATTTTTTGACTGGGTCGATTAAGATGATTTCCCGTTTAGATGAGAAAAGTGTGGGGGCGGGCAGTCTCAGGAGAGCAAGAATTTCATTTTGGACATATTAAGATTGAGACATTCAAATAGAAATATTTAACAGACAATTAGAGGTAAGACGAATGAACAAGAGACTTCTTTAAAGGTGTAATGATTCTCACCTAGAAATCATTTGCTTAAAATCATATCTTTAAATATTTAGAAATGGATGGAATTATCTAAGGAAAGACTATAAATAGAGACTGGAAGGAGGCCTAGGACCCAGCTCTGAGGCCTCCACTACTACACTTCCACTTGAGAAGGAAAAGCCAGCAAAGAAAGCTGGGAAGGACCACACAGTGTGATGAAAGAAAAATCAGGAAGGAAATATCTGAACGGAACAAAAGAGAACAGTGTTTGAGGAATGAGGGACTAAGGAACAAACCAGCATCACTGACAGATTCAGGCCTGGTGCCGTCCGAGGCCAGCTGAAAGATCAACAGCCTGAGCTGTCTTCTCCCATAAGGATTTTCAGCCTCGGAATCCCTAGGCCGCAGTTCTACTCGGTGCTGTAGGGTTATTAAGAGTCTGAGTCAGCTGGACAGCCGTGGTTGAGGACATACAAATGTCACTGGACATGAGAAAGACAGGGCTTTCTCCTCCTGTAAACAATTAGTCTGTAAGCAGCTACAGTCTCCGAAGCCCACAGGGGCAGTCCTGCCCTGTCTGAGAGGGTCACTCGGAGTTGGCATCGACTCAATGCAGTGAGTTGTTTTATTTTTCATGACAACGTGAAGGTGGATCCTCTTAAGAAGGGTAGTTTGTTGAACAGAGAGGGTGGGAACCTGGTTTGAACTGAAGCTCAAATGGTAAGTTAAGAAGTAGAAGCAAGATATGACAAAATAATAATTTATAAATTACCAAGGGTTTGGGGGTGGGGGGGAGAGCCAGGAGGGAGGGGGAAAAATGAGGAGCTGATACCAAGGGCTGAAGTAGAAAGCAGGTGTTTTGAGAATGATGATGGCAATATATGTACGAATGTGCTTGACAAAATGTATGTATGGATTGTGATAAGAGTTGTATGAGCCCCTAATAAAATGATTTAAAAAATAAATATAATAAATAATAAATAAAACTTTTTAATAAAAAGAAGTAGAAGCAGACAACTTCAGCAATGATTAAAGGGGTACCATGAGAAGATCAGTCTGATGCTGTGAACCACTGGGGGGAAATCTGCCTTTTAAAGCATCTCATTTAAGGAGATGTAGCCTTAAAGTAGAGGTGAGGTTTCCCCCTCAATCAATGCCTTCTGGGCCCTCGGACTTGCTCTCCAAGCTGCTCAGCCATCAGTACACAGAGCAGCCGCTCCTAATCCAGATCTGGAACACCCGGGGCCCAGCCCCGCCAGAGTCCTGAAGGTGCTGCTTCCCTCCACTCAGCTGCTTGATGAGCCCTGTTCGTCTGTTCCTGCCCCTTTTGCTTATTCAGGAGCTCATCATCTAACAGTTGTTTCTTCTCCTTTAGGAAAACATCTTTGAAACCAGTGGCCTCCGTTTCTCTGTGATTGCTGGGATTTTCTCATCCACAGCTGCATTCCGGTCAGCTCTGCATGGGAAAGCATTGGTAGTCTCCAACTACTCCGTTTCAGTTGGCATGACACTTTTCCACCTTTTTTCAAATTTTACTTTTGAATTGATGTTCTCTTTCATTCTGAATTCAGGTCTCAATCTTATTCATTCTTTAATATGAAAGTCATTGTCCATCTATCTGGGGTGAAAACATTCAGAAGAGTTTATAGCGCACTGTGGCACATTCTTATTACATACTTTAAGAAAGAACCTTTAAAGTAACACTCAGAAGTTCTCATCGCTAAGTATTAACTCTTCAGAATTTGTCCACTGAACAACCTTGATTTTCTTGATTGGAGACAATGTTCTGAGTCACCTGTTTCAGATCAACCAATTCCTCCTCTATGTGAATTTTATTTTGAAAACTATTGTAGAGATGAAGAGTACATGCCAGGAGAAAAGGGAGGGGGGAGTATAAAGAAAGAAAGTGGTATGGGTCAAAAAATATAAAGGTTGTTTGTAATTCATTTTTGTGGCCACACTGAGTCAAGAGCCTGCCTCAAGTTAAAAATTGTGAATTT
>NW_022111306.1:4098122-4105648 GCF_000313985.2 Echinops telfairi
TGCGCTTTACACAATTGATGTGTGTATGGATTGTGATAAGAGTTGTATGAGCCCCTAATAAAATGATTAGAAAAAAAAAGACTTATTTGGACAAATGTGAGCTCCTAATCTTTGCCCCCAAAGCTTTTGTCACCCAGTCATCCTCATCTTAATTAATAGCAACTCCATCCTTCTTGTTCTTCAGAAAACACTGGGATCATCTCTAGCTCCTTTCTTTCTCCCAATTTCCAATTCCAGTCTTAACAGGAATAGTATAGTGGCCTCCCAACTGCTGTTTATGCACTGTGCCTTGCCCGTATCATCCACTCTTACCACATGGCCAGACTGAGTGTTTCAAAATGGGAGGCAGAACATGTCACGCCTCTGTTCACAACCCTTCAAAGGCTCTCATGTGAGTCAGATGCAAAGCAAAATCCTTACAATGTCCTACTAATTTAAAGACTATCTCGCCCCCATTATTTCTCTGAACTTCTCTACCACTCTTCCACCCCTCTATCACTCACCTGTGGTGTTTTGCATGTGGTTATGATGCTGGAAGGTATGCTACTGATATTTCAGATACTGACAGGATCACCCAGGTGGACAGGTGCTTCCAGACAAAGACAGACTAGGAAAGAGGACCTGGCAATCTATTTCTGAAAACAATAGCGATTAAAAACCTTATGAGTATTCTTTTATAGTGCTAGAATTTGAGCTCTGTTGATGGCAACACATTCATCATCAAAAAGGACATTTCAAGATGTACTCTAACGTGCAGTGCTGTCAGTGGTTAGTATAATTTCCACATACCTCTAAGGAAGATCAATTAATGAGATTATTTCAAATTAATACACCAACCACTAATACCAAAAATGAAAACATTGAGGATTTTTTTACCAATGTATGCAGTGTGAAATTGATCAAACCAGTGATCAAGATGCATTGATTCTTACAGGTGATTGGAAGGTGAATATCGGAAACAAGAAGGATCACTTCCTGAAAAATATTGGCCTTGAGAAGAAAAACTCTGGATAGTGCAGCTGTTAGAACTTTGCCAGATCAGCTACTTATTCAATGTAAATGCCTTTTTTCAACAACATAAATGGGCCTTGCTGGATGGGATACACAAAATCAAATCAATTACATCTGTGGAAAAGCTCAATGTCATCATTTAGGAAAAAAGACCAGGGGTCAACTGTGGAACAGATCATCAGTTGCTCATATACAAGTTCAAGTTGATGAAGAAAGACAGGAAAAGTCCATGAAAGCTAAAGTAAGACCTGGAATATATCACTCCAGAATTTAAAGAGTAGCTCAAGAATAGATTTGCCTTCTTAAACACTAATGACCAAAGACCAGACAAGTTATGGGATGACACCAAGGACATCATATACAAAGAAAACAAAGGTCATTAAAAGGACAAGAAAGAAGAGCCTAAAGTAGATGTCAGAAGAGACTCTGACACTTGATCTTTAACACAGGAGCTAAAGCGAACAGAAAGTGAAGTAAACGAGCTGAGCAGATTCCAAAGAGCACCTCAAAAAGACAAAGTACTATAATGAAATGTGTACATATATGTTAAAATACATATATATATAGGCCCACTATTTGTCAAGCTAAAAGAACTGAAGAAGAAAAAACCGAAGCCTTGAGTTTCACTATTGAAGGGAAAATTGATGTATTTGCATTATGGCATTGGGTTCTTCGCCATCTTCCCTGTTCCTCTGCTCTTCAGCCATGAGGGTGGCAAGCCGTGCCGTTTCAGCCGAGACAAGATTGATGCCGGACCTGGTGGGCAGAGACTATGCCAGGACCGGTGGAAAGGTTCTCCAATTTCTTGATGCAAAATGTGAATTAGCATTCCTTTCCAAGAGGAACCTTCGTTAGATAAACTGTACTGTTCTCTACAGAATAAAACATAAAAAGGGGTCATTGGAAAAAATTCAGAAGAAAAGAAACCACTGGGCAGTCGCATGCCAAGGGGCCATCACCAGTGCATCGCGTGCTGATGCGATGGCCAAGAGGAGCCAGAAGCCTGAAGTTAGAAAGGCTCACAGAGCACAGGCTAACAGGGCAAAATCAGCATCTGAAAAGACAGCCAGAAGCCGGGAGTTTCGCTCCCCGGGTGCGTGGAAAACGCTAAGTTGGCAGATGAGACTTTCAAGTCAAGATGCAACCATAACTCCCCCCGCCCTCAAAGAAAAGAAGAAGAAGAAGAACTATGATGTTGGCAGAGAATATTGAAAGGACCATAGACTACCAGAAAAACAAACAAATCTGTCTTGGACGATGTACAGCCAGAATGCTTTGAACATATTATCAGGGAAGAACAATCCCTGGACAAGGACCTCACGCTTGGTAAAGTAGTAAAAGGTCAGTGGAAAAGAGGCTTCAGTCAATAAAATGGGTTGACACATTGGCTGCAAAAATGGGCTCAAACATAACAGTTGTGATGATGGTGCAGAACCAGTGTTTTTGTTCTGTTCTGGTCACAAAGAATCATATACAACTTGACAGCACATAACAACAATATGGCAAAATATTGAACTACACAGGGAGCATCAAAAGAAGATGGAGAAAATATACAGAGTCACGGCACCAAAAACAATTGGTGAACACTAGACAAACCAACAAAAGCCTTCAGCAATTGAAATGTGTCCACATGCTGATGCAGTTCTAGAAGTACTCACTAGTGATGAGTGTACAAGAAATCTGGAAGAAAGCTCCCTGGCTCTCCAACTGGAAAAGATCCATCTTTGTTACCATTCCAGAGAACAGCGAGCCAACAGAGAATGCAAAAATTACCTAATAGTATCACTAATAACCTCACAAATAAAATTTGGCTAAAGATAATTCAAACACGGTTATAGCAGTACATCTACAAGAAACTACCAGAAAATCAAACAGCTCAGAAGAGAATGTGGAATGAGGGTTATCATTGCTGAGGTCAGATGGATCCTAGCTGAAAGCAAAGACTACCAGGAATATGTATGCCTATTTTAAATTAGCTGTACAAAGGCATTCAACTGTGTGAAGAAAAATGGGAATCCAGAGCAATTAACTGTGCTCACTCTTCTCTGTACCTGGACATCGAGGCAGTCGTTTGAACCGAGCCGGGGAATACTGAACAGTTTACAATCCGGAAAGGAGTGTGTCAGGATTGTATCATTTATTCAACGTGTGTGCCGAGTAAGTCATTTGACTGTAATAAAGAGAATGCGGCATCAGGATTGGAGGAAGGCTTATTAACCACCTGTGATATGCAGAGGACACAATCCTATTGAAAGCAAAGAGAACTTGAAGCCCTAATTGAGGAAGATCAAGGACTACACACGTCAGTCAGAATAGCACCTTAACATTAAGAAAAT
This sequence comes from Echinops telfairi, assembly GCF_000313985.2. Lineage (NCBI taxonomy): Eukaryota > Metazoa > Chordata > Mammalia > Afrosoricida > Tenrecidae > Echinops > Echinops telfairi. The sequence goes on from NW_022111306.1 coordinate 4,101,470, forward strand.
AAAGTTTCGATATTTTTTAAGCATTTAATTGGGGGCTCGTACAGCTCTTATCACAATCCATCCATTCATTGTGTCAAGCACATTTGTACATGTGTTGCCATCATCATTTTCAAAGCATTTCCTTTCTATCTGAGCCCTTGGTATTAGCTCCTCATTTTCCCCTCCCTCCCTCACCCTCTCTCCATCACGAATCCTTGATAATTTATAATTTTTTTTTTCATGTCTTACACTGACCGCTGTCTCCCTTCACCCACTTTTCTGTGGTCCATCCCCCCTGGGAAGGGGTTATATGTAGATCATTGTGACTGGTTCCTCCTCTTTTCCCCCACCTTCTCCTTACTCTCCTGGTATCGCTCCTCTCAATATTGGTCCTGAGGGCTTTATCTGTCCTGGAGAAAATAAATGTCTTACAACTCAATCAATAAATATTATAAGGTGACCAGATTTTAACATTGGTAAAGCGGGACACCATTGATAAAACTCATATCCTGGCAAAATAGCCACATGGCGGCCAAAAACCATATACCCTAGCTTGTCGTGCATTCTTTCCAAAAACCGGGACTTTTTTAAAACGGCGTAGGACACGGGAAAAATTGTGAAAAGTTGGGACTGTCCTGCCAAAAGCGGGACGTCTGGTCACCTTCATAAATAATTGTATGTGATAAACAGAGAAAATATTGAATATGTCAAGGATTTCATTTTACTTGGACCCACAGTTAACACCCATAGAAGCAGCAGTTAATAAATCAAACCATAGATTCCATTGAGCAAATCTGCTGTAACAAAAAAACACACCTGGTTAAAGTGTTAAAAAGGAGAGATGTCACTTTGGTGACGTAGGTGCACCTAACCCCACGCCATGGAGTCTCAACTGTCTCATATCTATGTGAACGTTGGGCACGGAGTAAGGATGACTCAAGACAGATCGATGCCTTGACTTGTGATATTGCTCTAGAACAGTGAGCATAGTAAGTCCTGCCAGAAGAATGAACAAATCCGTGCCGGAAAAGATCTAACCAGAGTGCTCCATAGAAGAGGGGATAGCAAGACTGTCTCACATACTTTGGCCATGTTATTAAGAGGGACCAGTCCCTGTGAAGGACACCTGGCTTGATAAAGTAAAGGCTCAGCAAAAAGAGGAAGGCTCTCAAAGAAATAGATAGATACCATGCAGCAGTGCCTTCCGTCACAGCAATGATTGTGAGGATGAGCAGGGTCTCATTCGACTGTACACGAGGAACTGTGTTAAAGGGCTGTGGCATTAGGAAGGTTGAGAACCACTGTACTAAAGTCTTAGGACATGGTGGCAGAGGATGACCCTGCAGGGTAATGGACAGGGATTCACGGAAATCTTGCAGTGGTCGATACCCAGGTTAAGTGCAGGCACCGGAAGGAGCAAGGTCCTCACTTAGCACTGTAAGGAGATGAGATGCTAGTGATGGGTAGTTCAGATTCAAGTGAAAGTCCGTCTGACCACAGGGAGACTCAGCTCCCACATGGCTCCTGGGTAGCCATCGCCTAGTCCAGAACTCTCTCCCTGCCTGAGAAACTTCAGGTATTCACTCCCAGAGTTATGAGGACCTCTCTGGAAATCCTGCATCCTTGCTACCCTTTTCACCAACCTGGCTCTCCTTCACTTCCTTTATCTCTCCAGAGATGCACTCCTGGGTCCCAAACAAAATAAAATACATTTTAAAAAGGAAAAGTGTTCTTCTTTCATCTGACTTTTATGGCCTATCAAAACTGGAAGCCAAGTAATTAGCAATGAAAAACAGCTGTTCCTGTGAGATCTCCTAACCTCCTAGACTCATCGTTGACCCTGTCAAGTAATACGGCCCCCTTTAGATTTCTAAGACTAGCTCTTTACTGGAGTAGAAAGTCTTTCTGCTGAAGAGAGGCAGGTAGTTTTGAACTGCTGACCTTGCAGTTAGCAGCCAATTGAGTAAACCACTCTGCCAATAGAGCGCCCTTAAAATGAGATTTACAAAAAACACAACTCACTACCGTCGAGCTGATTTCAACAGGGCAGAAATACGCCTTTGGGTTTTCAAGACTTTAAATCTTTGCAGAAGTAAACAGCCTCGTCTTTCTCCCTCAGATGGCTCCTGGGTTGAAAACCCTGACCTTCTGTTTAACGGCTCAGTGCATAGCCCACCGCTCCACCAGCACTGCCTTACAACAGGATGAAGAGTGTTCATTCAGAAAACAAAGAAAAGCGCACTCTACCGCGGGAGACCTCAGGTTACAGGTCGATGGCGACAGCAAAGATGCTTCTCATCAGGACAGATAGGGCCAAGGAGCAAAGAAATGATAACAACAATCCATTGATTGGTCTTTGTTTGAGGTCAGAGAAAGGATGGGTTAGAAGACAGGAATGGGCTTTTATTGGATAATTGGGTACAGAGGTTTACAGCGATTGATTTTAGGAACCTATTACAAAGGTTTTCCATCAGTTATATATCAGTTATATATCCTTCAGGAGAGGTCATAAAAGCATCACTGACTGATGTGGAACAACTCCAATCAGATGCCTTAGACATTATGAGAACCACGCTGGTGATCCCTTTCCCAGGAACTGCTTGTTAAAACACAATATGCATAAGTTTTCTGGGACACTCTTGCTAAAGCAGGCTCGAGGACTCTTTATAGCTAATGTAATGACAGGAGAAATATTTCTTAGGCCCCTTTGCATATAAAGTGACCTATGTCTACATCCCCTTTTTTTATGTAGGAAAGAATGGCAACCCCTCAAACACAGTCTATGAAGCAAGCGTCACTCTGATACCTAAACCAGCCAAAGGCATTACCTGAATAAAATTGCAGACCAATATCCCTTATGAACACAGATGCAAAAACATTCTCCACAACTGCCTTAAAGAATAGCAATGAAATTGTGAAGCGCTTCATTACCTGGATGGATTTGGAGAACATTATGCCAAGTGAAGTTAGTCAAACACAAAGGACAAATATTAGATGAGACTATGTCATAAAAGAGAAGAATCAGGACAGATAAAACCCTCAGGAATAGTAATGGGAGTGTGGCTAGCATGAGGGTAGGAGGATCGGGGGAGTGTTCATTGGAGTCCCAAAGCCCATCTGTAGACTATTATACATCCCCTTACAGAAGGGTCACAAGGAAAAGAGGAGCCAGTCAGGGTGCGGTATAGCACGGATGAAAAATACAACTTTTCTCTAGTTTTTTTAATGCCCCCCCCCCATTATCATGATCCCAATTCTACCTTACAAATCCGGCTAGACCAGAGCATGTACCCGGGAACAGATAAGAGCTGGAAACACAGGGAATCCAGGAGATAAACCTCTCAGGACCAATAATGAGAGTAGTGATACCAGGAGGGGAAAGGGAAGGTGGGGGGAGAAAGGGGAAACTGATCACAATGATCTACATATAACCCCCTCCCTGGGGAACAGACAACAGAAAAGCAGGTGAAGGGAGACAGCAGTCAGTGTGAGACATTAAAAAATAATAATAATTTATAAATTATCAAGGGATCATGAGGGAGGTAGGGTGGGGAGAGAGGGAAAAAATGAGGAGCTGATACAAGGGCTCAAGTAGAAAGAAATGTTTTGAGAATGATGATGGCAACAAATGTACAAAGGTGCTTGACACACTGAACGTATATATGGATTGTGATAAGAGCTGTCTGAGCCCTCAATAAAATGATTTAAAAAATTAAAGAAGAAGATGAGCTAAGAAGGACTCTAAGCTAAGAAGGGTAGAAGAAACGTGAGTCATGAATAGGGTTATTCTAGTAGAAAACATTCCTTGGGTCTTTTACCCTAAAGATGCAGATGAAACTTTATGTGAAAGCTAAAATGATCATCTTGCTCATAAGTCTGGCCCTGGCTTACCAAAAACCATGTAAAACTTCTACTTACTTATAAAATTTGTTTAGAAGGCAAGGAGGCTTCATTTGGCCACATTCCCCAGAACAAAATAAAAACCTTACAGGAGGTTTTAAAAAGACAGCTCATAAACATTTTGACATCAGAAATTCTGCAAATGGCGCCACCTATAGCACATACAGAGACCTTTACCAACGAAACCAAGCCAACAAAACACGGGCTCCTTAAATTCCTTTGTAACAAACAGCTAAAAGGTACAGATCTGAGATTTTAGAAAGGTCACACAACCTGAGAACCTAGAAAACTAATCTCCCA
>NW_022111306.1:4107220-4111964 GCF_000313985.2 Echinops telfairi
AGGACTTAAGACAGCAGACATGTTGTACTGCAAAGCAGGGACAGACAGCTCATTTGTACATTTGTCACAACTCTCTCTGAGAAGTGTTGTCAAAGGAAACACAGGCCCTGCAAATGAATGGACAGGGAGGATGCTGAATACAAAGTGGAGCTACAACTGGCAATTGGGTAGCGGTAGGAAGTGTTCAAGTTGCCACTTGGAGACTCCCCACCAGTAGACTTTACATCCTCCATCAGTCCCCTGTGAGCTGGGGTGGAAAGCCTTCCCGAGCCCTTCAGGAAAAGCAATATCCTTGTCACTTGTCATGCCCTTGATAGCCTAGAGGGCACCTGTCAACCAGCTGGTGGTATTAAATTAATGGATATTGGATTTAAAAGGGGAAAATGCCAACAAATTGTAAATCATCACAGTTTAGCACAGAATAATTAAAGAAGAAACTTACAGTTTGGGTTTTTCTTAAGATGTGGAAATGTGCTCATTGCTAAGTTGTTGAATATGAAGCAGTTAGATAGGGTTCTCCCACCCACTCCACTCACCAAGAACCCTCACAACTAATGAGAAGACCTTTGATTTGCTATATTTCATAAGATCACAGCAACATTTTAAAAATGCCCCACACTGACTTTTCTATATGCTCATTTAGAAGCAGAAGAAAATCTTCATTTGGTCAAATTCCTTAACACAAATAACATAAAACAACAGCAAATCACATAAACCAGGTTAAAAAATAAATTCTCGATTTCTATGAAACAAATCGTCATCTGATTTTTTCAAAAAAGACACACATGAATATTTTCAGTAGGGTACATACTGAGCTACCTAAAAGAAATTTCAGATATACTGCCTAACCTATGGCAAGAAACTATCATGTTCCCCTTCGCAGCTCACGGAAGAGATTGTGGATTAAATTGTGTTCCCTTAGAAAGATCTATTAAAGTCCTAATCCCAGTATCTGTGAATGTGATCTTGTTTGGAAATAGGGTCTTTGAAGATGTTATAAGTTAGCATGAGAGAACCCAGGAGGCCAAGAAAGAGTTCATCCTAATTTAATCTGGAAGGTGGCGCTGGTGGGTAATTGTTGGACTGCTACCTGCAAGGTTGAGGTTCAAACCCACCAGGGGCCTCAGAAGAATGATGAAACTATTTGATCCCACACAGGTTTTGATAGAGCCAATATGAGTCAGAAGCGATTCAATGCACTGTTTTCGTTTTCTTTTCTCCATTGTGTGTGTGTCCTTATAAAAGAAGAGACAGACAGACAAAGGATGATCACCTGAAGATGCGCCTAGAAGCCAGGGAATGTCTCCCAGCTGCCAGAGCAGGGAGAGACAAGAAAGGACCTCCCCCTAGAAACTTCAGAAGGAGCATGGTCTGACTGGCATTCTGTTTGGGACTTCTAGCCGCCTGAGACAATAAACATCTGTGTTTTTAAGCCATCCATCTTATAGTACTGTGTTACAGCAGCCTCGGGAAACTAATACAGACAACATCACTCATCCGACATTGCCTCTTTTTTGAAGTTTGGCCTAAAAATCTATCTCATGCTGGATTTTAAATGGCCAATACCAGTTGTTCAGAGCTGACTTTGAATTGAAACCTATTGGTTCTCTCTGTCTTATGGTAATATTCAACTAATATATTCAAAAATAAGAAAGGTCTTTCTTTAAGGAAGTTGTAGCAGACCCTCCTAGTTTCGACACTCGTTCCAACCCCTCCTAGTTTGCCATTCTGCACTCTCGATACTGGAAAACTAAGAAATCTTTTCTAAACTCCACTCGAGTCACAGGGGCACATATGGCCCAGCCCCACCCAGCAGCAATGGGAGCCCAGCAGGCAAGACTAGAGAGCCCCGGGAGGATCGGCCTGCAGAAAGGCTGACTGGCTTTGGTGGCAAAAGCACTTGGTTTCCACAGTGCCACTATGCAAAGGCTCGACTGACCCCTAGTGTCACAGGCACCCAGGGGTTCCTTGAACCATTTATAGTGAGGTTTCTATGTTGACATTCTGTGATATAGTTGGAGATTCAGCATTCAAGATTGGCCCTTAAAAAAAAAGTGGCTCTTGGCTCGCTCAGAAATTGTGTAAGCTATTTCATACCCTGAAATAAGTTTATTTTTGCTTAAATTAGGGTGGCAATTACAAGCCTGCCCTCCAGCATGCAAGGGCATTGTGTTGTGGTTGTTGTGAGGGGCCCGTGAGTGAGATCCAATGCACAGCAACCCGGTGCACAGCAGAGGAAGCACTGCCCAGTCCTGCCCCATCCTCACACTGGTTCTCCTATCTGAGCCCCTTGTTGCTGCCACTGTGCCAATCCATCTTGCCGAGGGCCTTCCTCTTTGCCACCGCCCAGATACTTTATCAAGCATGGTCTTTGTCCAGGGACTGGTCTCTCCTGATACTTGAGATGCAGTCTTGTCATCCTTGCTTCTAAGGAGCGTTCTGACTGTACTACTTCCCACACAGATCTGTTTGTTCTGTTGGCCGTCCACGGCCATTTCAACATTCTCTGCCAGCCCCATAATTTAAATGTATCCATTCTTCTTTAGTCTTCCTGATTCAAGTCCAAAGTAACATGGGTGGGGTCTGTGTACCTTAGTCTCTTTAAAGTAACATTCTTGCTCCTCAACACTTTAAAGAAGTCTGGTGCAGCAGATCTACCCAGTGCAATGCGTCGCTTGATCCCTTGACTCCTGCTTCCATGAGCACTGACTGTGGATACAGGCAAGATGAAAACCATGACAACGTCAATCTTCTCTGTTTATCATGATGTACCTATTGGTCCCCTTGTGAGGATTTTGGTTTTTTTATTTTTTTTACGTTGAGTTGCAATCCGTACTGAAGGCTGCAGTCCTTGGTCGGCATCAGCAAGTGCTGCAAGTCCTCCATGCCGTTTGCAAGACTGTGCCACCGGCATGCCACCTTCTTCGTCTGCCTTCAGACCAGCTTCTCTCCTAGCTGAGCATGCAGATTCAAAAGCATGGTGAGAGAAGACAACCCTGATGCACACCATTCTTGATTTTAAGCCATGCAGCATTTTAGAATATCAAAATATACTGAGTTCTGGAATCCTATAAAAGTTGGCTCTACAAGCTGCTTGCTGAGAGACCTTGGGCAGAATTACCTAACCTCTCTGTGCCTACATTTCCTCTTCTATGAAAGCAGGTAAGGTGGTAAAAGGCACAGCACGTTTGAAGATTCAGTAAAGTAATAATTATAAAGCACCTGGTGTGGTACTTGACATATGAGGGGGTACCCAAAATAAAACCAGATTTTTTTTTTCAAAGCTATGGATTAAATTGTTTTACAAAAGAAACTTATCACCTTCAAAGTACTCTTCATTGAACTTAATACATTTGTCAAATCTGCAATTCCATTCTTGGAAACATTTTTCAAACTCATCTGTTAGGGTAACTGACTGCACCTTCCTCTTTTTTTTTTCTTCACTTCTTTTACGTCACCAAATCACTGCCATTTCATGTCCCTCTTCGTTTGCAGAAACAAAAAGTAGTTGCAAGGAGTGAGGTCAGGTGAATGAGGTGTGTGGGGCAAGAGAGGCATGGTGTTTTTTGCCAAAAACTGGCACATTGAGATGGCTGTGTGAGCAGGTGCTTTGTCGTGGTGGCAAAACCAGTGCCCCGTCTGCCACAAATCAAGCCTTTTTTATGGTACAATGTTATGCAGTCTTTTCAGAACCTCTAAATAGAAAGCTTGAGTAACAGTCTGACCTGGTGGAACAAACGCCAAATGAATCAACACTACAAGTCAACATTTCCACCCATTCGGGAAGTTGACGGACTTCCAGAATGAGGTTTGTCATCAATCAACATTTTCCCTTTTTTGAAACAAGAAAACCACTCAAACACTTGAGTTTTTCCCAAAGCAGTCCTTGTAAGCTGAGCTCAACATCACAACAGTTTCTGTGGCATTTTTCCCACGCAGGAAATAAAATTTCACAGCTGCATGCTGTTCTCTTAAATCAGCCATCACAAAAACAAGGTTGGAGCGAAAACACTTTCATGAAAAAGTTCACTGTGACCAGAGAACCTTCCCAGGCAAAGCCACTCAGAGGGAATTAGTCGCTCAATGCTCGCCTACAGGGAAAACTGTGTACTACAAAAGCTCAGCCCAGTGGAGCTTTTCTCCGTTTTTTTTGCGGGGTTACCCCCTCGCATAGTAGGACTTCCACCTATCAGCCTTCCTTCTTTGTTTGATATTTATGTTGGAATAGAATACCAGCCCCCATAAAGAAAAGTACAGATGGGCATTCAGTAATCAACAGGGAAAAATAGATAGCCAAGGCTAGAATGTAATGAAAAATAAAATCCCATGAGATGACTGAGCCAGGAATAAGTGAATATGAGAACACAGAAAGCACTGGATGAAGGGCATGCAACAGAACAGCAAGGGGAGCAGAGCAACGAAGTCCCCAGGGAATACCAAAAATAGACTTTGGGGTCAGGGGGTGGCACCCCATCAGACTCCACCAGAAAACACCCCTAAAGGTCAACAAACAGACCTTGAACTATTTACAGGCTTTTCTCTTTTTTGTCATTGGTTTTTTTGTTGTTCTTGTTTTGTTTTGTTTTGTTGCTTTGTCTTGCTCTGTCTTGTTTTTGTACATATTATTATTTCTGCAGGTCTATCTAGATAAGATAGGCGGGATAAACAAGCTGGAGGAGAAGATAATGGGACCGATGGTTCCAGGGGGACATGAGAGAGGGGGAGGTGGGGGAAAGGAAGTGGC
>NW_022111306.1:4113428-4114383 GCF_000313985.2 Echinops telfairi
AGACATCAGTCAGTGTAAGACATGAAAAAATAACCATTTTATAAATTATCAAGGGTTTATGAAGGAAGGAGGCGAAAAAAATGAGGAGATGATACTAAGGTAAGGTGACCAGACATCCCGCTTTTGGAGGGACAGTCCCGATTGTGGGCGTTTTTTAAAAGTACTGATTTTTGGAAAGAATGCACGACAAGCTAGAGAGCACTCTATTTGGTCCACATAGACCAAATTTTTAATCAAGAACACACACACACCCTGCCCCTGGTCAATGGTATCCCGCTTTAAATCTGGTCACCTTATAAGGGTTCAAGTGGAAAGAAAATGTTTTGAGCATGATGATGGTAACAAATGTACAAATGTGCTTGACACGATGAATGGATGTATGGATAGTGATAAGGGTTGTACAAGTCCCCAATAAAATGATTTTTTTTAAAAGCATTGGATGAGTTAATGCCTAGGAATAAGACCAGACTGATGTGTTAAAAAGAGAAAGTTAACTGTATTAGGCATCCTTTTACAAGTAACAGAAAATCCAGCTTCAAGTTAAAATAAATACTAAGTAGTTTTTCTCAGCAAACAAGTAGGCTAGAAATAGGCTATTGTTGACCTTAGTTCAGCTGCAAAATTATGCCATCAGGGATTAAAGCTTTTCTCTTCCTGCTCTGCAGTGGTTAGCATGTTGGCTTGTGTCCATAGACATGTCAGCCCAGGGTTGCACGGTGGCCGTCCCTGCTGCTGCAAGCACTGGTTCAGTCCACACCAGTAAACAGGGGGAGACGAACACGCTTTCTCTTCTCGCACTTCTCTGTCTTGTTTGGAGGACAGGAAGCCCTCCCTGGCCAACTCTCCCTTCTTGTCTGCCAACATCGGATCAGGGGTCCACTCCAAATAAATTATTAACTAAGAGAACATAAGAAAACTCAACTTTAAAAATATCATGTCAGTTTGGTGTTTAAGA
>NW_022111306.1:4116662-4117885 GCF_000313985.2 Echinops telfairi
TAAACCTACAGGTTGGGGAGAGGGGCCACACTGCCATGCCCACACAAAAGCAAACCAAGAAGGAAAAAAGAGAGTGAGGGACTAGACCCTATCCCGGCACACCAAGCCCTGAGGACAACGTCCCCACACAGAGCTGATAAGGCACAGAGAGGACTGTAGGGCCAACAACAGCTCAAGACATGACAGCCCCTCGCTGGAACATACCACAACAGAGGGCAATACTAGGGACACACGCCGTCAGGGAGTAAGCCCGGTCTGACACTGGTCTGAGGTGAACCAAGAAGGGAACAAAACAGACCAACAACGGGAGCAAAGCAAACCCACAAAGCTCCTGAGGAGCCCCCGAAGTAGACTCCAGGTGAAGAGGGGCAGTTCCCAGTACCCCCCATGACTGGTGAGGAGATAGTCATAAAGGTCAGTGGACAGACCTCAAATCATGTACAGTACACGTTTTCATTTTTTGCTGGGTTTTTTTTTTTCTCTTTTTATTCAGTCTTTTGTTTTCTTTTCATCTCTGTTAGTGTTGGTTTGCCTACCTATATAAGATGGGCATGGGAAGCAAGCCTGAGGAGAGAGCCATGAGACCGATGGTTCTGGAGGGACTTGGAGGGTGAGGAAGGGTGTGGGGAAGGGAGTGGTGAGCAAACAACACCATAGACAGGGGAACAACTGGGGAATTAAAAGCAACAACTAGAAGCACACAGAGATCCCGGTGGGGTTGGAGCAACAGCAATCCAGCTGAGAGGAATTACTAAGAGGCAGAAGAAGGGCGAGTATGACGGTGGGGCAGGAGGAAGGTAAAAGGAAACAGGAAAGATATAGGAAGCAAAGCTATGGATAGAGGTATAAACGTAGATGTGCACTGTGTAAATATATCAATTCATAAAAATAGAGGTATTGGCCTATCTACGTATATTTATATGGTAATACATTGAGGAAGTGGATGGACTTTGGGCCTCTGCTCAAACCCTCCCTCAAAGCAAGAACACTTTGTTCTAACAACCTGGCATTCTGTGATGCTCACCCTCCCTGCGTGATCGCTGAAGACAAAATGGGTGCATAAGCAAATGGGCTGAAGAAAGCGGATGGTGCCCAGCTCTCAAATGATATAGTGTGTAGAGTCTTAAAGGCTTGAAGTTCAATAAGCAGATATCTAGCAGAGAAGCAACAAGCACACATGCAAGAAGCATACCAGCCTGTGCGATCATGAGGTGTCAACGGTA
>NW_022111306.1:4119322-4121821 GCF_000313985.2 Echinops telfairi
TTTTTTTTGCACCTTAATATTTTATTTGCATTTTTAAGTTTATTGACATATAATTCACATATCATACAATTCAGTAGTTTAATCACGTCAAGAAGAGTTGTACAATCATCAATCACCACTATCAGTTTTAGAACATTTCTTTGTTCTTTTTCTTGTTATTAGCTCCCCATTTCTACCCAGCCTTCCCTACCATACTCCCAAGGTACCATTAACCCAGCTACTGTCTCTATAGATTTACCTATTCTGGATTTCATAGACAAACAGACAAAAAACAAAACAAATAAACAAAAACTAACAGCTACATCAAAGTAAAACAGATAGCAGGAGCTGATACAAGTATACATAAGGATTCTCTGGGGAGTAAGATAAAGGTTTAGGCTTCTAGGCCTCACCCCCAGAGAGTATCACAGCCCCTGTGACTGTCTACCAAGACGATCTATAATCTTCTGAGCGGACCTCTCTGCCTTGGATTTAACTGGCCAAGTTGATCCCCGAGGAAGGCTCTGTTTTGATTGGACGTTTTTTTTTTTAAGGTTCCCTAGCAAAACTCAGACAAGTCCACGACAGCGATCACTTGTTTGTAGCCACCCACTGATTTCAGAGACACTTCAAACATGCGTTGTTTGGAATAAAGCATGCATGAACTGAACCCCTTCGAGTGATATATTTTTAAAATTTACCCTCCTCTAGTCTCTTCTCCTGAAGTGGACTGATGTAAAAGGAAATCTCTCACATGACTCCAAGAATAGTTGTTACAGAATTTAAAATGTAAGCAATGGCTTATTAAATAGTGCCAGGTTAGCAATATCAAAATTCAGAGCACTTTGAGGTCCTGTGAATTCTGAAACAGATGTGGTGGTGAGTTATGTGAATTAATCATCTCTGCTTGGCAGTTGGTAGCAGAGACTATGAAATTAAAGACAGTTCGCACTACTGCCATCTTTTGGCTGAGCAACAGCTACAAATCTTAAGAAGAAGCGGGGGAAAAGAATACTTAATACATATTTCATGCCAGGTACTGACTTAACTAATTCGTTTCATATTATCTTTATATTCACCTGGTTTGTATATCATTTTATACTCACAGTAACTTTCTGTCTTAGATATTACCCACCCACCCTTTCTTTTTTAATGAGGAAGAAAGTACAGCAGACACTTGCTAATCGCACCCAAGCCAGACTATGTTCATCATCCAGACAAATTATTCAGGATGATCTAGACATCCTCTCAGACTAAGAGATAAGTCTACTGGCCTAAGCAATAAAGGTGCTGTGTCTCCTACCAAGGGACAGCAATAAAGTTCCAGCCAATAACGTCTGTTAGGAGACCTACTGGGAAGATTTGCCCTGCTCTGAAAAGGAGAATCAAACAGAGATGTACATACATTGATTAAACAATGATTATAACCAAACAAGACGTTGCCTCTGAGCACTGCCCTCTGAATAGAGCCCGGGAGCTGTGGCAGGCATCTTTGAACCATGAGGAGACAATGCAAACCACAAACCAATGTTCCGATTGTGGCACAGGGGAGAGACAGACAGACAGAGAGAATCCCTTTTTTCACGACCTCGGCTGAGCAGTTGACTTATTCCGGATGCCTTTCAATGTGAGGTTTTTTTTTTTTCTTTTTGGTGGCCCATACGGGGATCGAACCTGCAATGTGAGGTATTAAATGCCTGTTGTTTAAGTCAAGGAAACCTGGTGGTGGTAAAGCAGTCAGCTGGCAACTGAAACTCTAAATAAAAATGAAATATATGAGCTGTTACCCAGCCCAAAGCTGATTCAAATTCCTATGGAAAAAAGAATCAATCATTCCTTGGTCTGAAGAGAAACAAAATCTCCTTGCATCTGCGTCAATAATGACTCATAGCAACCATATAGGACAGGCAGAACCTTTCCTGAAGCAGATCATCCCGGCCTTTGCCTGCGGAGCGGAGGGTGGGTTTGAACCTCTGTTGCTGGCTACAAGGGGTCTAGAAGAGCCTGTCCCTGCATAGTCAAAGACAAAGACCAGGTTGAGTCATGAAATCCTAAATTAATTCCTGCAAGCACTGATAGAAAAAAAGTTAGGTCTTTCGCCACACTGTTCTAAAGATCCAGTGAGAATCGAACAAGCTGCATACACCACCTGTGTGGCAGGTGTACATACACCACCTGTGTGGCAGGTGGTTGTTGTTAGGTGCCATCGAGTCAGCCCCAACCCACAGAGGCCTTACGTGCAACCGAACCAAACACCTCGGCCCTGTGCCATCTTCACAATTGTTCCCATGCGCGAGCCCATCGTTGCAGCCATGATGCCAATCCCCATCTCCCTAAGGGCCTTCCTCTTTTCCACGGCCCCTCAGCTGTACAAGCATAACATCCTTCTTCAGGAACTGAGCTCTCCTGACAATGTGTCCAAAGTATGTATGGAACCCTGGTGGTGTACTGGTTACACATTGGGCTGCAATCCACAAGGTCAGCAGTTCTAAGCCACCAGCTGCTCTGGGGCAGAAAGGG
>NW_022111306.1:4121966-4126586 GCF_000313985.2 Echinops telfairi
AGCTTTCACAGTGATCAGAGGACCTCCAAGGAATGGGACAAAAGGGAGCAAGTTTCACAGGGCGATGTCCAGAGGGATTCACAGACCATCTGTGAATATCTTCATCACGCAGAGACTGATACCCCTTTCAGGTTTCACCTTAGCATGCTTATCTAAATGGCCTTGCTTCCCCTGTCCTGCAATCTGAATAATAAATAGGTTTAAAAAGAATTTTTACTATTGCAGAAGAATGCTGCTGTATCCTGGGTCCTCTTTATCAAAGAGACCAAAACCTCAAACAGACCAAATCCTAAATTACGTTACACTTCCAGTGTCTGGTTAACAGCAGGCTCGCTCTTTCATCCCCTCTGTCACTCTTTGGTTAGCAGCAGAGCTGTTTAAACACTTCCCCATCAGAGCTTCTTCCAGTCCCAGGGAAGACAGACATGAACCAGCCAAACAAAAGCCAGGCCAAGGGAGAAACACCACAAGATGCTGCATGTGTTCCTTAGTTCTGTCTCTTCAAATGACTCTGAATTTCCCTGTAACCTAGGTTCCTGTTTGGTGCATGATCATTTTATATTTATGTGAGAGTCAAGTATTTGAAAGTTACATTTTAAGTATTTCTTCATTTTTCATCCTGGAAAAAAAAATTAAACTTTTAGAAATAAACCTTTAGAAAAGTTGCAGGAATAGGCCCCAATCCCAACTATGTAGTCCTCCCCTCCCCAGAAGAATGCACTTCAGAGGACAGCAATGAAGCTACAGCTCAGGGAGAGGGGCACGTCTGATCAGAGCACACAGGAGCAAACAAAGAGGGAAGGAGAGTGAATGGAACACATCCTAACCCACCAAGCCCCAAGGACGGTATTCCTGCTCAGAGCACCCAATGCACAGAGAGGACCATAGAGCTGGCCCCACAATGAGACAGGATGTCCCTCACTGAACCATAGAGATATGGGGAACAACACAGGAGACACAGTGCAGGAATTGTGCCCCAATCTGACCCCATCAGACCGGGGCAAAACACTAAGGGTGTGCAACAGAGCAGCAAGAGGAGGAAGGCAATGAAGTCCCTGGGGTACTACCAAAAATAGACTTTGAGGCCAGAGGGTGGCATCCCATCAGACTCAACTGGAAAACACTCCTAAAAATCAACAAACAGACCTGGAACTATTTATAGGCTTTTCCTTTTTTTGTGGTTGGTTTTTATTGTTGTTGTTGTTATTTTGTTTTGTTTTTTTGTCTTCCTTTGTTGTTTGGTCTGGCTTTGTCTTGTTTTTGTGTTTACTATTGTCTCTGCATGTCTCTATGGATAAGATAGGCGGGATAAACAATTTGGAGGAGAAAACAACAGGACAGACAGTTCTGGGAGGAAGTAGGAGAAGGGGGAGGTGGGAGAAGAAAGTGTGAGAGGGGGAGGTGGGAGAAGGAAGGGGGGTGTCAACTAATCCAGGGACAAGGGAGCAACAAGGGATCTAAAATCCATGGAGAGAAGGGAGTAGGATGCCTCCTGAGGCTTAATCAAGGGCAATGTAACCAAGAGGAATTACTGAAACCTGAATGAAGGCCAGACATGATAGTGGGACAAGAGGAAAGTAAAAGGAAATAGAGGAAAGAACTAGGAAGTAAAGGATACTTACAGAGGTATATATGTTATATATTTATATATAATGATAGGGAAATAAATCAAAGTCCTTATATTTACATGTTAAGTAATAAGGTAGCAGATGGACATTGGGCCTCAACTCAATTACTCCCTCAACCCAAGAACACTTTATTTTAATAATCCGGCATTCTGTGATGCCCACCTTTCTGACACGATCATTTAAGATAAAGTGGGTGCATAGCATATGTGGTGAAGAAATCTGATGGTGCCTGGCTATCAAAAGATATAACATCTGGGGTCTAAAGATGTGAAGACAAACAAGGGGCTATCGAGCTGAAAAGCAACAAAGTACACATGGAAGGCGCACCCCAGCCTGTGTGATCATGAGGTGTCGATGGGATCAGGTATCAGGCATCAAAGTCCCAGAACAAAAAATCACATTAATGTGAATGGGAGGGGGGGGTGATACTGAGTAGAGGTCTCAAGCCCATCTGTGGACAATTGGACATTCCCTTACAAAAGGGTCACAAGGAGTAGATGTGTCAGTCAGGGTGCAGTATAGCTCTGATGAAACATACAACTTTTCTCTAGTTCTTTAATGCTTCCTCCCCCCACTATCATGACCTCAATTCTATCTTACAAGTCTGACTAGACCACAGCATGTACATGAGTACAGATAAGAGCTGGAAACACAGGGAATCCAGGACAGATAAGCCTCTCAGGACCAATAATGAGAATAGTGATACCAGGAGGGGAAGGGGAAGGTGGATGGTGAAAGAGGGAACCGATCAAAATTATCTACATATAACCCCTTCCTAGGGGGATGGACAACAGAAAAGTGGGTGAAGGGAGAGACCAGTAGGCATAAGAATTGGGGGGAGTGTGTGGGGTTGGGGTTATACGTTATCAAGGGTTCATGAGGCTGAGAGGGAGGAAAATGAGGAGCTGATATCAAGGGATCAAGTAGAAAGAATATGTTTTGAAAATGGTGACAACATATGTACAAGTGTGCTGGACACAATGGATGTATGTATAGATGGTAATAAGAGCTGTAAGAGCCCCCAATAAAATAATTTTTATTTTTAAATAAACACATTGGGAAAAAGAAAAGTTGCAGGAATAATATAATGAGCACCCATATGTCATTCACCTATATTCAAGCTTTTTGTTTTTTTAACCACATTTGCTTTAGAGCAGTGGTTCTCAACCTGTGGGTCACAACCCCTTTAAGGGTCAAACAACTCTTTCATAGGGGTTGCCTAAGATCATCAGAAAACACATATTTCCCTATGGTCTTAGGTAACAAGACATCACTCCTCTATCCATTTCCAGGCAGGTCTGTCCACATGCAGATAAGCCCACATATGAGTATGATGACGTGATGACATCAGTGCACCAACCCCATCACATATACCCCATACAAATACAGGTGTGACAGAGTTGGCACCATAATGTACTTATGTGGACCAGTCACATGTGTAGAGAGCAGCTGCTGTGTAGAGAGCAGCTACTCTGCTAAAAGCATCAGTATTGGAGGTAAAACAACACTTCATGAATTATAATTACTGGGTAAATGTAAAATCCTGTACTGTAAAATCATCAACTACTGAAAAAAATGTGTACTGTGAAACAATCTGGATGCAGATCCGTCTTTTTATATTCAGCCGTGGTTGATGTGAATACTGCCCCCTTGTGGTAGTAACAGGTATGTTTTTAAAAAAACAAGATGGTAAATCATAGGAAACTTTTAATGAACTGTATTGACTAAATTATGCCATGTATCATCTTTTGTATTATTAAAGCTATTGTTATATATTATTTTCATTAGCAAACCATCCCATGACAATGGATCATTTAGAGAACATTATAAAAAGAAAATATTTTAAAAAACAGAAAAATGAAAAGAAAATATAGTGAGGATTTTTTACAGTATCGTTTTACTTCAATAATTACAGCAGGAATTGTGAAACTGCAATGTGTTACTTGTTGTGAAGTTCTATCAGTCAAATCTATGAAGCCAAACAAACTAAAACGCCATTATGCTAGCAAGCATCTGAGTTTTGCCGGCAAGGATACCAACTATTTTAGAAGCAAAGCGGATGAACTCAAGAAAGCCAGGCTTAACACTGGTGTCAAGTACCACAAACAAAACGTAGCAGCCATCGAGGCTTCATATTTGGTGGCACTCAGAATCGCCAGAGCTATGACACCGCACACCATTGCTGAGGATTTGCTGTTGCCAGCGGCCAAAGACATTGTTCAAGTTATGACTGGAGACGAATTTGTTGCAAAATTGAGTGAAATTTCCTTATCTAATGGCACTGTCCGCAGAAGAATAGATGACATGTCTGCTGATATTCTTGATCAGGTCATCTAGGATATTAAATCTGTTCCACTTCCAATATTTAGTATTCAGCTTGAAGAATCTACAGACGTTGCAAACTGTTCAGTTACTGGTTTACATGACGTATATTAATGATGGCGACTTTAAAGATGAATTTCTTTTTTGCAAACCTCTTGAAATAACACCTACTGCGTGTGATGTATTTGACAGTTGGTTCATTTCTGAAAGAGCCTAAGATCTCTTGGGAAAAGGTCTGTGGTGTTTGCACAGATGGTCCTCCAGCTATGCCAGGATGTCGATGTGGATTTCAACGTTTGGTACTGAATGAGTCACCACAAGTCATCGGAACTCACTGTATGATTCATCGGAAAATATTAGCAACGAAGATGCTGCCACAAGAGTTATAAGAAGTAATGAAAAGCATCCTAAGTTCTGTCAATTTTGTAAAGGTGAGCACTTTAAATAGTTGACTTTTCGTAACTGCGCAACCAGTTGGATGCGCCGAGCAATGCTCTGCTGTTTCACACTGAAGTGAGATGGTTGTCGAGAGGAAAAGTTTTAAAACGTGTTTTTGAGCTTCGTGATGGACTCAAAATGGTTTTTAATCAGAAAGCAAGACCGCAACTCGAAGCACTTTTCAGCGATAAAAGTGAACTGCAGAAAATAGCTTACTTGGTTGACATCTTTG
>NW_022111306.1:4128093-4129494 GCF_000313985.2 Echinops telfairi
GGGGGTCACCACAGCATGAGGAAGTGCTTTAAAGGGAAGGTTGAGAACCACTGCACTAGAGAATTCTTCCTCCCCTTTCCTCTCCTTTATATCCCTTCCTTTCCTTCTGGCTTCCTCTAAAACTAAGGCAACTCTAGGGGAAAAAGTTTCCCTGGGGCAGGTTTAGTCAATTGCAGCTATCATTTTAGCTCAGTGATTCTCCACAGAGATAGTACTGCCCCCTAGCGTGGATTTTGGAAATCTCTGTCCCACTGATTGGAATTTGGAAGTGGAAGACTGTGTGGCTAATACAGTTTTGCAAGGGTTCACTTGTACTACTGCCATTTTGTGAGTAGGAGTCAGACACTAGACAACGTGTAAAATAGTCTCCAAAACCTAAACTGTTTCCCAACCCACATGAGCTTCCAGAGCCCCTTTGCACATTCATTTAGGTTTAAAACCCATTTACAATGATCTGCATGGAAATATTTTTGCATGGTTTACTTGACATGAATCTTTCAAGAATGTAACAACTGTGAAAATTTAGGAAAACTTGAACTTTACTTTTTCCAGGATGTTATTAATAGGTAATCATTAGTTTGGAAAATTATTTGAGTACTTGTTTTGCGCCTGGCTTCCTGCAGCCCAATATATTTTTTGAACACTCCTGGGGTAAAAAAGAGTCCAGCCTACTTGGAGCATGGAAAAAGGGCCTTACACAGGGCACTAACTAACCCACCCAAGGGGAAGGTATTGTTTATATCTCCACAGGGAATGAGAGACCAGACTTTAACCCAGTGCTCCAAGATGTGAATGCAACATGCTGGCATGGAGTAGGGAACCAGTGGAGAGGTCTGGGGGGCCTGCCCCAATCTCAACTACATGGATAGCTGCCCATCCCCCCCATCCCCCCACCAGAAGAATTTTTTCCAGAGGACAGCACTGAATCTGCAGCTCCGGAAGAGGGAAGTGTCTGATTAGAGCACACGGGAGCAGATGAAGGGGGAGGAAGAGAGAGTGGAGCACATTCTGGCCCACCAAGCCTTGAGGACGATATTCCCGCTCAGAGCAGCCAATCCACAGAGAAGACCACATGGCTGGCCCCACTAGGAGACACAACTTCCCTCACAGACCCATAGTCCTACAAGGGACAACACTGGAGACACAGTGTGGGAATTCCACCTGATCTGATCCCACCGCACCGAGGCAAAACACTAAGGGGGGTGCAACAGAACAGTAAGGGAACAGAGCAATGAAGTCCCCAGGGAATAACAAAAATAGACTTTGGGGCCAGGGCTTGGTGCCCCAACAGACTGGATTGGAAAACATTCCTAAAGGTCAACAAACAGTCCTTGAACTAACTACAAGCTTTTCTTTCTTGTTGTGTTTTGTTTTGTTGTTGTTCTGTTTTATTTATTTATT
>NW_022111306.1:4130700-4132656 GCF_000313985.2 Echinops telfairi
ATGACAAAATAATAATTTGTAAATTATCAACGGTTCATAAGGGAGGGGTAGCGGGGAGGGAGGAGGGAAAATGAGCTGATGCCAGGGGCTTAAATGGAGAGCAAATGTTTTCAGAATGATGAGGGCACTGAATGTACAAATGTGGTTTACACAATAGATGTATGTATGGATTGTGATAAGAGTTGCATGAGTCCCTAATAAAATGACTGAAAACAAAGACAAAAACAACAAAAAAAGGGGCCTTATTCCTTTTCACGTTTGAGGTCGCCACTCACACCACCTGGTGGCAGCAGTGTTTCACAACTGTGGGAGCCATCTGCTGCGATCCATGCATTTGAATGACAATGCTACAAAGAAGAGTCAAAGTACCGTGGTCTGCCAGAAGAACAAACAAATCTTTCGTGGAAGTACAGCTAGAATGATCCTGAGAAGCAAAGGTGACCGACATTGAGCATATTATCAGGAGAGAGGTGTCCCTGGAAAAGGGCACTGTGCTTGATAAAGTAGAAGATCAATGAAAACCAGGAAGACCCTTGACGAGGTGGATTGGCACACTGGCTACAACAATGGGCTCAAACCTAGCAATTGTGGGGATAGCGCCAGATCACACAGTGTTTCCTTCGGTTGTGCAGAACTGACTCCACAGCTCCTAACACCAACTTGAACCCCGATAAATTCAAAACTAAACTTACTGCCATTGAGTTGAATATGACTCATAGCGACCTTATAGGACAGAGTAGAACTGCCCTGTGACTCATACTGACCCTATACAGGGTCTCTGGGGCTATACAACTTTATGGGAGCAGAAAGCCTCACCTTTTTCTTGAGAAACAGCTGGTGACTTTGAACTGCCAGTCTTGGGGTCAGCTGCCCTACACATAACCCTGGTGCTTTCAATAATTAAAGGCAAGTAATGACAACACACAGCCACTTACATATAGGTCTTTCTCCCTCTTAACCACTGAGAAGGTTAAAGATTACAGGAGCCCAGTGTGCCTAGAAAATAGTGAAGGGTAAAAAATCCTGGGTAGGTCTGGAGGAAATAGGGAGCTACCAAGAGTAAGCACAAGAAAATAGAGAATGTTCTAAAATTGTGGGGAGGACTGCTGCACAATGCATATACATGAATTAGATGCCAATAAAACTATTTTTAAAAAGAAAGACATTCTCCCTACGTTTTGTTTTCCAGAATGCCCTGCTCTGTGGCTTACCACAAAGAACCATCCGTCCCAGTGCACACTGGGCCATGCTGCAGCTCGGAAAGAACCATCCTTCTCAGTCTCTCTATTCTTTTTTCACGACTCCCTTTTTGTGAGGGTCAGCCGAGGGTCGGTGGATGACCTAATTATCTTCCCTGATCCATTCCACTGATCATATGTAAATGACCCATCCCTACGTCACCCCACCTGATGATCACATCAGATACAATTAGAGATTTGGATGACCCATCCCAAATTGCCAGACATTATCCCTTCCAGGGTCTTGTCCAGATAACTTTTTGACTAACACTGCCCCATATGATAATGAGGTGCGCAAGCTGTGGAGAGCAACCATTATGCTGGAATAAGGACCAATTGGGCTGCAAGATTAAGGGCCAATGAGAAAGCAGAACAGAGGATGAGGCGAGCCAATGGGTTCCGCTACCTGACCCCTCTAATGTCATATCCCTAGCCGTGAGCAGCTTCCTCAAATCATGACGTGACCTGCTTCGGACAGAAGTGTCCTTTGCTTAATAAATCTTTGCTCCTCTCTTCGCACTGTCTTGTCTTCGTGTCTTGTGTGTGTGGTTCCATCTGTTGGGTGACAAACCACACTAGAGAAATTGCTAGCTCTTCTCTGAGGAGCAAAAGCCTGACAACATCGACTTTCAACACGTAACACTTTTCATTCTTCTTTTGAGACTCATGAAAAACTCCCTTTTGGACCCTGGTGTACTCAAGAACCCTAATGATGCAA
>NW_022111306.1:4133943-4135819 GCF_000313985.2 Echinops telfairi
TTGAGCCCTTGGTATCAGCTCTTCATTCGCCCCTCCGTCATAAACCCTTGATAATTTATAAATTATTATTATTTTGTCATGTTTTACACTGTCCGGCGTCTCCCTTCACCCACTTTTCTGTTGTCCATCCCCCAGGGAGGAGGTTATATGTAGATCCTGTAATCGGTTCCCCCTTTCTATCCCACCTTCCTCCACCCTCTGGTATTGCCACTCAGCACTGGTCCTGAAGGATCATCTGTTCTAGATTCCCTGTATTTCCAGTTCCTATCTGTACCAGTGCACATCCTCTGGGACTGACCTTATTTTTATGATTGATTAGCTAAGATTACAATGATTTGTTCCCCCAAGACCAGTTAATCACAGATGAAAACATTTTCTGTTCATATAATTGACTGAGACTTCTATACTTACATGCCTTGGTGGTGTAGTGGTTAAGAGTTGGGCTACAATCCACACCGTCTATAGTTTGAAATCACCAGCCGCCCCTCAGGAGAAAGACTGGACTTTCTAGTCTCTTAAATGGTTACAGTCTTGGAAACCCCCAGGGGCTCACTATGGACGCAATGGTAGTGAAATAGACAAGCTCAGATCACCGCATTTACTATCCCCAGAACACTTAACCACTACTATCCCCAGAACACTTTTCCTTGAAGGCATTTCCCAGTCCTCCCACCCCCTCCAACCAGCTTCCGCCTGGCCTGAGGCAATCTGTTTCCCCATCACAATGGAATGCAGGTCTGTAAGTGACCTCAGAGCAATTCCTATTTAAACTACCCTTCGCCACTTATCAAGAGATGCTGTACCTCTTTCTCTCAGGGAAAGGAGTGTTCATTTCCCACCCCTGCTAGCAGAGCAAGCTAGAGAAGAAATCCAGGGATGGGGGTCATAAAACAAGGCGCCTGAACTTTACCTAAATATATTTTTGTTTTACTTCTGTCAATACTACTTACTGATATATGTATTTAAACCTGCTTTTGCTTATGCTTTCTGTATTCTACACTCCCTGAATAATATCAGAGCAGCTTGGACAGGGAAAGAGGGGCTGCAGTCTGGAGAGACGTTCTCTTAGAACATTCCATTGCAGCCCGGGCTAGCCTGATATAAAAATAAAGACTTCAAAAAAAATTATTATTGGACATTGTAGTGGTCTTCTTTTATCCAAACCTGCGACAGCGGCAAGTTTGTTTTTTTCAGTTTCTTCGTTTATAAACCAACTCCAAAAAAATAATAATATAAATAAATAAAATGAAACAACTCCAAATCGAAATCATCCCAACGATTCTACCTCCTTCTCCTCCTCTCTTTCTTCTCTCCTTTTCAGGTGCCTTGATGCTATACGGGGTTATGAATTGGGCTGCTAATGGTAATGGTAGCTAATCAGAAAATGGCAAGGTTAGATGAGGTGACAGGGGGAGGGAAACTGGCAGGAATCTTAAACACAAAAAAGGTGGAGATAGGCTTCTTCACATACTTCTCCCAGACAAAGGAAGGTGAAGGGTAGAATAGAATACATTTCCTTAGGGGCGGGCCCCAATCCCAACTATGTGGACAGCCCCCTCTCCCCCAAAAGAATTTACTTCAGAGGACAGCACTGAAGCCACAGCTAAGGGAGAGGGACAGGTCTGATCAGAGCACAGGGGAGCAAATGAAGGGGGAGGAAGAGAGAGTGGAGCACATCAGACATGACATCCCTCACTGACCCATAGCCCTACAGGGGACAACACTGGAGACAAAGTTCAGAATTGCGCCCGATCTTACACCGCAACACCGAGGCAAAACACTAAGGAAGTGAAACAGAACAGCAAGGGGAACAGAACAAGGAAATCCTGAGGGAATACCAAAAATAGACTTTGGGGCCAGGGCATGGCACCCCATC
>NW_022111306.1:4136488-4139283 GCF_000313985.2 Echinops telfairi
GACAAAGTGGGTGCATAAGCAAATGTGATGAAGAAAGCCGATGGTGCCAAGCTTATTAAAATATATAGTGTCTGGGGTCTTTAAAGTCTTGAAGATAAAGTCTTGAGAAGCAACAAAGCCAACATGGAAGAAGCACACCAGCCTTTGTGATCACAAGGTGTAGATGGGATCAAGTATCAGGCATCAAAGAACAAAAAATCATCTCGTTGTTTGAGTAGGGTCTGGTCTGTGCGGCCCCTTCCCCCAGCTCTCCAGGGAGATGACCTGATGGACTGTGTGGGGCCCCTTCTCCCAGCCTCCCAAGGCCAGATCTGGACTTGGCCGCCCCTTCCCCCAAATTCCAAGAAGCTGGTCTGTGAAAAACAAGATAATCTATTGTAAGCTATCTCCTGACTCAGACCCTGCAGCTGCAGCACCAGGAAGCCTCCCTTCTCCTTATCAGCACATACCTCCCTAACTCAGGCCCTATATATTGGAAGGCACATACCTCCCTAACTCAGGCCCTATATATGCCCCACCGCCCTGCTGAGGAGCGCAATTTCCCTGACCTAACTCTTTGGGTCAGGGAACCCACCCGGGAGCTCTGTCCCTACTCTAATAAAGTCACTCTTAACTTCACGTTGCTCATCTCAATTCTACTTTCATTCTGTGCCTCAGTTTACCTCTCAATTGTGAATAAGGGGGAGTGCAGAGTGGAGACCCAAAGCCCATCTGTAGGCATCCCCTTACAGAAGGGTCGCAGGGAGAAGACGAGCCAGTCAGGTTGCAGTATAGCACCAATAAAACATACAACTTTCCTCTACTTCTTTAATGCTTCCCCCCCCCCACTATCATGATCCCAATTCTACCTTACAAATACTGCTAGACCAGACCATGTACACTGATACAGATAGGAACTAGAAGCACAGGGAATCCAGGCCAGATAATCCCCTCAGGACCAATAATAAGAGTAGCAATATCAGGAGGGGAAGGGGAAGGTGGGGTAGAAATGGGGAACCGATCACAAGGATCTACATATAATCTCCTCCCTGGGGAATGGACAACAGGAAAGTGGGTGAAGGTAGACATCGGACAGTGTAAGACATGACAAAATAATAATAATTTATAAATTATCAAGGGTTCATGAGGGGGGCAGGGAATGAGGAGCTGATACCAAGAGCTCAAGTAGAAAGCAAATATCTTGAGAATGATGGTGGCAACAAATGTAGAAATGTGCTTGACACAATGGATGGATGTGTAGATGGTGTTAAGAGTTGTACCAAAAAAGTGATTTAAAAAGGAAAATGAAAAATAGAATACATTTCTTTATCAATGGAAGAGACCAGAGATATTAGAGATAATGAAATGCCTCCCCAGGAAGAAAGAGGGGATATTCACACAACCCCCACAATGACTGAATAACCCTAGAGTTTTGGGTCTGGACAGGAGAGCACTGCATGGGGTCTAGGGCACTGAGGTGATAGTGTCGAATCTGCATACCTGAAAAGAGGAGGGGCACGGCAGAGATCCGTCAAGAGCACACAGAAGACCTGCCAGCAGGCCAGCCTCAGGTGGGAAGTCCACCATTAGCCAATGTGAGGTCCAGCATCACCTTCGTTTTGCCTGGCCTTTTAGACGAGCTAAAGGCCCTTTGGACTTCTTTTCCAAAGTATCTCCCTTCAATAAACTCACTCGATTTTCATTCAAAACTTTTCTCTGACTATTGTATGAATTTTGTCCCTCGTCTGAATTCTTTCAGGCGGGACAAGAACCAAGGAATGGAGAGGCTTGAGACTCTGAGCCTGTACCCGGTAACAGTAAGGTCAGCACTGTGAAACCACTGGCCACTCCTCGGGGACAGGATGAGGCTTTCTGTTCCTGTGACAATGTGGAGCCTCAGAAATGCACAGGGCCGTTCTATTCTGCCCTATGGGGTCACTAAGAGTCCGGATCAATTCAATAGCGGTGAATCGGTTATGAATTGTTACACTTTTTAACCCTACCGTATAAAGAAGTGTGTGGAGGCCCTAGATCCGTGTTCTCAACCTTCCTCATGCTTTCACACAGCTCCTCATGCTGTGGTGGCCCCCCCATCCATAAGATTATTTTCATTGCAACTTCATCACTGTCATTTTGCTACTGTTATGAATCGGGCGACCCCTGTGAAACGGTCGTTCTACCCCCAAAGGGGTCTTGACCCACAGGTTGAGAACCCCTGGAATAAAGGATTAATTCAGTTAATACACGAGACTGCTAACCAAACAGAAGGTTGGCAGTTTGAGTCCATCTAGAGGGGCCTAGGAAGAAGAGTCTGATGACTACTTCCGAGCGTCAGTCATTTGGTAGGTAGTCATAGGCTGTCCAAGGGAGAGGAGGTGGTGCTGACATGAATCTGGCAGAAATTGTAAAGGGGGTGGAGACCCATTTCCCATACACACTTCTCTGTACAGAGAGGTGGAGACAGTTTCCCTGTAAGTACTTTTCCTTTTCCAGCCCAAAGGAAGGTGAAGGGCAGATAACTACAGTTATATGTACAGTAACTATGTACAGTTTTATGGATAGTAACTACCCTGGCACAATGACTGGGGTTTAGGTCTGGGACAAGGGCACAGCAGGAAGTCTGCAGTGCTGGGGCACACATACCTGAGAAGAGGAGGTTCACTACTGAGGCCTAGTCCATAGCAGACCTGCCCCACAAGGCCAGCCTGTGGTGGGAAGTCTCAATAACAGAATATAAGGTTTGGCTCTACATTCTGCCGGGCCCTTTAGCCTAGCTAAGGGCCCTTTAGACTTCTTTGCCCAAGTATCCCCTTCAA
>NW_022111306.1:4140259-4142992 GCF_000313985.2 Echinops telfairi
AGCTCCGATACGTAGCGATGCAGACAGAAGCGTGTACAGTATGAGCCAATCAGTGGCAGTAATGACAGAGCATGCGCTGTTACGCAAAAACCGCGTAGAGTGAAGCCGCGGAAGTCTAAGCGCAAAGTGGCGAGGGTTCACTGTACAGTGATCTTCTGATCTGAAGTGCTGTCTATTGCAATTGTGTGAATAAAATCAATCTCCTTACTTGCCTAATTTTTGTGTTTGACACTGTAACTAGGAAAATCAGTAACAGACAACTTGCTAAGATAGTGTGGTTTTTCATATGCATAAAGCCAAATATTATAAAGTCTGCCAGAAAGTGTCCTATAAAATCAAACCAAACTGTCTACCATCCAGTCCATTCTGATTGGTGGCAATCCGGTGGAAGGTGTCTGAGGCTCTAAATCTTTAAGGGAGCAGACAGCCTCATCTTTCTCCTGCTGATTGGCTGGTAGGCTTGGATCTGCCCTGTTGTTTTTGTCCGGTGCCATCTGACCCACAGTGACCCTATCCACAATGCAATGAAACACTGCATGGTCCTGCACCACCCTCACCATGAGCCCACTGATGCAGCCACTGTGCCAGGTCATCCCCCGAGGCTCTTCCTCATTTTTGCTGCCCCTCCACTTGAATAAGCATGATGTCCTTCTCCAGGGACTGGTCTCTGCTAATGATATATCCAAAGATGAAGCT
Source organism: Echinops telfairi (assembly GCF_000313985.2). Lineage (NCBI taxonomy): Eukaryota > Metazoa > Chordata > Mammalia > Afrosoricida > Tenrecidae > Echinops > Echinops telfairi. The sequence goes on from NW_022111306.1 coordinate 4,140,956, forward strand.
CCTTGCCCCTACTAGAAGGAGCACTCTGGCCTTACTTCTTCCAATACAGATCAGTTTGTTCTTTCAGTAGTCCACGATATTTCCAGTATTCTTCTGCAGCAGCACAGTTCAAATGCATCAGTTCTTCTTCAGTCTCCCTTGTTCAAGGTCTAACTTTCACATGCATGTGATGCAATGGAGAAGACCGTGGCTTGGGTCTGGTGCACCTTAGTCCTCAAAGTCACATCCTTGCTCTTCAATACTCTAAAGCAGTGGTTCTCAACCTTACTAATGCCGCGACTCTTTAATAGAATTCTTCATGTTATGGTGACCTCCAACCATAAAATTATTTTCGTTGCTACTTCATAACTGTAATTTTGCTAGCTATGAATCATCATGTAAATATCTGATGTGCAGGATGTGTTTCATTGTTACAAATTGAACATAATTAAAGCATAGTGTTTAATCACAAAAACAATATGTAATTATATATTGTGAACTATTTATTTCTAATGACAAATAAATGAAATTTTGTCTTGAAGCATAGTATAGCATGGATTACAGTCTTCACACCAGGTACTCGTATGTGGGTGTATCTGCATGTGAGTGGACCCCCCCGATTGGGGAGCGGTGTTTTGGTTCCTAAGACCATCGAAATATGTCTTAGGCAACCCCTATGAAAGGGTTGTTGGACCACCAAAGGGATTGGGACCCATAGGTTGAGAACCCTTGCTATAAAGTGATCTTGTGCCCATTTACCTAATGCAATGCATCTTTTCTTCTCTTGACAGCTGCTCCCTTGACAACTTCAACCTTTTCTCCATTTATCATTATTTTCTCCATTTATCACAAATTTACATTGTTATAGGGCAGATTCAAAGCTATGAAAATCATATGTGTAGCTTTGAATCTGCCCTATAGCAATGTAAATTTATCTTATCCTGCTGGAAAAGGATATGGCCAAGCCATTGCCTCCTCATTTAAATCTCAAAAATCCTCTAGGCTGTAGGTAGGGGAAGGGCTAGAATTTATTAGCAGCCAGAATTTCACCAGGCATTGGTGGATTTTAGTAAAAGGGGAAGGCAGGGGTCAATCAATCCTGTGAAGATTAGCCAGTGGTTGATCTATATTTCTTCCTCCTCCTCTCTTTCTAAACTCAATTGTACCTGCCTTCTTTAAGGAGGAGACCTGGTAGTATAGCGGACTACAAACTGGGTCGAGTGGCTATAAGTCAGATTCCAGTAGGCCATGATATCTGAATTCTTTAAATAATGTGGGAAATATGACTGGGTCTTATTCCCTGACTAGTACAGAGGGAATCTGGAAAGCTAGTATTCCATGGTAGGAAAGGCACCAGGTTGGAAAGTTAGAGATATAGTCCAAGTACATTTTCCTGCATTAACTATCTTTTTCACAGATTCTCCCCTTAAAGCTGTGCTGCCTTAAAGTGAGCACATAGTTGATTCTGTCTTCCTACAGAAGCAGACATTCCTATTTGCTCGTTCTCTCCCCGCTTCAGCATCCAAGCTCTCTCACACATTCCCCCAATAGTACATGGGCATAGGGAGGGGGGGTTCATCCCCCCCACCCTGGATTCAAAATGCTTGCCATAAGCCTGAATGTTTGGCTTGGCTACTTTAATATTATCATCAATTTTGTCTTGACGGCTTTCAATGTATATGATTGGGCTAAGCTGAGGCAGTCTGGGGTCCCACTTCCCTGCACATCCCTGAAGGTCAGAAGTTGCCCCCCGAAGACTGAGGAGTCTGAGAAACAGCGCCAGGGATGCCCGACTCCCCAATAATCGGACACCCTACCTGCCAGAGCTGATAAACTGCATCCTGGGCCATAAACCTCACTGCTGACATCCTGGGCCATAAACCTTGCTGCTGCAGCACCAACCTCCTGTTTGGGCTGGGTCTGGACCATGCAGCCACCTCCCCTAGCTCTCTGGAAAGATGGCCTGCTAGACTGTGCAGCCCCTACCCCTGCCTCTCAAGGCCAGAGCTGGACTGTGCAGTCCCTGTCTCCAGCATTCCAAGGGTCTTATCTCTCCGG
>NW_022111306.1:4143182-4162213 GCF_000313985.2 Echinops telfairi
CCTGACCTAACTCGTTGTGTCTCGGAACCCGCCCAGGGGGGGCTTAAGATGCCCCCATCCCTTTCTCTGCTCTCCTTTCCCCTTCCCCCACCACACCCCCCGGAGTTCTTTCCCTACCTCAATAAAATCTTTCTCAACTCCACATTCCTGGCTAAATTCTATCTCTGTTCCGCACTGCACTTCCTTCTCCAACCTCTCATATTGGTGCCGGAAACCCCACACCGAAAGGAGGGGCCTCTGTGTTGCCCCAGCCTTCCTCTGGCTGGTGTGCAGCCCTGTCCCCCATTTTCAAACTCTCGCCTCCCTCTCCCCACTTTCCTTTAAAAACCCCAGACCCTGGGGCAAAGCCAGCAATTCCCCTGGGCTACTTGCTATACTATGGAGCTTTTCCCAGGAGCTCCCCCCTAATAAAGCTATTTCTGTTTCCGCTCTCCCTTTATGCTTTCACTTATCTTTGTCCGTCTTCCTGTGCCTCAGTTTACCTCTCCCTTGTCTGTGCCTCAGTTCCTCTTTACAGTATAGAAAATAACCATGAAACCCCTGAAGATCTTTTGAATTTAATATATTAAACAAAAGGGGGAATTGCAGGATACAGAAAGATTTCTCCCAAGTTGTCTCCCCAAAATATATGCCAAACCCAAGATGCTGCTTGCTACACATGGTAAATGAATCTACACTAGGAGGTCAATGAAAGTAAGTCAGAGGTTATTCTCCTTAAGGGTATCAGCCATCTAGAGCAACCAGATTGTATAGTCTGACTCACCCTAAGTAGGGCCCACTCCCTTCTGATATTGTTCCCTTGAAGGAGTACCTGAAGCCAAGCCCAGGACCACTCAAGGATGACTAAGTTTAGGCTACTACATTGAGTCTAGGGTAAGGTGACCAGACGTCCCGATTTTAAACAAATTTTCCCCGCGTCCCGTGGCATTTAAAAAACGTCCTGATTTTTGAAAGAATGCACGACAAGCTAGGGTATACAGTTTTCAGCTGCCACGTGGCTATTTCGCCAGGATATGAGTTTTATCAATGGTGTCCCGCTTTTGTCCCGCTTTACCAATGTTAAAATCTGGTCACTTTAGTCTAGGGTCTGCCCATCTTGCCACATGTGTACCCCCATTCCATCCCTTTCCTATTGCATGTACACCCCTAGGATCATCCCCTTCCTATTGCTTGTACTGCCTATATTACAACCCCTTCTCATGACATAGACTGTTATCTGTAATCAGGGGGCTTGCATGCTCCCAAAGATATATAAGCTTTGGTTAAAAATAAAACCTCATGCTCTCTCTCCTGCCCACTCATCTCCCACCTCCACATGTACCACCAAGAGGAGCTGAGGTGAGCATGCTCCATGAAATGTGTCTGACTTCTTTATTGTAATCTCTCTCCCATTGCTCCTATTTCTCTATAACTTTACTATAATCTTTATATATCTTAAACATACAATTGCATTTACTGAACCCATGATAAGTGTGGGGGGGCTGGTTTCCCAAAAAAAATTATGTGATTTTTTCCCTTTTCTTTTGATAAACAAAATGGCTTGTGTAATTTTTACAGGAGGAAGTCTCTTGGCCTATCCTCCCCCCTCCCCCAATACAGCTACGAGGTGGTTTCAAACTGTCAACCTTTCAGTTAGCAGCCAAACTACTGGTAGTTCCCTGATTTTTGCCCCTGCTTCCAATATACAACCAACCCAATGTGCTCCCCCACCAGTCACATGAAGCCTCTTTGTAGTATAAATGGAGAATGTACTTACTTGGCTGCTACGTGAAAGGCTGGAGGTCGGACCTACCCAGAGGTACCTTGAACAAAGGATCTGGCAATCTAGTTTGGGAAAAACAACCACTGAACACCCCCCCCCCCCAAGGGGCACAGCATAGGGTTAGGAGTTGGAAACAACTTGACAGCAACTAATTTTAACCAGCCACACAGCCTTCTAGTGTTAGCTAATTCCTGCTCTCTGATTTAGCAACCGAGGTGTCCACGAAGTGCCCAAAGGCTTGTTGTTGCTATGATCATCTCTGACTCATAGCGACCCTGTGAACGGCAGAATGAAACGCTTCTCAGTCCTGTGCCATCTCACAGTTGTTCTGTTTGAGTCCACTGTGTCAGTCATGGTGTCCAAAGTCTTGCTGTCTTTGATGCCTTCAGACTTTACAAAGCATGATGTTCTTCTACGAGGATTGGCCTCTACTGATAGCATGACCAAAGTCTGTGAAAGGAAGTCTCGCCATCCTGGCCTCTAAGCAGCATTCTGGCTGTGTTTCTCCCCAAACAGATTTGTTTGTCCTTTTGGCAGTCCGTGATTGTAAGGCAGCAGTGACTCCATGACAGGCCGAGTCTCTTAAGGTCGGCCTAAGTTTCATTTCTCCAGTTTTAAGTTTCGTTTCTCTAGCAAGAGTCACCCTCGTCCCTGAAGTGACGCTGACCACACCTGGAAAGTCCCAGAAACGGGGTCAACCAACCAAGAACTCACTCAACCAGATGACGCCACTGAACAAAGGAGGGTGGGGGATGATTCACCCAGCTCATTTAACCTGTAGAAAAGTATCAGACTTCAGCCTTTACCTTAGAAAGGGGTCCTCGTCTTTGAGGAGGCCACTGCGTTGGTGCTCTGGGGCTTGGGCCCTAGCTCGAGCTCGCTAATCAACTCCTTTGTTGATTACAGCCTCGATGATTCCGCCTCTCTGTCCCTGGGGCGGAGGGAGGGAAAGCGGGCAGTAACAGGGATTCTTCCAGTATTCTTCGCTGCCACTGTAATTCAAACGCATTGATTCTTCTCTGGTCTTCCTGATTCAATATTCAACTTTCACATGCATGACGGCAGAAAATGCCACGGGCTGGGCTATGTGTACCTTAGTCCTTAAAAGTAACCCCCTTGCTTTCCATCACTTTAAAGAAGAGGTCTTGTGCAGCAGATTTACAATGGGACGCACCTTTTGATCGCTTCAATGCTGCTTCCAGGAGCAGTGATTGTGGATACAAGCAAGACGAAATCCTTGACCTTCAATCTTTTCTCCATTTTGTTTGGGCCAGGTTTGAACAGGCAGCCCCTTCCCCGGCCTCTCAGAAAGATGCATGGCCTGCTGGACCTTGCGGCCCCTGCTTCCAGCATTCCAGGGAGCTTATAGTAAAGACGAGGCGCCAGATGAGAAAGTCAGGAGAAATAGATGCACTCAGAGAAAGGTTATTGTAGCAGGGAGGGAGAGGCAGAGAAAGACACCACCCCCCACCTGCCCCCAGGGAGTTCACGGGCCCTGTTAGGGGTCTGGGATTATTAAAGGAAAGCGGGGAGAGGGAGGTCAGCGCTGCAACAGCAAGGTTTATGGTCCAGGATGTCAGCAGTGAGGTTTATGGCCCAGGATGCAGTTTATCAGCTCTGGCAGGGAGGGTGTCTGGTTATGGGGGACTCAGGCCTCCGTGGCTCCTTTTCTCGGCTCCTCATTCCAGGGGTCCACTGCTGACTTCCAGGGACATGCAGGGAAGCGGGACAGCCTCCTTTAGCTGTGCCCAGTTACTTATCTCTCAGAACCGGGGCCACTTAGCCCCTTCCCCCAGCATTCCAAAAAGCAGGTTTGCAATTAGCAAGATAATTCACTCACAGGCGTCCTGCCTACAATCCTGCAGCTGCAACACTGAAAGCCTCCCTTCCGTATCAGCGCATGCGTCCTTGGCTCAAACCATGTATACACCCCACAGCTTCACTGCCAAGCTGCGACTTCCGGAACCCGCTCCTTAGGCTGTGGGATCCACGGGCGTTCTTTCCTTGCCTCCATAAAGCCTCTATTAACTTCACATTCCTGACGGAATCCCATCTCTGCTCTGCGTCTCCATTTTCACCTCTCACATTTATCATGATGCTACCTATCGACCCATTGTGGGGATTTTGGTTTTCTTGACATTGAATTCTAATCCTTTCCCCCCCATATTTTATTTATATATATATATATTTGTCACCAAAATGATCTCTACTTTGTTTTTTAATCGTTTAATTAGGGGCTCATACAACTCAACACAATCCATACATACATCAATTGTGTAAAGCACATTTGTACATTCATTGCCCTCATCATTCTCAAAACATTTGCTCTCCATCTAAGCCCCTGGCATCAGCTCCTCATTTTTCCCCTGCTACCCTCTCCCCCATGAACCCTTGATAATTTATAAATTATTATTTTGTCATATCTTGCTCTGTCCAACGTCTCCCTTCACCCACTTTTCTGTTGTCCATCCCCCAGGGAGGAGGTCACATGTAGATCCTTGTAATCGATTCCCCCTTTCCAACCCACTCTCCCTCCACCCTCCCAGCATCTCCACTCACACCACTGGTCCTATCTGTACCAGTGTACATCCTCTGGTCTAGCCAGACATGTAAGGTAGAATTGGGATCATGATAGTGGGGAAGGAAGAAGCATTTAGGAACTAGAGAAAAGTTGTATGTTTGAATTCTAATCCTTACTGAAGGTTGAAATCCTTGATCTTTAGGAGTAACTGAATTTTGTCTTCAGGCCAGCTTCTCTGAAGGTTTGCTCAGCATACAGATTGAATAAGGATAGTGGTGCACCTTTCCTGATTGTAAACCAGGCAGTGTTCCCATGTTCTGTCTGTACAACTGCCACTTGACCCCTGTACAGCTTCCGTATGAGCACAATGTTCTGGAGTTCCCTTTTTCCCAAGGCTATCTGTGGTTAGTTATGATCCACACCATCCAATGTCTTGGCATAGTGAGGAAAACACAGGTAAACATCTTTCTGGTGCTCCTGCTTTCGGCCAAGATCCATCTGACATCAGCAATGATGTCCCTTGTTATACATCCTCTTCTTCTTCTTTTTCCCCCTTATTTAACTTTTATAAACAGTTTTATTGGCATTTCATCCACATATCACACAGTTCAATAATTCAATCACATCGAGAAAAGTTGTACAATCATTACCTCAATCAATTTTAGAACATTTTCTCCCCCACACATTGTTTGCTCCCCAATCCTCCTCCCCCTCCCTGTCTCCCACCCTGTACCCCTACCTCTCCTATAAACCCCTGCATCACTTATTATCTCTGTCTCTACTCCAGTGCTTTGCAAACTAGAAATCCCAACAGAAACAGTAAAAAACAGGAAAAAATTAAATGGTGAGTTCACCCACTGCAAAGATAAACCAGAGAGAAAGAAAGGGGGAAGTTTATTCTGCGCTTCCTGGGAGGGATTCACAGACTCCAGCAGGCAGAGGGACAGGAGAGAAGGGAAAGGGTAGAGAGCCCTGAACTCAGGGGCGGGCAAACTCCACGGGGTGAGGGGGGTTTAAACTGGTCAGGAGGGGAGGAGGGTAAAGCAATTAAGGGAGTGGGTAGAAACCACAGGTTGGCGAATAATGAAGAAGGGGAGAGGATTCTCAGCTTGGGGGTGGGTAGGCGCTAATGGGTCTCTGTCCATAAAAATTCCAAGGCAGGGTGGTGCTTTGATGGTTCCTTTGGCGCCACGATGGCTCATTGATCTGAGGCCCCTGGAATTATTGGAGCAGGCCGGCTTTTCCTAATGTCCTCCGACCAGTACCTGACCCAACATTACTGTGAGGATAAAATAATAATACATAGATAAAAATACAAATAGTGGGTAAGAAAGAAAAGACCACCCTGGATATTTAAAAGGCCAAGGAAGAAATTTTTGTCATGGAACAAGCAAGAAATATACACCTAGAAGAATCTCCTGGGGATCTGCCAGTGGCTTAATCTGACTACTACCCAGATAGGTTTTGGGCTCACACTGCCCTCCATAACCTACAAATTGGGTGTTCACAATTTTGACTCTAATACTTTTCCCTTTGAATTTTGTTTTTTATCAAAATTCAATAACAATACTTGATTTTTGTTATTATCATCTTTGGATCACACAAGCTGGTATGCTTCCTCCATGTGGACTTAGTTAATGCCTGCTTAGATGGCTGCTTGTTTGAATACAAGCCTTTAAGACCCCAGACACTATTCCAATTGATAGCCAAGCACCCTATGCTTTCTTCACTAAATTTTGCTATAGCACCCTTATCTTCAGTGATCATTTCATGTAGGTGGGTATCGAGCAGGGCCCTGTGATCAGAACTAACTCTTCTTGGATTGGGACTAGAGTTCAGAGGGGGCCCGGAATCCCATCTGCTTGTCCTTGGGGTATGCATAACTCAGGTTTACTTTGGCGGCCTTATTATGACCAATTCAAAACCCCACAGGACCAACTACCCCAACAATAGCAACAAACCAACTAGCAGACAACAAGAGACAAACAAAAACAAGCAAACTAAAGGCAGGCAGAGAAACAAACCCCATCGAAACTGATAAATAAATCAGTGTCAGTCATCCCCCTGAGTTTTAAGGTGATTGAACTTGTAACATCATCAATATTTCCAATGACACATCACTCAGGACACTGTAGGTATGAGTCTATGCAAGTGCAGTTCCACCATGAGCCCCAACCCATTGTTCCACACAGTTCAATCTCCCATTCGCACAGTTCAATCTCCCATTCGATTGTGCTCTGTTTACTCGAAGCATGAGGGCTGGTGTCAGGGCCACATCCTCTTCTGAATCTGGCCTGAACCTCTCTCAATCTACTGCTGCAACCGTTGTTGGATGATCTTCAGCAAAAATCTGACTTGCATGTGATATTAATGACATTGTTGTATAAACTGAGCAGTCTGTTGGGCCACCTCTTTTTGGAATGGATACAAATATGATCTCTTCCATTTAGTTGACCATGCAGCTATCTTCCAAATTTCCTGGCAAAGACAAATGGGTATCTCCAAGCCTTCACTAGCTTGTTGAAACATTTCAATTGGTAGTCTATTGATTCCGGAAGCTTGCTTCTAGCTAATGTTTTAAATGCAGCTTGAACTTCCTCCCGCAGTACCACTGGTTCTTGCTCGTATGCAACCTCTGGAAATGGTTGACTATCAACCCGTTCTTTTTTATAACTTTGACACCATAAATACCTCCTTTATTTACCTCACCTGATTGTTAGTGGCCAAGAAACTCATTTCTGCCATCTGACTCATCAACAAAGATATCCTGATACAGCCCTAACTTAAGGAAACTTAAATGTTTTGTTAATAGTCAACAATCGCGTCCCACGATTATCCTGAAACGGGTGGTTAAGGTACAAAATTTGAGAAAGTATGACTCGGGAAGGATATGAATGTCAAAATAACAAGTATATAAGTCTCTATGTATTCTGACTTTAGATGAGACTCCATCCATCCAGAGAGCCTGTGTTGCTGCTGCACCTTCTAATAAAACTGCTCTTTTTCTCTCTTATTTGAAATTGGTGAATTGACTCTGCTGCTCCAGGTGTAAAACACTGTTGGGGTAACACAACTTATTGGTGTAACAGTAATGTATATCCATTTCAAACACCAGGTATTGGTTTCTATAATTACATAGGTATGCACATACACACATGTACAAGAGCGCTTCAAAGAGTTCGAGGAAAACTTCCATTATCTTTTATTTCCATTTTCCTGTGAACTTTGTAAACCCTCTTCTTCAGCTATTTAAGGAAAAGAATGTTTAGTCCCGTCCAATATTTGTAAAATGATTTGGGTTCTTCTGGATTGACATTTGCCTAAAACAATGAGACTTATTCTACCTCATGAAATATGCTTTTTTTCCTTAGTTTTACTTTGTTCTTTCTTCTGCTGCTTCAATTCTCTATAGTGACCGTAAGTTATTTTTACAAAATAAAAAGTAAGTTTGTTTTTCAAAATGATAAATTGTTACTGGGTGCTGGGAATATGAATGTCAGTTCTTCTCTTTGTATTTTTCTGTATTTATAATGTCAAAAACAAACATCTAACAATTAAAAAATATTAACAGGTTTAAGATACACCCTATATGATGTGCCCTTACTAACATAACAAAAAGTCCCCCTGATGGAATTACATATATTGATATAGGAATTAAAATTCCAACATAAAATTTGGGGAGAGACAATTAAATTCATAGGTTCGCCTAGGTGACTTAACAGGTCAAGTGTTAGCAAAAGGCAAGATTTATTTTCTGTCTCGGTGCAGGCAGGCTGAGGCATTAGCCTGGGTTGAGGTTATAAATGCATCATCCTCAAGTACAAGGTTCGTGCCCTTATATACAGTGCAAGGCAAAGGATGGGGGTAGGGGCGGTGGGGTTGGGGAGGGGTCGGTAATCTGCCGAGGGCTGGAGAAGTTGGAGCCATTGTTTCCTCGTGCTTGCGATCATCCTGCAACACCGCATTTGCAGAATGGTTCCAGGTGTTCATTTGAGGTGGTCACTTGCATCCCTGTTCTTGGTTCGCTTGTTTCTGACAAAGGTACATTCTTACCAGTTTGTGAAGAACTTTTTACAGAGTCAGCCTTGGAGCAGGAATTTATAGAAGCAGTTCTGGGGCAAACATGGAGGGAATGAGTCTTAGCACACTCTTATTAGATTAGACCTTTCAATATCCTATTCCAGTTAACCCCCAATCAACCAAATTCACGCTCTTCGAATTGACTTCAAGCATGTAGGACAGAAAGCTGCCACTTGGGTTTCAAACCCTGTAAACATGACAGAATCAGACTGCCACGTCTGTCTCCTGCAAAGCAGCTAGCATGACTGATGGACTGCAACCGACACAATTGTAATTGGCTTGGCCACCAAACACGGAACCACTGCACCAAACCCACCGCCCTCAGGGATATAGGATGGGGTCAAACTGCTCCTTAAGGGTTCCAAGACTGGAAATAGGTGAACAGGTTAGCAGCCCACCGGGGCTCTGTCTTCTCTGTTTCCCCACTATGATGCTTTCCCATGCTCCTTGCTGCCAAATACAAGTAATGGTTAACTCCCATGCACTGAATAAGCAATCTTTGTTCTCATTTTGTTACGTTCTTTGTCTATTTTCACAGTGTGAATAAAGAAAAAGCCAAATAGAGCGTGTTTATCCAAATGGACCCATATTGACAAAAACAAAGCCAGATTAAAAGGGCCTGTAGTGAACATCTTGACCCAGCATATTTACAAGTAAGAAAAGGTGACACTGACATTGAATGATTTCCCTGCAGTCACGCAGCAATTTAATGGGCTTAGAGGTAGAACCTCCATCTCTGTGTTTCAGACTGGAGCCTCCTTGCCCTGCTGGCATAGCGGGTTATGTGCTGGGCTGCAAACCCCAAAGACAGCGATTCAAAGTCATCAGTCCATCCGCCGGAGGTTTCAGAAACCCCAGGGGCAATTTTAGTCTGTCCCCTAGGGTTGCTATGAACTGGAATCGGCTCGGTGGCAGTGAGTGAGTGCGATGCAGGTGGTTACTTCTAGGAGGGCTCTGAGCAAGGTATTTTAAAGATCTTAAAACAACAGACAACACTCCTAAATCAACAAAGAGAACATTTGGGAGCAAATCATATCTGTAGTTTATTGATATAGTGGAAATTTTATTTCCAGTGTATTAAAATTACGGTCTGCACACTGAAACATACACACACACACACACACAACACACACACACACACACAAAGTGGTTCAGCACTTGCCCTGAATTCCAAGGCACGTCTCTGAGGTGAAAACCAAAAAGTCTGGGACTGTGGAAATGATTCTCCCCTTTTCTTCACCATTTTGCACTCTTCGTTGTTCAGTGTGTTACAATGCCAATTTATTTTAGACAAACTAGACATTGTAAGGCATTTCAGAGGCCAGAGACGAGAGGCAGGGTATTAATTAATAGACTTTATTTGGGGGTATTGGGACTTCGGAGATCAAAGGAAGTGAAGTAAAGATATTAGAGTAGTCGAGGGCCATCGGAGCCGGGTGGAAGAAAGAGACCACGAGAGCAGCCAATGTAGAAAAGAATAGCAGGTTTCGATACAGATCCGACAGCATGGTGTCATAGGGTTTGACAAATAAAGAGTTCATGAGTTAATGAACCTGGAGGAGCCAAGACTGGGCTGAGAGAGAGGCGCCTGCAAAAAGCAAAGACAGTGCCCCAAAGAGAAGTGGCCAGGAAGAGAAAGAGGGGGCGAGAACAGAGCAGCTCCCGCACTTTTACGTCTACAGGAGGATGATTTCTGACTCAGGCGGGAGGGTTCCCGCGCATCTTTCCTGTCCGATCTTTCAGCGCCTGGTGGGATGCTTGCCCTGCCCGGTGGGGGTGACATTGTCTGGGCGGGACAGACTGGGAGCACAGATTTGTTTGTAAACAAAGATGGGGGACTAAAACTGGCTGGAAACGGGGTACAGTCTCGCTATTGGACACTGTATACATATCATTCCCCAGCCTCCTTCTCCTGGACCCGAATTCAAAGGTTTTTTACTTTCTCTTTACACCGAGTGCTCTCTGCGGTAATGCTGAGCAATGCCACATCCCAATCCTTCAAGTGGCCCGTGCTAGTCAATGGTGGCAGGTGGCGCCTCCTCGCAGTCCCTCGGGAAGTTAGCATAAATGCCTTTCCTTACGTACTGAGTAAGGAGAGTCGGAAGGCTCCTGTCCACCGTGAACTTATGTAAGCAGACAGGCTGAATGTGAAAAGTTTATTTTGAACCATATCCTGTTCAAACAGTAATCATCTCACAGAACATTTAGTCCAGTGTTATTTAAGAATAAGGATCTGATATGTAATGAAAACATTGAAGAAGAAATTAAGTTATCTCATCACAATTCAGTCATTGATTTGCCAAGTAATTGTTAAGCACCTACATATCTTGTGCCAGACTTTGAATTCAGTGCTGAGTAAACCAACTGAAGAAGTCAGAGAAGGTCCCAGGTCTTGTTCACTATGCGCCTGTTCACTATGCATCCAGAGGCTACCTATCTTTAAGGCTTACAATTTAACAGGGGAACTAGCTACAAAAATTGAGCTAATAAAGTATAACACGTATTAAACGCTTAAAATAAGAATAACAGTTTACTTTGAGAGAGGCTAAAAGTACAGAACTATTCAAATCTGGTAAAAGTTTCACAAATATTAACTACAGAGCCCTGGTGGCACAGTGGTTAGGCACTGACTTGCTAATTGCAAGGTCAGCAGTTGGGAAGCACCTTAGTAACTCCTCTGGAGAAAGACGGGCTTTCTACTCGGGAAAGAGTCGCCGTCTCAGAATCTCACAGGGGCAGTTCTCGCCTGTCCGCTAAGGTTGCCACGAGCCAGAATCGACTCCATGTCAGTGAGTTGGGTTTTTCTGGGGGTTTTTTTAATGTTAACTTAAAAAAAGTCAAACCCCAAACCCTAAGAAGCCCTGTTCATCAAGTGTCCCTCTGTTCTCCCGTGCTGTGCGGTTGATTCCAGCCCCAGGTAAGATGTGGAATACTGAGGACCTGGAAGGGAGTGTATGCCGCCGAATTTCTGTGCTCCTTACCCACAGTCTGGAAGACTGGCTCTCGCTAGAAAAAGATCTCAACAGTTCCAAGATAGCGATGACATCAAATACGCTATCTTCAGACTGAAAAAACGCCCCCACAATAGCCCTCCATAAAGGTGCTACCATAGAAGACGGCTCATACTTGCGCCTGTTCACTATGCATCCAGAGGCTACTTATCTTTAAAAGCATCAGATTCCTTTATCTGTCCCACCCAAAGTTCTGCTTACTCCCTTCTGATGCCTCCTTCTGATTCTGATCATAGATTGTTCCCCTGGGGAGAGCTCAGGGACATCAATGGTTAAGCCACTGACTCACATTATTACCAGTCCACTCTATTGCGTGTGTCTGGTGGAGGCTTGCCAGCATCATGATTATATAAACCCACTGAAAGATACATTAGCTCTCTTGATCCCACCACCGGGAGGAGACTCTGTACCCTGCTGTCTATCGTCTTTCCCTGCGCACTCTGCTCCTAAGGACCCATTCAGCTGTGGCACTGGACCCCACAGTCACAGACCTATAGAACTGCCCCATAGGGATTTCAAGGTTTTAACCTTTATGGGCATATAGCCACTGGGAGGATTTGAACCACCAATTTTATGGCAAGCAGTCAAAGACTTAACTAGAGCTTTAAGTGCCCCCTTAGGACACTCAAGGGAATATGTAGGTTTCCAAGGAATCACTGCAATAGTGTCACTGCTTTTCAAAGGAATGCCAATTTCTGAAACTGTGCAGGTAAAGTCTTTCTGGAGAAGGGTGAATTACTAAGGGATTCTAATAGAAGGCTTATATGTGGGTCTTGCTTTATGGAGATATCTGTTACAGTATATAATGCTAAGATGAGTGAACACGATCAGGAGTCTTAAAGAAGGCACAATTGACAGAAATAAATGAAGTAGAACAGGGGAGTAACCAATGAAAGCTTGTAGATGGTAACACGGGGTTTGGGTCAGTGCCTCTCAATCACTAGCATGTGAGTATCACCTGAAGAATGTGTTGAAGCATACCAGAACTTCTGACAGAACAGGTTGGAATGAAGGTCAAGAATTTGCCATTCTAACAAGTGGTGCTGGAAGCTCTGTCACTGGTCTTTCAAATGCCAGCCGGGCCATCCAAAGTAAGCAGGTTTCAGTGGAGTTTCCAGAATAAGAACAGAAAACAAAGAAGTGCTTGACTTCCCTGCTTGGAGGGAAATGCTACTGAAAATCTTAGACATAACTTTGAAGCACTGTCAAATAATGAAAACAAACAAAGGAAGCAGTACATTGTTGGAGATAAAGTCAGAGGATGGGCGGCTAAGGTCTGAGGGCACTTAAAATGTGACTGAAGAGATAATTTCTTGGAGGGAATTCCATTGTGGTGACTTGCCTTTGGGATTTTCATTTGCTAATGGGGCACAAGTCAAGGTAAAGAGAAACAGGTGCAAAAATCTTCTAATGATTGCAACTTGGAATGTAGGAAGTATGAATTTAAGAAAATTGGAATTGAATAAAAGCTTTCTCAACTTCAAAAAAAGAAAAAGAAAATTGGAATTGGTCAAAAATGAAATAGAATGCAGGAAGATTGATTTTGTAGGTATTAGTGAAGTGAAATGGACTGGTATTGGCTATTTTGAATCAGAAAATCATATGATTTACTATGCTGAAAATAACACTATTAAGAGGAATAGTTTGGCATTCACTGTCACAAAAGATCTTGAAGTACAATGCTGTCTGTGTTAGGATTATCTCTATCCACCTTCAAGGAAATCCAGTCAATACAATTATTCAAATTTATGCACCAACCACAAAAGCTAGTGATGAAGACGTTGAAGAATTCTACCAAGGAATTGAGTCTGAAATTGAGCCAACATGCCATCAAGATGCATTGATAGTTATTGGTGATTGGCAAGTAAAAGTTGGAAACAAGAAGGAAAACGAGTTGGAAAATATGGACTCGGTGGTAGAAAAGAAACTGGAGATCGCATGATAGCATTTTGCAAAGCCAGTGACTTCAACACCAGTGGTGAGTATACACATGCAGTTCCCCGGGTGGAATACACAGAAATCAAATGGACTACACTGGTGGGGAGGCATGATAGAGAAGCTCAACATCAGCAGCTCAAACAAGACCAGGGGCTAGCTGTGTAACTGACCATCATATGTAAATTCTGGTTAAAGCTGAAGAAAATTAAAACAAGTCCATATGAGGTAAACTATGACCCTGAGTCTATCCCACCTGAATTTCAAGAGCATCTCAAGGACAGATTTGACACAGATCATGACCGTCATTCAGGAAGAAAGCAAAAGATCATTAAAAGACAAGAAAGATCAAAGTACCATACATACTCGTGTATAAGCTGAGTTTTTCAGCACATTTTTAATGCCGTTTTTGTGGTAAAATTAAGTGCCTTGGCTGATATTTGGGTTGGCTTCTACTCTGAAACTTGTTCTTACTTATAGAGTAAATGGAAGAAAGGATGAAGTCAAGGCGCTGACTAGGAAATTTCAAATGGCCGTGCCAGAAGACAAAGCCAAAGACTGTCACAAAATGTGCAACAACCTAGAATTAGAAAACCAAAGGCAAGAATGTGCTCAGCATCTCTGAAACTGAAAGTGTAGTATTGAGTTTGTGGAGTGGGGGGAGCCGGCCCCCCACTACTACTTACGGGTTCAGTAATCACAATTGTACGGTTGAGGTGTATATAAGTATTATATTAAAGTAATCGAGAGCATGAGCGATAGAAGAGATATTACAATGATGCAGTCTGACACATTACATGGTAGCATTGCTCACCCCAGCCCAGCTTGGTGGTCCACGTGGAGAGAGGGGGAAAGGAAGGAGGACTGGAAAGGGAACAAGGGAGAGAGGAAGAGAGAAGGAAAAGAGGCCAGGGAGGGAGAGACCAGAGAGAGATCTCTATTGCTGACCGAAGCCTATATACCTTTGGGGGTGCAAACCTACTAATTACAGGTAAAGACATATGTCACAGGAAAGGGTTGCATTATAGGTTACACAGCAATGAGGGGGTGGCTAGGGGCATACACACAATAGGAAGAGGAGGGATTGGGGGTATACATGTGACAAGATGGGCGGATCCTAGATTTAGGATGGCAGCTTAACTTTGACCTGTTCCCTGGGTCTCCATAGGAACCATTATCAGTAGGGTGGAAACTCGGCCTGTAGGAGTCTGTCCATTGTCTCCAGCAGCAGGGAGCAGGCCCACCTCAGTCTGGCAACCGATCTCAGGGAGGATGCCTGTTAGCATCTACCTCCCCCCACATGAAAGAACTCAAGAAGGAAAATTCAAGCCTTGAGGTGTAATCTTGAAAGATTCTGTAGGCAAAATATTGACTGATGCAGGAAGCATCATGAAAAGATGGAAAGAATACATAGTCACTGGACCAAAAAGAACCAGTCGACATTCCACCATTTCAAGACATAGCATATGAGCAAGAAGCAATGGTGCTGAAGGAAGACGTTCAAACACCATGGAAAGCATTAGCCAAAAACAAGACTCCAGGAATTGATGGAATACCCATTGAAATGTTTCAACAAGCTGATGAAACACTGGAAGCACTTACTCTCCTATGCCAGGAAATTTGGAAGACAGCTACTTGGCCAACCGACTGGAAGAGATCGACATTTGTGCTCATTCCAAAGAAAGGTAACTCAACAGAGTGCTCTAACTATATATCAATATCAGTGATTTTGCATGCAAGTAAATTTTTACTTTAGATCATCCAACAACTGTGGCAACAGTACATTGACAGGGAACTTCCAGAGGTACAGGCTGCATTCAGAAGAGGACGTAGAACAAGGGATGTCATTATTGATGTCAGATGGATCTTGCCTCAAAGTAGAGAATACCAGAAAGATGTTTACTTGTGTTTCGTTAACTATGCCAAGGCAGTCGACTGCATGGACCATAACAAACTGTGGGTAACCTTGGGAAAAAGGAGAATTCAAGGGCACTTCGCTTTGTTATGAGGAACTTGTACATGGATCAAGAGGCAATTGTGCTAACAGAACAAGGCAATACTTACTGCATGGTTTAAAATCAGGAAAGGTGGAAATCAGGGTTGTATTCTCTCACCATCCTTGTTCAGCTCGTAGGCTGAACAAATCAGAGAATCTGGATTACTGTAAACAGGAAGGATTTACAGTGAGAGCTCAAATTCAGTGAAGGAATTGTTGTTAGGTGCCATTGACTCAGGTCCGACTCACGGACCCCACATACAACAGAACAAAGGACGCCCAACCCTGCACCCTCCTCGCAATTGTCCCTATGTTTAAGCCCATTGTTGCAGCCCCCTTATCAAGGGCCTTCATCCCCGCCCCCCTCCGCCCCTCCACTTTCCATAGCAGGATGTTCTTCTCCAAAGACTGATCTCTCCTGACAACATGTCCAAAGTATGTGAGACAAAGCCTCACAATCCTTGCCTTGAAGAAGCACTCTGGCTGTCCTTCTTCCAAGATAAGTTGTTGGTTCTTTTGGCATTAGCCAAAAACAAGGCTCCAGGAATTGATGGAATACCAATTGAAATGTTTGAACAAGCTGAAGCACTCCCTCTTCTATGCCGAGAAATTAGGAAGACAGTCTTTTGACCAACTGACTAGAACAGAAACAATTTGTACGGAACCCAAAGAAAGGTGACTGAACAGAATGTTTAAACTATAGAACAATGTGATTATTATCATATGCAAGTTAAACTTTGCTGAAGAGCATCCAACAATGGTGGTAGCAGTATTGTTAGGGACCTGCCAGAAGTTCAGGCCTGATTCAGAAGAAGGCGGGGAACAAAGAATATCGTTGCTAATGTCAGCTAGATCTTGGCTGAAATCAGAGAATACCAGAAAGATATTTACTTATGTTTTATTGATTATGCTAAGACATTCGAATGTGTGAATCATAAAAAACTATGGATAGCCTTGAGAAGAATGGGAACTCCAGAACACTTCATTATGCTCATGCAGAATCTATACATGGATCAAGAAGCAATTTTTCTTATCACCATATTCAATCTGTATGCCAAACAAATAATTGAAGGGATAGGTTTTATTAATGTACATGAATCAATTTATTATACTTGTATACAATGGGACTTACAGATCTTTCAAAAGACATACACATCATACAGTGAACATTTAACATAGTAATGGGTAATATCATAAGTGGGTAAAATAAAAAAGCAATGAGGTGAGTCATCATCTTGATCCACTGCTAGTTGAACTCGAACACCCCTGAGCCCTCCCCAGGGGAGTAATCTGTGATCAATATCAGCAAGAGATATCAGAGGAGAGTTTGCTACATTTTACAGTGGGTTGGCTATAGAACCTGATTGCTCATACAATGGCATGGATGTGTTAGACAGGATTCTCTAGAGAAACAAAACCAGAATGCTAATAATTTTATATGTATTTATACAGCCAGGTTGGCACAATAAACTAACTACTGTGTTTCCCCAAAAGTAAGACATCCCCCGAAAATAAGACCTACTTACAGTTTTGCCTCTCACTGAAATATAAGGTATTCCCCGAAAATAAGACCTCCCCAAACATAAGGCCCCCTGAAGCTACTGTAACTCTGGACTTTGACTGTAGCGGCAGGCGCCACCAGGCAGCTCACTGTTGGCCGCAGCGCAGCCAGAGCAGACAGGAAGTGCGAGTAAATGTACCATAGATTGTTATACATGGAAATAATGGTGGTAACAAGAAATTCTTGATACTGTAGGATTCAGTTTGTCTGGTTATGCTGGTTTGTAATGACAACTACTACCATACCATATACAGGTAATAAATTTCCTTTTTTGTTGTTGTTCAACAATAAATGTGTACCGTATTCTTCTTCATGGAAAAATAAGATATCCCCTGAAAATAAGACCTAGCGCATCTTTGGGAGCAAAAATTAATATAATACACTGTCTTATTTCGGGGAAACAGGGCATCTCAATGGAGCAATGAACTAACAGAGAGGGCCACGGGGTTGGGCCCAAGCCAAGCTATGTTGACCCCCTCCCCAGAGGGAGGCAATACAAAGGACAACACTGAAGATATAGCCCAGGGAGAGTGGAGGGTCTGTCCAGTCCACACGGGGATCAACTAAGAGGGAGGGAGAGAGATAGAGAGAGAGAGGAACTTATCCTGGCCACCAAGCTCCAGGTATGAGAGCCCTGCTTGGAGCAACCAGTGCATAGAGAGGACCCTAGGGCCAGCCCCACCACCAGACAGGATGGTCCCTCACTGACCCATAGTGTTACAGGGGTGAGCACAGGAGACACTGTATGGAAAGTGTGCCCGGCTTGCCCCATGCACAGTATGGTGAAACATGAAGGGAGTATAACAGGGCAGCAAAGTAACCAAGTCCCCAAGGAATCCTGAAAATAGACTTCTGACTCGGGGGACAGGGCTTGGCACCTCATCAGACTTGATCAGAAAACATTCATAAGGGTCAGCAGACAGACCTAGAATTATCTCCTCCCCCCTTCATTTCTGTTATGTTTTTTGGTTATTATGTTTTGTTTGTCTTTGTTTTTCTTATGCCCTATGTCTATCTATATAAGATAGGCAGGATGAACAATCCCAAGGAGAAAACTATGGGACTGGAGCTTCTGGGGGAGGGGACCCTGAAGGGGAGGGAGAGTGGGGAGCCAACAAACTCAAAGATAAGGAAACAAGAGATCTAAAACTGATGGTGAGGAGGGCGTATAATTCTGAGTGGGGCTTGATCAACAGCAATGTATCTGAGAGGAAATACTGAGAGCCGACTGGAGGGTGAGCATGATAGTGGGATAAGAAGAAGGTGAAAGGAAACAGAGGAAAGAAATGGAGGCAAAAGCTATGTATAGAGATATAGCTCTAGGCATGTATATATGTAAATACATTAATTTATAATGAAAGGGATAGAGGCTAATGTACATATATTTATATGATAAGTATTAAGATAGAAGATGGACTTTGGGCCTCTATACCCAAGGCCTCCCTTAACACAAAAACACTTTGTTCCGATAACCTGGCACTCTGTGATACTCACCTTTGCGACACAATCGCTGAAGACAAAATAGGTGCATAAGCAAATGTGAAGAAAGTAGATGGTGTCTGCTATCAAAAGATATAGTGTCTGGGGTCTTGAAGGCTTGAAGTTAAACAAGCAGTCATCTAGCAGGGAAGCAAATAAGCTCACATGGGACAAGCACACCATCCTGTGTGATCATGAGGTGTTGACGGGATCAGGTATAAAAAGATCCAAAACAAAAGAAAAAAAAAGACAAAAACAAAAAAAGATCCAAAACAAATAATATATTGATGTAAATGAAGGGGATTAGAGTGGAGACCCAAAGCCCATCTTTAGATAATTGGATATAACCCCACAGAAGCAGTATAAAGAAGGGATGATTCAACCAAGGTGCAGTATAGCACCAATGAATCAGACATCATTCCTCCAGTTTACTTCCTCCCCCCACAACCATGACCCAGTTTTACCTTACAAATCTGGCTAGACTGGAGAACACACATTGGTACAGATAAGAGCTCTCGACAAATGGAATTCAAGACAGATAAACCCTCAGGAACAGCAGTGGGAGTAGGGATATCATGAGGGGAGGGGGATGGCCCGAGAGGGGGAAGGGTGAGAAAGGGGAAGCCCATCACAAGGTTGGATATATAGCCCCCCTACTGAAGGGGATGAATAACAAAAATGTGGGT
>NW_022111306.1:4163454-4165684 GCF_000313985.2 Echinops telfairi
GGGGTCTCCACATGGCTTCTCCAGCACCCAGGACTGCATCAAGGTCGGTCCATGGGGGTTCTCCTCAGGGATGTCTCACAGGAAGAGAGCCAAGAGAGAGTGTCACTGCCTCCAAGGAGGAAATACCAGAATCCTTAAGGGAAGGCTGTGCCCACAGAGAAGCCTCCTTGGCTATGACTGGATTGACAGAGTAGATTCCACCCCTTCATTCTTAATCCTCTAAAGTCCCAAATTGACACTAGATTATGTAACTACCACACATGAGCATTGATTGTACATCCAAGTGGATGAAATCTTTGGCAACTTCAACCTTTTCCCCATTTATCATGATGTTACCTATTGATTCAGTTGTGAGGATTTGGGTCTTCTTTCCATTGATTTGTAATTCATATTGAAGGCTGCAATCCTTGATCTTCATCTGCCAATGCTTCAATTCCTCCTCACTTTCAGCAAGCAAGATTGTGTCATCTGCATATTGCAGGTTGTTAACAGCCTTCCTCCAGTCCTAATGCCACATTCATCTTCCTACAAGTCAAATTTCTGTTTTTTGCTCAGCATACAGATTGGATAAATACGGTGAGAAGATACAACCCTGATGTATATCTTTTCTGATATTAAACAATGCACTCTTCCCATATGAGAAGCACTAATATTGGGTAAAATCATGAACATCCAGCAAAATACATAGAGGGGTTGGAGACCAGGTACCACCTACAATCCTAACTTTAGCCCTTTCCCCAAAGGTATCAAAACATTGAGCCTCTAAGGACGGTTTTGCCAAGTCCATGGTAGAGAAACATGGTCTTCCAGGGGTTTGTCCTGGGCCCAAAGCAACAGTAGATTACTGGAGTTCCCAGGAGGAGGCAAAAAGCATCTCACATCTTCACCAGACACCTGCATTTTCAACCTTGGCACCATGGGGCCTTTGATCCATTTCTTGTGTCCAGTGAAGTGGGTCCCCCAGTTGCTATGGACATCTTTGGGGGTATCTGCATGGGGTATTTTGTTGGGGAGCAGACAGAGTTATGCTTTCCCGGCAAGCATCTGGGGAAATCCCTGTAAGGCTCTGTGACTTGCTTTACAGATAGTCTCATTTTTCTGACCCGAGCCCTCAGAGTCTACTGTCCGTTGTGTCCTGTCTTTTGATGGAGCCAGCGTGCCTCCGATTTGGCAGGGGCCTGCTATGTAGGGCAGAAAGGGACAAGGTCATGTATCAGGACCATTCAGGGAGGCCTTAGCGTTGCCCATTGGCTGCTCTGCCCCCACCCCACCCCCAACCTTTGCCTCCTGTAGATAACATACTATTTGTAGCTTCCTGGGTAGCCTTGACAGTCAACCGGGAATGGGTGCCTTGCATCAATCCATCTGGGTGCTGGATCTCCTCTGGGATTGGCCCCAGGCCCTCAACTCTGGACCTTTTCTGCCAGGGCAGCTCTTTGCTCTGTGAGCTGTCTGCTTCTTCAGTGTCAAATGTCACTGGCCAGAGGAGCTGGTGTAGCTCAGCCTTCAGGGCACCAGTTGACAGTATTTCTCTGAGGCAGGTATGCATGCCATTTACCTTTGTATGGTCACTGGGGTTCCTTTGGGGAAGCACAGAGCTGTTCTTCTGTAGGGCTGCAAATGTCTCTGAATATGTCGTTTTTTGTTGCTATTATCCCCGTTTCCAGCCTTACCCTTCTGGGTAATTGGCCACATCCAGTTGTCACTCTTTCCCTGCAGCTATCCTCGTAGAGGCCTCGATTTGCTGTACTGCCCATTGAAGACCTGGTTTGCTGGGTGAACTGAAGGTTAATGTCCATTAATACTTTCCTTAGGTGAAGACAACTGGTCCTGGGCAGACAGGACTAGAGGGATACTAAAATAAGAGGGATACTAAATAAAACACACAAGCCAGGCATGTGACGGGTCTTACTAACAGTTTGTAACAAAGACCTTCTATTTGGGACTGCTTTGATTGCTTTCGCTTGCACTTGGAGTTCTTCTACAGATAACTTACCCTGGCTGTATTCTGCCCAGAGGATGGCCTTGAAACTGCCCCACGCTTCTAAATGTGTTGTCAGAAAAGGCCAGTCCCTGGAGAAGGACGGCATGCTCGGTCAGACAGAGGGGCAGTGAAACAGAGGAAGGCCTCAACAAGGCGGAGCCTCCAACGATAGAGCAATGGTGAGGCTGGCACAGAACCAGGCAGTGTTTTACCCTACGTGACAAGAAACAACAATTCCCCTTTTCT
>NW_022111306.1:4166308-4171327 GCF_000313985.2 Echinops telfairi
CAAGGAGGAGGAAAGACCAAAGAACTGGCCTGGGACCAATCTAAGAGACATTAGTTCCTTTTCATTACGGGGCTTACAGGCCCTGGCAGCAGGACTGTATCCAGTGTGGGAGGGCTGGACAGGAGAGGATCTTTTTATACCAGTTAATAAATAACTTTGAATGAGGTAGACTATTGGAACTATTTGCATGATGAAGCTACATACCTGAAACGCATGGTTAGATCATCTTTGAGATAAAGACAGAGGAGGAATATTCACGGTGCATGAATATTCACGGGGCTACCTGTGGGGGAGGTAGCTGGGTGACCCGGAAGACACACCGACCATACTTGCTTAGCTGAAGTGAGGCCATTTTGGAGGATTATCTAGGGTCGATACCTACAAATAATAATTAAATCAATATTCTGTTACAGCAGCAGCCTGCCTTTCTCCTTACTTTAAGCTTAAGCTTTTAGGGTTAACAAAGAATAATTCAGAATGAAAGGAAGATTTCAATGAATGAATTCTAATCTGGAGGAGTAGGGAAACCCTAATGCTCTGAGCCTTGGTTAATTGTTGATCTATTTACCTTGGCAATAGAGTGAGGAGGCAGCTTACAGGCACTACCTTCGTAATATCAATTCTAATCTTATTTCCTAACCTGTGGGGGGACAGGCTTAAGAATGTCATTCTTTTAGACAAAGCTGATTAAACCTTCTAAATAGGCACTCTTGACCAACAATTATTCACCTAAATCAGGATTCCCAACTCTTGCCCTCTTTGTTTTACAGCAGTTTAATGTTGAAATTGTCTTTTCAGCAAAATCAGAAATTTCTAGGACAGATTGAGGTTTGATCCAATTGTAGTTGTAATTTAGACCTGAAGTCACCGGTTTTAAGTTGTGCTAGTGTGGGATATAAAAAGGCTTTCCCCCAGTTTGTCTCCCCCAAATATATGTCATACCCAAGACACTGCTTGCAATTAATGGTAAATGATTGTCAAGTTATCTTCCTGAAGGCATCAGCCATCCAGAGCAATCAGACTACTGTGTGGTCCACTTTAGGTGGGGCTCACTCCCGGCTGTAAAGGGTAGTGGATTCCTTTCCCTGGAGGGCTCAGAATAAATCAAAGCACTAGCGCATAGATAATCAAGGTTAAGCTGCCATCTTGAATCTAGGATCCACCCATCTTGTCACATGTATAGCCTTAATCCCTCCTCTTCCTATAGTGTGTACACCCCTAGATTGTCCCCCTCCCATTGCTGTATTGCCTATGGTACAACCCCTTCCTATGACGTAGGTCATTACCTGTAATCAGGAGGCTTGGAGGCCCCCCCCCAAGATATATAAGCCTTGGTTAGAAATAAATATCTCTTTTCTCCCGGCTCCCTCTCCTTCCCACTCCTCTACTCCGGTTCCCTCCTCTCGTCTCCCATTCCCAAGTGGGACTGAGGTGAGCATGCTACTATGAAATGTATCTGACTCCTTTATTTTACTCTTTCTATTATTCTCTATGACATTACTATAATCTTTAAATATTATCGCCATACAGTTGCACCTACTGGACCCATGATTATTGTTAGGGGCTGGTCTCCTCTGACAGTGCTAGCACTTTCTGGTTTTGAAATTCAAATATACAGTACTAAGTTAGCAAATGTTATACTGCTATATAAATGCTTATTACATTACAACTAATTTCAATTTCTAGGTAATATCGTAACTCGTTGAAGTTAGAGAGCCTGACACAGAATAGAAATTAAATTTGAGCAAAACATGTCATTTTAGGGGGAGGGGGAAGGGGAGATATAGCCCATCACAAGGTTGGATATATAGCCCACCCCCCAGGGGGACGAATAACAGAAATGTGGATGAAGGGAGACAATGAACAGTGCAAGACATGAAATATCAACAATCATATATAATTGACGGAGTACTTGAGTGGAGGCCCAATGTCCGTCTGTGACCTTAATGCTAATCCTATAAATATATGCACATAGATGTATTTCCCCATAATCATATATTTACATATGTACATGCCTGTATTGAGACCTCTATAAATGCCCTTTGCCTCCTAGTTCTTTCCTCTTGTCCAGCTATAGTGCTCAGCCTTCATTTGGGCTTCAGTAATTCCTCTTGGTTACATTGCCCTTGATCAAGCCCTACCAGGCCTCTTACACCCTCCTCGCCTTTGATTTTGGATCACTTGTTGTTCACTTGCCCCTGGGTTTGTTAACACCACTTCTTTCCCTCTCCTCCCCCTTCCCTTTAACCCCACACTCATCAGTCCCATTGTTTTCTCCTCAAGATTGTTTATCACACCTATCTTATCTAGATAGATCTGCAGAGATAATAATATGCCCACAAAAACAAGACAGAGAAAAACAAAGCAGCAAAAGAAAAAACAACAGCAAAAAAAAGAAAACATGTAAATAGTTCAAAGTTTGTTTTTTGACCATTAGGAGTGTTTTCTGGTTGAGTCTGATGGAGTGCCATGCCCTGGCCCCAAAGTCTATTTTTGGTACTCCCTCGGGACTTCCTTGCTCTGCTCCCCTTGCTCTTCTGTTGCATACCCTCAGTGTTTTGCCTCAGTGTTGTGGTGTCAAATCAGGCACAATTCCCAGTCTCCAGTGTTGTCCCCTCTAGGGCTCTGGGTCAGTGAGTGATGCTGTGACTCGCAGTTGGGCCAGCCATATGGTCCTCTCTGTGCATTGGCCGCTCTGAGCAGGGATATTGTCCTCAAGGCTTGGTGGGCCAGGGTGTGCTCCACTCTTCCTCCCCCTTCATTTGCTCCTGTGTGCTCTGATCAGACATGTCCCTCTCCCTGAGCTATAGCTTCAGTGCTTCCTCTGAAGTAAATTCATCTGAGGGGAGGGGCAGCTGTCCACATAGTTGGGATTGGGGCCAGCCCCTCAGATCTCTCTACTTATGACCTATTTTTCAAAGCAGGATGTCTTTTTCCAAGGAGAGGTTTATCCTGAAATGTCCAAATATGTATAATGAAGTCTGACCATCCTCACTACTAATAAGTATTCTAGCTATACTTCCAAGACAGATATTTTTGTTCTGGCATTCCATCATACCTTGAATATTGTTCACCAATATCAAAATTTAAATGAATTCATTCTTCTTTGGTCTTCCTTATTCATGGTCCAACTTTCACATACTATTCAAAATACCATGGTGAGTTATACTCAATTAATATGGCCTTTCCAACTATAATTCCTTATGTGATATATGGTAATTCTGGATTTCATATGCCTGTGACTGTGGTCCCTTTCTGGAAGGTGTGGTAGTTATATAATCTGGTGTCAACTTGTGAAGGGGTGGAGTCTAGCCTTTCAATCAGGTTGTAGCTTGATGACCTCATTTGGAGGGGCCATGGATATAAATAGCTCACTGGAGGCTAGATACAGACAGACTCCTTGGGAGACATTACTGAAGATGAGCCTGATGAAGCTCTGCTGATGTAGCCAGAGTCCTAGAGCTGGAGGAGCCACGTTGAGACCCATGCCAGTAGTGAGATGCTTCCACCGCCACTGGATCCTCAAGACTTTCCACTCACTAGCCTGTGATCTTCCTGCATTTGGCATCATTTCATGTGTTTGTGAGTCTGAAGAGGAATTTTTAGATTGGTATCAGACATATTGGCTAATATCAGACTTATGAACTTGATCTGGACTGGGCAGGGATGTTTTCTTCTTTTTTTTTTTTTTCAGGGATGTTTTCTTAATGTACACTTACTCTGATATAAAGTTCTCTCTTACACACATATGAGTGTCTATCGATTTGTTTCGTTAGTCAACCCAGAGTAACAGAAAAGCATTATTTGCTAACAAACAAGAATGGGATGAGATTGAGGTCTGACTTTAGCAGAGGGTGTGATTTGGACCACATTCTTTGTTTAATGGTTATCATAGTTACTATTGTCTATAATGGATGTGATAATTATATGCGACGGCTGAGATTAGAAAGAAAGCTGTTTCTGGAGTGGCCTGGGAAAATTTCTGGCTGATTCAGAGAAGGAGGCCTAGTGGAAACATCTTGCCAGAGGCCCCAGATCATATATGCCTAAGTAAGAAACAGTCCAGGGGTGGAGGACAGATGATTACATTTGGGTGAAATTTGATTGCACATGTAACTCCTAGCAACCATCTTTCCCTGCATTGGTCTGGTAAGAATATGGGAGAAGATACTGATAGGATTCACCCATGAGTAACAGGATTCCCTGCAATGCCATCTGCTACATATAAAATGAGTGAAGCATGGGATGTGAACTCATCACTAGAGAGAACCAGGAGTAGAGCGTGTCCTCTGGCCCCAGTATCTGGCTTACCCCAGCCTGACCTTCAGACTTTGGACTGAAATGTAGTTACCACTGAGTGAGAAAGTTTCTTGAATTTTTTTTTTGAGTTTTCTGGAACACCGTAATGATTCACAGAACCCAAGATGTGAGGGATAATACTCAAGGGCAGAGCAGGGGGAAATGGAACAGAAGATCGTCTTTCAAGAGTTGGACTTCTGGGACTTTTTCAACCTCCATCTTCATAGGACTCATTCAGTATTAATTCTTATAAAATAAATTATAAGCACATATGGCTTGGTTCAGGCACACCCTAGTTCATAAAGTGATTTTTTTTTTGCTCTTTAACACTTTAGAGAGGTTTTGTGCAGCAGATTTGCCAATGCAATAAGTAGTTTGATTTATTCACTGCGGCTTTTGTGAGTATTCCTTGTAGTTCTCTAAGGCTTCCCCATTGGGTAATACCTTGGTTCTTGGCTTCGCATGAGAAAGAATTCACGCCAAAGACAGTTCATTTTGTAATCCAAGTGAGTTTTTATGAAGGATGAAAGAAGTTTCAGGGTTGTTTTCTTTTTTTCATTTTATTGGGGCTCGTACAACTCTTATCACAGTCCATATATATATCCATTGTGTCAAGCACATTTGTACATTTGTTGTTTTCATCATTCTCAAAGCAAATGTTTTGAGCCCTTGAGTCCTACTTGAGCCCTTGGTATCAGCTCCCCATTTTTCCCCTCCCTC
>NW_022111306.1:4171427-4180121 GCF_000313985.2 Echinops telfairi
CCCCCCCAAGCTTCAGGTTTTACAATCTCAAAAGGGTACATGCTATTTTAGGGAAGCATGCAAAGTGGCACAGAAGCCCAGTTAGGGCTCACAACTGGTCATGAGCAACCTCGTGGAATAGCACACGCACATGTGCAGAACTGGGGGAGGGATCTCAAGGACCTAGGGGTTAAGGGAGAAAGGGCAAGAGGGCTGGGGGAAGAGAGTGTGCCACAGCTTGCTTCCTGCCTTTATTCTAACCCACCCCTGGCTTGGAAAGGTGGGGTTGGAGGTATTGGTTGGCCCCCATTGTCTGTGTTAAGCCCACCTGGGGGATGTCATGGGTCCAGGCTTAGTTTGGAGCGTTCAGGTGTACCTCCCACCTGGCTTGGCTTGAGTTTGAGCATGCTCAGTTAGGGTCTTCATAGGTGTCTAATGGTTGCCCGAGTTCTCCTTTATGGAGGCCTTTGCAGGCATGGGAGGGACAACCCCCTTGTCCCTGAATCTAGCTACCTAACAGTTCCAATCAAGATGAAATCCTTGACAACTTCAGTCTTTTCTCTATTTATCATGATGCTGTCAATTGGTCCAATTGTGAAGATTTAACTTTTTTTTACCTTGAGGTGCAATCCTTCCTGAAGGCTGCAATCCTTGCTCTTCATTACCAGGTGCTTCAAGTCCTCTTTGATTTCAGCAAGCAGGGGCACATCATTTGCATATTGCAGATTCTTAAAATGAGCCTTCCTCTAATCCTGATGCCCCAATCTTCATATGGTTCAGCTTTTTTATGTCATTCCACAGCTCATCAGGAGCTTTGTCTTTAGTGTTCACTGTCTTATATCTGCTCTTCAGATGGTCTCTAAAATCAGATGGGATATGCTCAAAGTTATATTTTGATTTTCATACTCTTTTAATTTTGTTCAACTTCAACCAGAATTTACATGTTTTGCCCATGCGGTTGCTTTTAGATGTTTTTGAGTTGGTTCTAACTCACAGCAATGCTGTGTACAATAGAATTGTAACACTGCCCAGTCTTATGCTACACTCATCATTGTTCTTCTGTTTGAGCCTATCAACGCAGCCACTGTGTCAGTCCATCCATCTTGTCATGGGCCTTCCTATTTGTGCTGCCCCAATACTTCCCTAAGCAGGAAGTCCTGCAGGGACTGGTCTTTCCGGACAACATGTCCAAACTAAGTGAGACGAAGTAGCACCATCCTTGCAGCAAAAGAACATTTTGACTGTACTTCTTGGAACACTGTTTTATTTATTCTTTCGGCAGTCCATGGTAATTTCAAAACCATTTGGCAGCACCCTAATTCAAGTGCCTTGATTTTCTTTGGTCTTACTTAATTAATATCCAACTTTCACATGAATATGAGGTGACTGAAAACACTGCTTGAGTCAGGCGCACTTCAGTCCTCAAAATCACATCTCTGCTTTTCAACACTTTCAAGAGGTCTTGTACAGTAGATTTAGCTAATGCAATGCATCTTTTGATCTCTTGTCTGCTGCTTCCCTGAGCATTGATTGTGGATATAAGCAAGATGAAATACTTTGACAACTTCAATCTTTTCTCTATTTATCATGATGTTACCTATTAGTCTCATTCTGAAGATTTTGGTTGTCTTTACCTTGAGTCATAATCCACATCAAAGGCTGCAATCTTTGATTGTCATCAGCAAGCGTTTCAATTCCTCCACATTTTCAGCAAGTAAGATTGTGGCCCTGCACATCACAGATTGTTAATAAGCCTTCCTCCAATGTTGTGGGATATAAAAAGACTTTTGCCCAGCTTTGTCTCCCCCAGAGATATGCCAAACACTAGAGGCTGTTTGGCAGCACATGATGGAAGGTCAGATGCTTAGAGATACTCTGCCTGAAGACATTCAGCCATCAGATTATTGTCTGTTCCACTGTAAGTGGGGCTTACAACTTACTGATAAGGATAGTAAATTGTTTCCATGGAGAACCAAAGACCAGGTCAAATCTGCTCAATGACATTCAAAGTTAGGCTGCCTTCCTGACGTGTGTACCCCCAAACCCTCCCCTTCCTATTTCAAATATACCCTTCGATCTCCCCCTCTTGTTACTGTATTACCTACAGCACAACCCCTTCCTGTGACTTATGTCTTTATCTGTAATCAGGGGGCTTGCATACCCCCAAAAGTTATATAAGTCTTGGTTAATAATAAATCTCTCTCTCTCCCCCTGGTCCTCCTTCCCCACCCTCTCTCTCTCCCCTGCCATTCCCACCTTCCATATCCTTATGTGAACCACCAGGCAGGGCTGAAGTGAGCATGCTACCATGAAATGTGTCTGACTCCTTCATTTTACTCTCTCTCCTATCTCTCAAATTCTATATAACTTTACTTTAATCTTTATATATTATCACTGTAACATTGTGCCTGCCAGGCCTGAGATGATTTGTTTGAGGCTGGCTCCCCTGACACAATGTGATTCATGTTCTTCTTTATATAATCTAGCTTCTCTGATTGTTTACTCAGCATACAGATTGAATAAATATAATGAAAATGTAAGGAAAATCCTAATAGGAAATTTTAATCATTGGAAAGGAAATCCAATTAAGTGCCAATAAAACTGTTATAAATAGATAGAAATAAAAACAAACGATGGAAACAAACAAGCAAGCACACAACCCCAGACTAGTCAGTCAGTTCGGTCACTGGATTAGCAAACTGCATGAGCTCTCATGAAAAGAGATTCCCACTGTGTTACAAAACCACTATGGTGAAAGGAAACAATAATAAAGTTATGCTGAGTGAAAGACCCTAGAAAAATAAAATAAAAACAAACCTTTACTGTGTTAAGCCATGAAAAAAAAAGAAAAAGAAATCCAGTGCCCCCATGTACTTCCTCATTCTTGGAAAGCACCCATCCCTCACCCCTCCTTCCTTTACTGAAGACCACTTCTGCACTAGAAACCCTTGTCTCTTCAGCCCTGTGACTTTTCTCATGCAAATAAAGTACAAAAAGCTATGCTCACCTGACATAACAAAATTAAGGATAAAATCTATATGATTATATCAATTTATGTAGAAAAGATATTGGATAAAATTCACTCAATGAAATAGGAATAGATGGGAACTTCCTCAGCATGATGAAGGCTATATATTCAAAACAAATAGCTAACATCTCCCTTAAATTTAAAATATTCTCCTTCTGAATGGAAATCTGACAGGGTTGTCCTTTATCACCACTCTTATTTAACATAGTCTTAGAAGTTGTAACCATTGCTATAAAACACCAAAAATATTAAAGGCATCTGCCCAGGCACTTATAGGTAGATAATACCATATACTGAAAATTACAAGCCGTCAATTAAAAACGTTCTGAAACTAATTGAAAAGTCTGTCAACATAGCAGGCTATAAGATCAACATGCAGAAATCAGTAGTATTCTTGTCTATTAAAGAATATGACAATAAAAAGAAAATGTAAAGAATAATGACAATTACAATAACTACTCAAAAGATAAAATATCTAGGAACAAGTTTTGCCAGAATAAAAGACTTATACAAAGAAAATCATAACACAAGTTAACTAAACAAACAAACAAACCCAAAGAAACAAAAAGAGATCACACAAATGAAACAATAACCCATGCTCTTGTAGGGAGAATGAAAATAATGAAAATGTCAATATTACAAAAAACACTTTACAAATTCAATGCACTTCCAATCTAAATCCGAGAACAATTCTTCAAAGAAATGGAAAAACTCATCACCAATTTTATTTGGAAAAACACCAGAATAAACAAAACTCCCAGATTTTAAAACCTACTATATAGCTACAGTAATCAAAGCAGCTTGAAATTGGTACAATAGCCATGAAGACCAATGGATTAGAATTGAGGATCCAGAAACACAAGTATCTACAGATACTCGATCTTTAGAAAAGGTTTAAAACACACAAAGTGGGGAAGAGATAGCTTTTCCAAGAAATGGTGCTGGTACAATGGGATCTCCAAGTGTGAAAGAATGAAGCAGGACACACTGCTCACACCATGTGCAAACTGAACTCAAGGCAGATTAGAGACCGAGATATAAGCCCTAGGACTGTAAAGACTCTCAGTGAAAACGGGGACAAACTTACGGGCCCTAATACAAGGTATAAGTACACAACTGAACATAACAACAATCACACTATAAAAAACAAAACAGAGGTTAGATGGGGTGAGGGGAAGGAAGTGATGTTAACCACCCCAGAGACAAGGGAACAAGTGATCCAAATCAGTGGTGAGGAGGGTGTAGAAGGTCTGGTAGGGCGTGACCAAGGGTAATGTAACCAAGAGGAATTACTGAAACCCAAATGAAGGCTGAGCATGATAGTGGAACAAGAGGAAAGTAAAAGGAAATAGAGGAAAGAACTAGGAGGCAAAGGGCATTTATAAAGGTCTAAATAAAGGCATGTACATATGTAAATATATTTATATGAGGATGAGGAAATAGATCTGTGCATATATTTATAGATTTAGTATTAAGGTAGCAGATGGACATTCGGCCTCCACTCAAGTACTCCCTCAATGCAAGAACACTTTGTTCTATTAAACTGGCATTCCATGATGCTCACCTTCCTGACATGATCACTGAAGACAAAGTGGGTGCATAAGCAAATGTGGTGAAGAAAGCTGATGGTGTTGCCTATCAGAATATATAGCATCTGGAGTCTTAAAGGCTTGAAAGTAAACAAGCGGCCATCTAGCTGAGAAGCAACAAAGCCCACATGGAAGAAGCACACCCGCCTGTGTGATCACGAGGTGGCGAAGGGATCAGTTATCTGGCATCAAAGAGCAAAAGATCATATCATTGTGTGCTCACCTCCTTGATACGATCGCTGAAGAACAAAAATCAAATCATTGTGAATGAGCGGGAGCGCAGATTGGGGACCCAAGACTCATCTGTAGGCAACTGGACATCCTCTTACAGAAGGGTTGCGGGGAGGAGATGAGCCAGTCACGGTGCAGTGTAGCAACGATCAAACATACAACTTTCCTCTAGTTCTTAAATGCTTCCTTCCCCACCTATGATGATCCCAATTCTACCCTACAAATCTAGCTAAACCAGAGGATGTACACTGGTACAGATAGGAACTGGTAACACAGGACATACAGGACAGATGATCCTGGATGTCCTGCTGCAATTGATAAGGAGATATGGGACCATTGTAGAATTGTACAACTACTATGAAACCAGTACGATACTTTTTTTCCCCATTTCTCAGGACCAGTGGTGAGAGTGGTGATACTGGGAGGGTGGAGTGAAGGTGTGGGGGGTTGTAAGGGGGAACCGATTACAAAGATCTACATTTTAACCTCCTCTCTGGGGGATGGACAACAGAAAAGTGGGTGAAGAGAGACATCGGGCAGTGTAAGATATATATATTACATTATTATATGATAATATAATAATAATTTATAAATTATCAAGGGTTCATGAAGGAGCGGGAGTCAGGAGGGAGCAGAAAAATAAGAGCTGATACCAAGGACTCAAGTAGAGAATGTTTTGAGAATGATGATGGCAACAAATGTGCTTGAAACAATGGGTTGTTATGTATGGATTGTGATAAGTGCTGTATGAGCCCCCAATAAAATGATTTTTTAAAAAAAGACTTCAGTGTGGATTATGCATCAATGTAAGGAAAACAAAAAATTTTCCAACTGGATTAACAGACAACGGAGAAAAGAAGGAAGAGGTCATGGATTTAATTTTACTTGGATCCACATTCAAAACTCATTGAAGCAGCAGTAAAGAAATCCAATGATGGAAATTGATTGTGGCAGCAATTGTAGAATACTGCTTGATGTTACTGAACTATGGAATGATAATTGTATTAACTCCCAATCTTTAAAATTTAGAATAATAAGATAATATGTACAAAATACTAAAAGTCAGATGACTTACTGTTTGGGAAAATCTGCTGCACAAGACCTCTTTAAAGTGTTCAAGAGCAAAACTATCATTTTGAGGGTTAAGATATGCCTGGCCCAAGTCATGGTATTTTCAATCAATTCATATACATGTGAACTTTTGACATTGAATGAAGGTTTGATTTGATGCATTTGTTTCAATTACTTGTTAACAAAAAATATTGAAATGATCATAGCCTACCAGAATAAGCAAATATCTTGGAAATACAGCCAGAATGTCCCTTAGCCAGGAGGATAACAAGACTGTCTCGTGTACTTTGGAAATGCTATTAGAAGAGACCAGGCTCTGGAAAAGGACATCATGCTTGCTGGAGGGTCAGAGAAAAATAGGAAGACACTCAGGGAGGTAAAGACACAGGGGCTGCAGCAAAAGGTTCGATTACTTGTGAGGATAACACAGGACTGGATATTATTTCATTGAGTTACAATCAAGTCAATGATATCTAACAACATACAGTATTGTCACTTGGTCTTGCATCAAGCTCTTTTACAGTTGTCGGCTTATGAGCACTGGGGTGCTTTCCTTTCAGTTCAAGTTCCTCAGTAGATAGCACAAATAGTTCTAGCTGCAGGATTTTCTTATTGGGTGAGGCGAATCTTAGTCTTAAACCCTTATAATTTAGTGGTTAGTAAGTAGATCTACTAAGTACTAATAGGATCTTTGGTAAGGTGCCTTTTGGCTAATATCCTTTAATATTTGGTGCCCTGGAACAGTATCAATCTAATTCTGGGATCCTGGCTTTTGGTAGTTAAAGCTTTAACATGTGAAAACATTGAAGTAAGGATTGGCGATACTTAACATCAGATGTTTGTATTACTTGACATCTACTGACACAATGTACTTCTATCTTCATAGATTTGTTCTTCCAGCAGTCCACAATACATTCCGTGGGGTAGCTTCGGTTTTTCCTTTTACATACATGAACGCTGAAAATCAAACTCACTGCTATCATGTGAAATCACAGCAATTTGCATATATTTGATTTTTTAAAAGTTTGGGTTGGGTCAACTGCACCTTAGTTCTCTTTGATTTTTAAATACTTTAAAACAGGTTGTTTCTAACAAATTTGTCCAGTGACATTCTTTGATTTCTTGATAGCTGCTTCCATGTACATTGATTGTGGAGCCAAGAAAAATGAAGTCTTTGACAACTTCAAGATTTTCCATTTATGATTTTTTCTTTAATGATGTTGCTCATTGGCTCAGTTGTGAGAATGTACAACAGACCGAAGGGTGTAGCCCTTATGTCCACTAAGTAGGTGCTTCAAGTCACTTTCAGTAGCATATTGCCTACCAGACTACTACAATCATGGCCGAAGGGTTTGGCCCACCAATCTTTTGGTTAGTAGGCGAATACTTACAGAATAGTGCCACAAGCATCCTTAAGATGTAGAAAAAAGCCCTAACCTCAACCATAAGGAAACAAAAACGAAATCTTGATACTGCATCAAAGACATACAAATGGAAGTAAAAGAACGCCCTATAAATGTCATTAACCCAAACCCGGCTCAAGCAGCCACACTCATGGAGACCTACATGTTGCAGAGTAGACCTTCAGACCACAGGGTTTTCGTTGTAATCTTTTACAGAAGTAGTTTGCTAGGCTCCCCCCGCCCCATGGTACAGGTGGATGGGGTTGAACTTTCAACTGTTCACACAAACTGTTTGTATCACTCAGGGACCTTTATGTCATTACATAATTGCTAAACAAAATAATCGAGACATTGATTAGAATGCTTAAAAACCAGGACTCTGAGCACCAGACACTGTGAGGGATATGGAGCAACACTCATTCATTACTGGCAGGAATGCAGCTTCAAGTCATTTTGAAAAATATTCGATTTCCATTACACAATTAACATATGCATATCATTTAGCAACCACATTTCAAGTGTTTTACAAGTGAGATAAAAAAAAAATCAGTCAATATATATAACCCACATATCAAGGTTTATAGTTGTCTTATCCATAAATGCCAAAATATGGAAGTGATTAAGATGGTCTTCAATAAATGAATGGATATACAGATTGTGGTATATCCATATACATATTATTAGTGAGAAAAAGGTGTTATCAAGTCATAATGGAACATTAACATGTAAAAAGGGGTGGGGCACAAGGGTTGTGGGCAATGTGCAGAACTGGAGCCCTTATTCATTGGTGGTCAGCACTGTGGAAGTTTAGGCAAATGTTGAAATAAGACCCAGCAACTTCAATGCTTGGTATACAAGGTTAATTTCAAAACTGCTTACAAACCATAGAAACATTCAAAAAATGGCAAAATGTGAAGTTATTGTTTCTCAACATTTTGTTCATCTAGGTCTATAAACTTCTGAAAGTGTTCTTTTTTTAAATAAATCATTTTATTGGGGCTCTTACCACAATCCATACATAAATCTATTGTGTCAAGCACATTTATACATATGCTGTCATGATTTTCAAGACATTTTCTACTTGACCCCTTCGTATAAGCTCATCCAACCCCCTACCCCCATGAACCTTCGATAACTTACACATTTTTCATGTTACATAGACTGCTCTCTCCCTTCACCCACTTTTCTATTGTTCATCCCCCTGGGAGGGGGATTATGTTGATCACTGTGGTCAGTTCCCCTTTGTCCCACACCTTTCCTTTACCTTCCTGGTATTACTACTCTCAATATTGGTCCTGAGGGGTTTATCTGTCCTGGATTCCCTGTGTTGCAAGCTCTTATCTGTTCCAGTGTACATACTCTGGTCTAATCGGTTTTGTAAGGTAGAACTGGG
>NW_022111306.1:4181269-4209488 GCF_000313985.2 Echinops telfairi
AGCTTTAAATGTAGAGGCAAATTTTTAAAAAGTGCTTATCTAGTACCATTACCCTCAAATGTTGGTAAACTTACATCTTAAGTCCCACTAATTCACAATCCAATGTCACACACAGTACACACTCAAATGTCCAATCCTTCACAGCACATAAAGTGATCGGGAACCCTGGACTACCATGGACCACAGGTGTTACAGAACGCACAGTTCAGAGGAGAGCCGTGATGGCAGAATGTTTTTCAGACTCAATTCTTTTAAGAGAACAAATGTGGAAACAAAATTTTAAATGCTCAAGTCATACAAATACATAACAGTGACTCCAAATTGCCATCATGTATGTTTTGTATTAGGGATACAAAAACTTACCCCCATGCAGTTATGTTGACACCCTAGACAATAAAATCTTCCCACAATTCAACATCCCATAATTTTCTGGTTGTACTAAAAAATAAACAACCGGTAAATGATTTCACATCTTTAAAAAAAGCACTTACACTAAGAAAATGGGGCGAATTGGGATTTCCTTCTTAAAAATGTTTCTAGAGCTACTAATAAACTTGCATTAAAAAAACTTGCATTTACAAAATAGTTGATAAAAATATTCCTCTGGACTGCACAAGGGAGCTAACAGGGCCCACTGATAAGACATGATAAACATTCATCAGACTTGGCTCTTTTTCTCCTGCTTCATCAGAGGCTGGACTCTCCTCGTGTTTCGTTTCTCCATTTTCAGCAGGTGAATCTGCTCTAGCTTCTTGGTCGGCCACTTCCGCCTGTTTCCCTTTGCTCCTCTTTTCCCTTTTGCTTGCACTTTTTTGTCCCAAGAGTCATCCTTTCCTGGCTTTGTCTCCACTTTTGCAGGCGCAGGTTTCACTGACAATCTGGCCGATCTCTTTGGCTCCACCTTCATGGCCCCTTCGGCCAAGCTGACCTTCCTTTTGGGCATCTTGGCTGTGGGGAAGGCGCTTGCAGGATGCCTTCGGACCGCAGGGCACAGAGTGCCTTCTCGAAGCTAGATTGCCTGGTGCTGCAGCTCTGCCCGAGCTGCTAGGACCCATGGCCGAGTGGGTGGTCGCCTAATTTCTTAACAGTACCAAAATCAGTTATGAAGTAGCAATGAAAATAATTGTATAGTTGGGGGAAGGTCACATGAGGAACTGTATTAAAGGGTTGTAGCATTAGGAAAGCTAAGAACCACTGCCTTAATAGTTAACATTTATGTACATAGATCTATTTCCCTATAGTTATATAATTTTACATATGTACATGTCTGTATTTAGACTTCTATAAACGTCCTTTGCTTTCTAGTTCTTTCTTCTATTTCCTTAAGTTTTGGCAATTCCTCTGGGCTACAATGCCCTTGATCAGGCCCCACCAGGAATCCTACATCCTCCTCCCCATTGATTCTGGATCACTTTTGTTCCCTTGTCCCTGGCTTTGTTGGCAGACACCCCCCCCCCTCCTGTGTCTCCCCCAGGGCAATCGTTATTTTCCCATCTGGATTGTTTATTCTCTTAACTAGATAAACATAGACAATAACAAGCACAAAAACAAGACAGAACAAAATAATAAAAGCCTATAAATAATTCCAGGTCTGTTTGTCGACCTTTGAGTGCTTTCTGGTTGAGTCTGATAGGGTGCCATGCCCTGGCCCGTCTATTTTTGGTACTCCTAGAGGACATTTCTTTGTTCCCCTTTTTGCTCTGTTACATGCCCTTAGTGTTTTGCCCCACATGGTCAGATCAGGCACAATTCCCACACTGCCCCATAGCGCTCGGAGGAATGTTATGGTGGGGCTGGCCCTATGGTCCCTTCTGTACATTGGCTGCTCTGAGCAGGAATATCTGGCGTGGTGGGTCAGAAAGTGTTCCTCTCTCCTTCCCTCATTTGCTCCTGTGTGCTCTGATCAGACGTGCTCCTCTTCCCAACTGTAGCTTCAGTGCTGTCCTCTGAAGTGCCTTCTTCTTAGGGGTCGTGGAAGGTGTTTTCATCCCTTTAACCTTCCCTTGAAAAATCCAACGTGCTTCCACTTACACCACCAAATCAAAATGGCAGTTCTAGCACCCTTCAGAGACTCCATTTATTATCAGTGCTCAGTTTGGAGAACAAAAAGACTCACAGGGCAAGATCAGGATGGCAAAGAATTGGATGCAGTAAAGTTTTCCCATGAAATTCTCACAGGACAGCCCTTATATCCTCAAAATGTGAACAGGTGCCTTGTTCCAGGAAGGAAAACATTCCTTGGTACAACTTCCTGGCTGTTTTCCTCATAAACGCAGTCTTCAGTTTTCTTACTTCATATTAAGTCCCCATGAACCTCTCTCAGTTCAAGAAAATCAAGGTGACTCCTTGAAATCACCGGAGAGCATTATTTTGATTAGACCTTTATTGTTAAAATCTTACATGTCACCAATTTTCGTTTTGACCCATTTTTAACTTGTTCTAAATTTCATTTTCTGCTTTCTTATGGACTGAGGAATTTGTTTCATTATTTTTGGGGGGAGGTTTTGGTACAATTTTCTTTATATGAAACTGAGGAGAAAAAAATTTATAGACAGTTACTAGATGATTAATAGCTCCTTAGTGTTACAGCAGGAGAGGTTGGGGAGCTAATAATGGATACAAGAATCAAGAAAATGTTCTAAAATTGTGATGATCACACAACTTTTTAACATATTTAAATCATTGAATTGTATGGTAGATAAGTTACATGCCAATTAAACCATCTAAAAAAGAAAGAATGTGTAAACAGAATGTGGCTTATCCATACAACAGAATATTAGTCAGCCATACAGAGAAATTATATAAGTATTGACTGACACATGCCACCTCCTAGATAAATGTTGAAAACAATGTTCTGAGCAAAATTAGCCAAGTCTATGGGGCAAACATTGAATGATCTCACAAACATATATATGTATATATACTTATATATATACACCAAATTATTAATGGCTGCCACGGGTGCTAAGAGATGGGAAGAGTTTTTATTCAAGAGCATTCATTTTTATGTTAATGGTGATAGATTTTGGAAAGGGATACCAGGAATATGAAAAATATAACCAATGTCACTGAATTATAAAAGTAAAGATTGTGCTGTATTGGGGTGTATTTTTCACACGTTCTGAAAATAATTGAGAATTAGCAAAACTTATAGCCATTAAAGAGCCCTCCTTGGTGGTTTAGTAGTTGACTCAAGTCAGAAAGCACAATTCAGAAATAAATTATTCACTTTTCTGAAGTTAGTAAAACTTTTGTATTTCAGTGTTATAAAATGTTTCTAAAGGGGGAAATGAAATACCAATAGAGCAAACCAATAGACTTCTCAGTTTTCTTTAAAAAATAAATGTTTATTTTTTTAACGAAAAGTTTAAACATTTTTCAAAGTTTGTGTTCAGTTTAACCAGTAAAAAAAGACTTTTGGGAAAAAAAATTTACAAGTAAGTACAAAATACTTGAGAATATACTTTGACATTCATTGTGTATTTTTAAAAAATAAAGTTTTGCTAATGTAGCTTAAACAAAATATATTCACAGCGCCAGTTAAAATAAACATGTCCTAACTGGGAACTGTCCTTTCACAGATTTCAAAGGATTCATGGAAGGATTCCTTGTAAAACGATGGTAAACTGTGTTCAATAGTGATGGTCCAATACCTTGTTTGCCGGCAATACCAACAGCTACTTGTGTAGGCTGTCTCAAAACAAGAGACTGCAGTCTTGGTTAAAAATTTTAAGTGAAGCACATACATCTCTGGTAGAGAACACTCAGCAAAATCAAAGCAATTACAGAATCACACCACATTACGTTGACGGGCCATTTCCAGTGTTTTTCTTTTCCATATGCATTCTTTTGAAGGTTTGAAACATTCCTGTTGAATCTTTTACTGTGTTTTGTAGTGTCTCAAGTCCATCTGCACTGATGCTTCTTTTCGGAAGTTTTGATTTGGGCAAAATATTGTTATCTAAGAATACAAACAAAAAATTTGTGGTAACTATGTTTAGCAGGAAAAATACCATCCATCACCCATGGCCTGAGTTTTGAATAGAACCCTAGATGAAAGAGCTAAAATTTTTGTCAAATCCTATTTACTCCCTATCTCTACGATCTATTTTGCATATGAACTGCAACTGACAGGTGAGTGGGAAGAGTGGTGTTGGCTGTGGTGGTTCAGATCGGCTGAGCCAGTTATCAGTGGTTGGGTGATTACATAATGATGCTTATTATATAATGATGTGGTCACTCTCCAATTTGTGATCTGATTCAAGTCACGGTTTTCCCATGATTCTATCCAAACATCACGACCTGGTCTTTGAAACCTAACAATGTTGATATGTGAGGGGTGGGTGTACAATTCTTTATATCACCTCTCCTTTCTAAGAGCTTCCCCCCAACTCTCTCTCCATTACTCCTGCTCAGGGTTGTTCTTGGCTCAATAAAGTATCTGTTATCATTCACACACTTTATTGTCACCTAGATCTTCTTAACTGTTGTTGAGAGAGCACAAACGAGTTTAAATCAGGGCTTCAAACAAGTTTGAACTGGTTCAGTTATGGCACGTGAAGTGAAACTGGGCACAAGTTTTCAAAATGTTGGTGACCCAGATGTTTATTGGAATGGAAAAAATTTTGAGTTGAAGTCCTGGAATGGCAAACTCTTTCCAGGAGTCAGCTGTGTGACACATCAGATTACTGCTACGCCAAAACTGTGCACAGTAATACATTCACAGTGGCACCATGGCACTGCCAGTCATCATCTTTCAGGTAGACACCACTGTTTTCGTTTTGGCTGGTCAGTGCAACGCACATTTTTACCCTGTTTTTTAAGAGGAAGGTTCCAGTAGGGCTCTGACCTTTAATTTTCCCATTCCAATGAGCTTTCCTTTATATCCACATTTTAAAAATCCATTGTAGTGTTACATTGTCAGCCATGACTGAATTGCAAAGAACTGGTTCAAAAATTATAGCACAAAACAGCTTTAAAGTGAGTGGGAAGGGCAGCTTTAATATTTGGTCTTGTCTAACATTCTAAGACATATCTGCACTTTG
Source organism: Echinops telfairi (assembly GCF_000313985.2). Classification (NCBI taxonomy): domain Eukaryota; kingdom Metazoa; phylum Chordata; class Mammalia; order Afrosoricida; family Tenrecidae; genus Echinops; species Echinops telfairi. The sequence goes on from NW_022111306.1 coordinate 4,186,315, forward strand.
CTGCCCTTTAGCCTTTTTCAGTATGGTTCTCCCTCCCTATCCTTGTGATGGACTCAGCTCTTCCTGCTCATGTGCATTTCTAGACCTGACTTTTAATTTTATCAGCTCCTTTCCACTATTAATAATCTCCATACTCCTAACTACTGCTGCCCTACTTTTTAGATGCAGAAGATGGTTTTCTCTGTTGAACTCTATTAGATCTGCAAACTTGCACAACTTTTTTAACTGAGTATGTCTCAAAGAACACCCTCTATACTTCAACTTTCCTATCACATTTATATGTAAGCAGATTAGGTACAATCTTTTGGAAGGATGTGGGTTTTTCCCCCGGCCCGGTCTCATTTTTTAGTAGATCATTGTTCATCTTAATTGTATGTTTATGTTTCAGCTTTCACTCTATTCCCCAGACATTTTAGGGCTAGTCCCATTGGTCAGCAATATCACTCTTAAACGAATGTGGTACCACCTCTAATTTCTCATTTTCTATCAGTTTGGACTGCTTTATATCATTTTACTCTATATATACACATCTGTAACTGCTTCTTTGTTGTGCTTTTCTGATCCTGCTTTAGATGTGTGTCTTGTTCCGTGTCTTCTTTTGAGTCATAATTGAATAGCTATCTGACTTATACTGTGCATTGTCCTTCCTGTTTGTAGCTTATAAATCCCCTTCTCTCTTAAGTATTTACTACTCTATTTCCAAGGTCATTTTTGGTCCCATCTTGGCATCCAATCCTTATCTTTGCTACCTGTAGAAATAATTGATTTAATTCTTTCAGTTGCTTTCCCATTCTGTGATTAAGGGCACCTTTTTCTTTGATATTTCCTGGTTTCCTCCTATATGCTTGCTTATGTAAAGTTGTCTCTCTTCCAAAACACTTACTTGCTTCTTGTTGCTTTTTTTAAAGTTCTGCTTGTCTCCATTTATAATGGACTATTAACCCAAACTCCTGAAGCCTAGCTTGTATTCTCATTCAAAATAAAAACAGTACATGAATTCCACTAATTATCTGGACATTGATATCTCATATTTATGGTTGACATGGTCCCAACACCCCTCTTCCAAAAAATAACCCGCCATGCGTCTTTCTTAGTCCTCTTTTCCTAATCCTTAAGATACCTTAATGGACCTGGTATGCCACTGTTTTGGAAAAAAAAATAAATTTTTATTGCTATGAAGCCATGTTCATTTAGTTGCCTTTTTCTATGGGTAACAGAAAGAATATAACAGAAGTCTAACATATTTACTATATATTCCTTCACAAAAAGTCTGGTAACACTAATCCTTAACACTTTACCCAATGTTTCGGGGATTTTCGTTTTTATTAAAAACAAGATCAGAGTTCCTTACAATACAGCATGATGGGGGAAAGAGACGGTCTAGCCACCACTCATAAACACAAACATTCCATAGCTGAGCTGAATAAAAGACCAGGATAAAACCACAGTCCGTAATAGTTTCATGGTTATACTCAATTTTACAAAGCAGAGTGGGAGCAGAAGTGAAAATGATTTTACCTCTTTGGTCGGCATCCAGAATTCTTTTCTCAGGGTTAACACATTTTAGCCAGGCTTCTTTTGTACTTTTCATTCCTGAAACTATTTAAACATTTCTTTTCAGACCTCAAGACAAGTACTCTTTTTTACCATGTCTATTAAAATTTTTATTTCATGCAGGTGTAATATAGATTTGAAAGTAGATAAATCAGCATTAAAAAAACAACATACACTTTGTACTTGTGAACCCCCTAACACCCTAAGAAAATATATTGCTATAGTTTAAGCTTATGCACCCCAACAGATATTCTCAAAAGCACTACATATTTTTATTCTCCAATCTCCATTTCTCACTATAATACTTTCTGTATCTTCCTTAATACTTATGTTATATTACTGCTATAAATAACTAGCTATTTTTTCCCTTCTCTCCAAACATTTTAAGAATTTCATTGCTATCACCCAATACGTTTGTTATTCTGGCTTTTGGACATAACAATACTGCTCCCACAGTCTTCCATTTCATGAGTAGACAAGCTATTACCATTTAAACTTAGATGGCTACTAAGATGGTCTATAGTAAGGTAAACCATTTCCGTTGAACAAGAAATTATTTAACAAGCATTAAATATCTCATATTTATAGCAAAATTATAAATTCAAGAGGCTTTGAAAGGGCAGTCGAAAGGAGAATCACACCAAGAACCAGCACTCTTTAGACCAGCAGTTCTCAACCTGTGGGTCGCAACCCCTTTAGGGGTTGTATAAAACGAGCTATGTGTATTTGATAAACTATACAATATACATCTTGTGAAAATGAATTAAAAGCCTTTCCTAGCTGTCCAGATGAAAAGCGCCAACTACTTATTGATCTACATATTAAACTCTTTAGAATTCTGCACACACCATCAAGAAAATCATACTGGACCTTGTATAGGAGCTTGCTCTTTCTTAGGACATGGCTTCAGCATCTTCCTCTCTTCACCGATCTTATTCCCCAAAAGCGTGTCTGGCCATAACTTAAATTCCAGCATTGGTGGTTTTTTAATGGAAGGTTTCACAGGTAAAATGTTTTTAGTGTCATTTTCCTGCCTCCTCTCCGTATTTGGCTTCTTGGGGGAATTGTCCAATTTTGAGAGAGAAATGCTTTCACGTTCAGTGCATTTAAATGCAACCCTGTTCAGGTACCGTTTCCCATGATCCTTTGCCATGTGACTTTCACTGTTTAGACTGGCTAAGTGTTTGTCTGTTTTGGACTTACCCATCCATGTTTTATCACTTTGCAGTCTACCATCTTTTCCTTCAATGACTTTGGAAATCTTGTGCATTTTAGACTCCTCAGAACGGTGGATTTTGGGGGCTTTACCATGGCTTGTGGAAATGTTTAATGATTCTGAAGTCTGTACAAGGCTGCTTTCTCTCTCGTTTGATTTCCCAACACTCTCTCCTCTCATGTGATGTTTATTAGGTCTCGAGTCTTCAGGCACGCTTTTCACTTTCTCATTCCCACTGTCCTTTGTGGCTTTGTGGCTCGCTGCTTCTTTATTCCTTTGCCTTTCTAAATACTCCTTGGGTGTGAGAACTCTCTTTTTAATTTTACATGAAGCATCCTGTGAATCTGAGGATTTAATGTTTGAATTTGGAGATTTTGTTGAACTTCTGTGGGTGCTGACTTCCCCGTTTGTGGGTTTTACGTCTACGGATACAGTCTTTTCTTTAATACTGGCTCTTTCCTTTGAGTTTGACAAAGGCTTTGAGTTGAAAGAAATTCTCACGTCTTTGTTCTGCTCTCCTTGATCATGTTTCTTCTTTTGTCTCTCCTTATCAACCGGAGTTGCACATTCTGGCTTCTTTTTGTCCATAAGTTTATATCTGGAGCTACCTGCTTTGAATTTCAATTTTATCTTCTCGGGTGATTTTGACTGCATCAAAGAGCCATTCTTATGATTTGCCAAAATAACTGTCTTTGATTTTGGTGGACACGCGTTCTGTGCCTGGTGTTTCTGTATGCTCCCTGAAGGATCTTGTTCACATAATTTGGGCATTTTACTATTGGAGTGAAAAGTTATCTCATGGAACTTAAGTTTTCTCTTTCTTTTGTGACTTTGCAAGGGATCTAGCTTTTTATCATACTTGGTTCCTTCTGTCTTTACTGAGTTATGGTTTGCTTTAGATTTATCCTTTGTGTTATTGTCTTGTTTTATTTCTGAGACAAGATTTTTTCCATCTGACAGAGTTAGAGACATTTTGTGGTCTTCAGTAGGTGAACTATTACATTCAGCAGGGATGTCATCTTTTTTACCATCTGGCAGCGTCACAGAAACTTTTTGGTCCTTATTGGGAGGATTATTACCTTCAACAAGGAGGTTTCTGTCAGAGTTTTTATTTCCTGGTTCACACTTGCTGATCTCCAAAGAGGAACACTGATCTTTCTTTTCTTCCTTTGAAGCCGAGTTATTGGATTTACATTGGCATTGGGGTACTCCTTCATAAATCAGAGAGAGCCAACCCAGTGCACAGCAATGGATATCATCTTTGTGACCATTTGGTACCACAGAATGACTTCCTTCATCTGTATGTTCTTTTGGATCACACTTGCTCCCTACTTTTGTGGTAGGGTTTTCCTTCTGGAGTTTGGTCAATTTGGTCAGGTTGTCTCCGTCACTGCGTTGATTCTCCTGCTCAGAAAATAATTCTTTCATTTGCTCTGAGCTTATTATAGTAATTTTTATTTGGCCTGTTGAGTTTGGGGCGTCACAACCAGCTTTACCACAACTTTGATCGTTTTTAGATATGTCATCTTCTACTTGCTGGCCCACAGGACTGTCCCGGGAGTTTATAGGTTCAATGCCATATGGAAACTCTTTTAAAAGTTCTGACAGCTGATCATGCAGGTATAAGATAGATGTCTTATCATTGGGTACTGTACTGTTTGCAGGATCTTGGGCAGTATAACTGTAGGGTTTATCAGTTTCTGAGACAGCCTGTTTAATATCAGCTGAACAACATGTATTGGTAATGGTGTTTTCTTTATTAGCAATATACTCCAATTTGTTTCCCTCCAGGATTTCTCCATTTGCTTCAGCACACTTCAAAGACGATGGTTCTAAAGATGGCAGATGAAGATCCATTGTTATCTTAGGCTTCGAAGAACAATCTGTGACCCGCACAATATTCTCTTTTTGAAAACCAAAGTTTTTATTTTCCATGGCTTTATCTAATTTTTCCTTTTGTTGTAGACAACTCATTACCGGCTCATCAGGCAGACAAGGTTTCTGTGGTTCAACCTTATTCAAAGAGGGAGAGTTAAATATCTCCGCTATCTGGGAGTTGAAGGACCTATCACCTTCAACCAGAGAACAAATATTGGCAATCTGTAACATTTGTTGATTACTACTCACTCTGGAGAAAATTGAAGTGCCTTCACTTGAAGAAGAGTAGACATTTGATGTTGATCTGACATGTTTTTCTTGATTAGTATTCAGTAGACCCAAATTACAAATAGTTGGCTTGGCTTGCTCTTCTTTCTGAATTAGTGGAGAAATCTTAGTTGATGGTGCAGTACTTGGTTCATTAGCAGCAGCTTTCAAAGTAGTAATTACATTTATATTTTCTGCTGCCCGATCTTGTAAGCTACAAACACTACCTTCTTTAATAATCGGATACACAGTTTCTGGTAATGCTTCATGTATAACTGCGTTGACAGACATGTTTTTGACATCTGAAAGGATCAGAGGTGACACTACAGCTACCTGAAGTTCTGATCCTTTTGTTACATTTGTACCAGAGGGTTCATACGTCTGCACCACCACAGGCAAAGTTTCCTGCTGTTCTGAGTTAATTAACATTGTACTGTTCTGAGAATTTTCCGCAACCACACATGGATTCTTATCATACAGATCTACAGGTTTAGAAGTGTCACCTGTTGTTCTGTTTGTTCTCAGTTCATTACAGTGTTTTTCTTTTGTAGACTCTGAAGGTGTCTTTTTCCACAGAGAAAGACATGTTGCTATCAATTCCATGGAACAGTCATTTTTAGAAGATCCCCCATTTGTTGAGGATTTCTGATCAAGACAAAATGACTTGTGAGAGTCTTTGGTGTTTACATGAAAAGTACTTTGAGTTTCCGCAGTTTTCAGATTTGGTGGTTCACTGATGACTTGAGTATTCTGATTCATTTCTAAATGATTTGGTTTAAGATCTTGAGTAGTTTCAACAGCTTTATTTCTTGCTGCATCTTTAGCTTTATCGCCAAACAAAAGAAACTGGACGACAGTCTTTTTATTTATTGGTGTTGGAACACGTTCCTTTAAAAGTACTAGCTGAGGAACAGGAACTGTTTCGGCGTTTGTGGGCACATTTTGGTCACCTTTGATATCTTCTGATGGAAACTGGGTGTTATTTAATGTCTGGGTAAACTCAGCAGTTGATGTTTTTAAAGCTTGCGAATCACCAAACTGGCCTGTCACTGGTAATTTTCCCAAACAGTCGGCCTTCAGTAAAATAGACTTGTCTTGGTTCAATTTTTTGCCATCAATTTCCTGAATCTTGGTATTCAATGTATTGTGCGTTCTATTTATTTCTCCCGTACATTTCATTACTCTTGTTAGCTGGCCCTCAGAAAACTTTGCAATTACATGTGTTACCTGTGGCCTGGACTGGATTTTGGAAGTCTGTTTCATAGACAATTCAGAATTCTCAGCTAATTCGCCATGAGAGGTATTACATGCTTTACTACAACCTGCTGCCATCAAAAGTTCTTTGTTTATTTTAATTTTCCTCGCAAGTTCCAAGAAGTTCCTTTTTATTTCCATTAATGTCTTAATGTCGCTTGCTATCACTTCTTTAGTGGCATTTGTGTCCAGTACTTGAGTTGAGGCTGAATTGCCAGAAACCACACTTTTATCTTGATTGTGTTGAGAAGCAGTCTGAACACCATCCACAAGAGATTGCACTGGTCTATTTGCAGGCTGATTTACTTGCAAATTACAAAAATTTCCAATCGTGTTGATTTCTTTTTTAGAGTTTTGCCACTGTTGGAAGTCACCACGATAGTCTTTTTCATTTAAGTGTGTCTCATGATTCTGAGGAATTTCCTTTGCAGAGTGTTGTTTACTAAGAAGTTGAGAATTTTGTAAAGGTGGGCTTGCGTATTTACAGTCATAACTGGGAGGAGGGCCTCTATTATCAATTTGAGTAACGGCATATTGTTGTAATTGTACAGGTACATTTTGTGATTGTACAGGTATGTTCTCCTGTGGCGACAAAGCTGCATGCTGCTGTGCCTGCATAGGTCCATATTTATAGCCATAACTAGGAGGAGGTCTATTGTCAACTTGCAGAACTGCATACTGCTGTGCTTGTACAGGTACACTCTGCTGTGACGGTAAGACTACATTCTGCGGTGACTGTACAGGTACATATTTATAGTTATAACCTGGAGGCGGAAGTCTGTCACCAACTTGAGAAACTGCGTATTGTTGTGACTGTACAGGTGGATTTTGCTGTGACTGAAGAAAAAGAGTACTATTTGAAACTGGAGTATTTTTAACATGTAACAGTTCAGACAGCATAGGGTTTTGTTTCTGAAGTATGTGACCTTTTGATCTTTGCTGTGAATTACAATATTGCTTTTGGGGTGATCTGTAGTCTGGAAATGTCATTCCATTAGAAGTAAGTTGTTGTGCCCAGTCAACGCATCGCTCTGTTAAAGATGAATTAGGTCCTTGATTTCCTTGGTAAGTTACAGGACCTCTTCCAGAATTAGAAGGGATCATTTGTAACTGCATAGAGTATGTATCTGATGACACAAATTGATTCTGGACTATATGAATAGTGGATGGATTAGCTCCAAAACTAATTTGATTAGAATCAACAGTTGTTCTTGTATGAGAGAGCTTGGAGTTCTTCATAGGTGAGTGCAACCATGCATTTTGTACTGTTCCTGTAGACAATTGCAAACTGTGATTTAATTGTTTGTGTCCTTTAACATTTGAGGATGGTTTTATTTCTACTGAAGTTTGTGAGGCCATATTTGTTCCATTATGCATATCAGAAAGGGAGATTTGTTGAGAAGTTGCATAATTTTTTAGGCTGATCAGTGGTTGCGCAAGTGGATTTGATTGACTGGGGTACATGCAGGCTTCTTGGTTACTTCCATAGTTGAGAGAACTTTGAGATGTTGAGGCAAGCGGATTTATTAAAGCCTGATGCAAAAAAGATGACTGGCTTTTAGTGGGCAATGGTGGCATCTTATTATTTGTTGGTTTTGTATTCCAGTTCATCGTTGATTCGATGTACTCTCATATATTTAAAAACCAGTTGTTTTCAACATCAGTAACCTGCAAGAATGAAAAACCTTTTATTAAAAAGCTGTTCTACCTAAATAAGAGTACCAATAGAAATATTCTAAAAGAAAACCCTAACTGATGCAAGGTACTCCAAAGATTGCTGACAGATTCTTGAAACAGATCTACAACCACAGAGGGAGACCTAAGAGCCCTTCTCAGCACAGGATGGGAGGAAAAATGGATGGTTAACAAAATTGTAACAAACAAGTTAATAAGTACTAATAGTATCAATAATAACAGCAGAACATACACTCTTTAAGTGCACATGGAATAACAGTTTAGGCAAAATCTACAAAATGCCTAGGCCATAAAGCAAATGTAAAGTTTGGAAGAACTGAAATAACTCAGTTTACTACTGTGGAATACTCTAGAAATTAAAGGAAAAATGATAACTAGAAAATGCAAAGTAATTGGAAAGAAAACAATACACTTCAAAATTACTTCAGGATAATTTAGACTTTTTTTTTAAAGCAAGGCTGGAAATTAACCTCCCATTCATTTGCAAGAACTGAAAATAAAAATAGCACATGAGGGAGATGAATATGAATGAATAAACCAGTTTCAGCAAATCACAAGCTGGTTCTTTAAAAAGAATAAAATTAATATGCCTCTGATTAGCCTGATTATAGGAGGAACAAGAAAAAGTTAATACACCAGTAAAAGAATCACTATAGATCCTGTAGGTATTAAAATGGTAGGCATGCTTTAAAATTATTTCTACTAAAGAAATTTCCTTAATTTTGATAAAAGCTATCAGTAAAAAACTTAAGATTGACAAGTTACTCTACGAACACCTTGACTCACCTTTGTACTTGAGATGGGTGAAGATAGATATCACATGAATATTGGCAAGGAACAAGGAAAAGAAGCTAAAATTACAAGGATTTTCCCTCCTAACAGTCTTCCCTTTGAGCTGGCACCATGAATTTGAGCCTTCTAACAATGAGTCCTAGTGTGACATGGTGGTTATACAATGAGCTGCTAAATGCAAGGCCAGCAGTTAGAAAACACTGTGGAAGAAGATGAGGGTTTCTATTCCCAGAAATGATTACATACTCAGAAAAAACCACAGAGGCCGTTTTACCCTGTCCTAGTGACTATATGTTGGAATCAATTCTATGGCCGCGAGTTTAACTTTTGGTTGTAGTCTACTTATTTTGGGAAAATAAACTTCAGTTAAAGCCACCTACTGGCTAAGTAACAAAAATTTTTAAAGGGCTTCAGTAAGTAGAAAGGTATCTCATTTGTGCTGATTGCAAGAGCTCAATACTATCAAAAGCAGCCTGAAAATTCAATATTATTACTACTCCCATCAAAATTCAAAAAGCCTTCTTAGCAGAAGCATAAAAGCCAATCTTCAAGTCAAAGCAAAGGTCCAATTTTGGAAGACCTGAACTCAGAATAGGCTACAATGGAATAAATCTAGAAGTTAAAATAATTTTAAAGTAAGGTTAAACGTGATTTTAAAACATACTATAAAGCCAGTGATTAAAACAGCCTGAAACTGGTATTGCAATAATAGACACACATAACAAGGGAAACAGAATTTAACGTGACTCCTCTAACTGCAGCCACACGAAACCTCCCAATGCTCTGGGTAGGAGAAGGTGGGAAAAAACATTAATAGGATTCAATTGTGAGTGCTTGCTATTCATTGTGATGCCACCCTCTTGCATATAAAATGAACCCTCTCAGAAGGAGGGATCCCGCTAACAGGAGCTAGGGGTGGAGCACATCCTGTGAAGCCCCCAAATTCCTGCACAGGGAACCTCCTTAATCAAGAAGACAGCTTTGACAGGTGCAGAAGTAGGAGCCAGAGCAGTGGACTTCCCAATGTACAGAGCAAATAAAGCTGAGTGCTTTTGTGCAGGAGGCTATAGATTATGGAGTGGGGGTGCCTCTGGGCACTTAATTGGGGGAGCTCATTTTGCTGACCCATGGAGTTAGAGCTTAGTTACTTTCGGGGTGAGGCTTATAGCAAAATGGGCATGCCATGCTAATAAGTAGTCTCCAAAGAATTCTACAACACATGCTGCGTGAACAACCCTTAATGAGCATTTCTACTCTGAGTGGTAACCTGTATAAGCCCTATACTAGCCTGAGTCCTGAGTGTCCACTGCAATGAATTATAGAGCCTAGCAATAAAAGTAGAGGACGCTGTGCCAGATAGAACAGAACATGAATGTCCAAATATAATCTATACATCTTTGGTGAACTAATTTTTGGTGAGTGTGCCAGATCTGTTCAGCACAGAAGTCTAGTTCAAGACATGTTACTACTGTGAATATGCAATTTCCACAAGCAAAAAACAAATGAATAAAGTTCACGTTTCGTACCACACATGATAAAAGAACTATACAAAGTGGACCAAATAACTAAATGTAAAAATGAAACAATAAATGAAAAATATATAGGGGTTTAACTACAGGATCTAGTGTTAACCAATGGATTATCAGACATGGCAACCAAAATATGAACACCAAATGACAAAATAAAGAAGACCTCATAAATCCTTAATCAATATGACCATTAAACTATAAATGCAGAAATTACTAGGTATTTTAATCTATGCGTCTTTCACCATTTTTCCTGGCTATACTTTTTCCTGAATAAAATTTCCATTTTTAAAACAATTTATCTGTTTACATTTATATTACCATTCTCACCCTTAAGATCATATACTTCACACAAGTTACTGATTAGATCACAAAAGTAGAAGCAGTTGGGTGAGGGGGCTAGAGATTGGAGATGGTATGCATCTTATTATTATTTAATAGAATAGCCTACAAACAAGGGTCTATATATTTCACATAGCCTTGTTATGAAGTTTAATAAAACAGATTGATGAAGGAGAAGTATAACACAAAGTAGCAAGTAATCTCTTCCTTTCCTCTGATGTCAAGGAAGCCTAGGAAAGCATTCTGAATTATGTAAACTAAGGAGGGGTAAAATGCAGACTTATAAACATTCTGATGATGGCTGATAGTATAAATGTGGAGGCTGCAAAAGTTAAGAAAGATAGTAAATCTGTAAGAGAATGTTTTCATTAAGAACGCTTAAAACTTGTGAGACTTCAAACTACCGGCGATATAATTATCATTTACAAGATTCATCGTGTTATCATTGTGATTTCTCTTCCCACAAATCCTTTGAATATATTACCCTGAAATCTCCACATCTCCCTCACCATTCCCCACTTCCTACCTGGTGGTAGCTCACCTAACAAATCCCCAACTGTGGCTGAATTTCCTTCCCTGCATAAAAGCAGCCAATGCTTCCTGGAGGGGTGAAGGGGAAAAAAAAAAAAAAAAATCACACAGGCACAGAGACTTGGTTTTAATTTGTTAATACAAATATTAAGAAACATTAAATCTGGCAGTAATTCTATTTTGAGTAAATCCCCCTGCGCTACACCCCATTCTCCAAGACCTTTTTCCTCCTCTTTGATCCAAGCCACTCAAACTCCCAGACATACCCTGTCTATTCAGCTGCTTGTATTTCAGAAAAGGGGGAAGAGGGGTGTAGATCTCTACAAGGTTCTCAAATCACTAACACATGAAGTCATTGTTACGTATGCTTCCAAACTACCCATTAACCTTAAAGGAAATCTCTAACACAGGAGGTGACTTACTGGTCTTTGGTCACCTTGACCCTTTCCATGAGGTCAAAGTAAGATGGTCACATATAAACCTGGAATTTCTGGTCACTCAGAGGGCAGTCATGGACTACCTCAAGACTGACATTATAAATGGAGGCCCACTACCACCAACCTCGTACCTTAGCTCCGAGGGACCTCTGCCTTCTCAGAGACATGGCCAAGGCTTCCTCTCAAGACTACTTGCTAAATGTAAACACCTTAGACATTAACCACTGAATGAATGCACTGTAGTTGTTAACTCTGATTTTCCAGCATGAAAAAGCATGTCTTCCAAAACTAGTCTGTCACTTTTTCATCCTACAGTGGCTTGTGTGTTGCTGGAAAACATGTCACTGGTATTTCAAATGCCAGCAGGATAACTCAAAAGTGGGCAGGTTTCAGTGGAACCTCCAGACTAAAAACAGACTAAAATCTGTTTTGGAAGAAGGACGCCCAGAGTCCTCCTTAGAGGCAAAGATGGTGAGACTTCATGTTACATACTCTGGCCATGTTGTCAGACCAGTCCCTGGAGAAGGGCAGGGCAGCAAAAAGGAGGGCGGAGTGACACAGTGGCTGTAACAATGGGCTCAAGCATGGGAACAATTGTGAGGATGGCAAAGGACAGGGTAGCTTAGTGTTTCCTTTTGCTGTGCATAGTCACTATGGGTCCGGAACTGACTCAATGGTACCTAACAACAATAAAAACAATGCCTTGAGGTTAGTCACTTGTGTACCATGCCATAACTACCTTATAATAAGCTAAAACGATCAATTTCTATATGGCAGTTAGCTTGTACTCGTAAATAAAACAACACACAAGAGGAACCCTGGTGGCATAGTGGGCAACACTTTGAGCTGCTAACCACAAGGTTAATGATTTGAACACACCAGCTGCTGCAAGAAAGAGGAAGCTGTCTGCCTTCCATAAATACTCAAAGCCTCAGAAACCCACAGAGGCAGTTTTGCTCGTTCCTAGTTGAAGCCACCCAGCACTGTTTGAGATGAGGCTTTCAACTCCATAACTGCCAGTCTTGGAAACCAAAGGGGCGGTTCTACCTATAGGGTTGCTGTGAGTCGGCACGACAAATGGCAGGGAGTTTGGTTCTGGACAGGGTCACTATGAGTTGGAATCAACTTGATGGTTGAGGAAATGCTATGGGCCCCACATTTCACCTCCACACCAGCCACAGACTGATGTTTTCTATGCTTCGCTTCACATAACCATCTTAATAGCGAATCTGCATCTGCTGCTTTAATTTCTCCTTACCTGCTCTCTTCATGGTTTGTTTTAAATGAGAGTTAAGAATCTATATAGTTGAAGATACACTGAATTCTTGCTTTGTTGATATAAAATTCCAATTTTTATCGCTTCTGTTCTGCCCTCAACTACACACGTAATGTTTCACCCTCACCCGAAGCACTTAAGAGAGCTAGATCAGACTCAGAGGACACCACATGGCCAAGTGTATGTCTAAGGCTGCTCAACACACCAAGTTACTACAAGCTTGGGAGTCTTCATGACACACACCCACTCTAACCTGCTGGATACAAATTTGGGGGTTCCCTCCATTTCCAGCCCAGCCAAGGATACCAGCCATAAGCTTGGAGGTCACCAGACCTCTCATCTAAACGTCCTGGCTCCTACTACTCACTGAGTTTTGATACTTTGTTAGCCTTGAGAGAACTCACTAGAAATTATAGCTCTGTTACAGGAAAAGGACAGGAGACACACATAGGGCAAGGTGTGAGGTTGTTCCTCACGTGGTGATTCCGTGATCCCAAAAGGGATGTGCTACCTCCATTTACATCGATGTCATTTCACCAACCAGGAAGCCCATGGAAACTTAGTTGTCTAGCACTTGTTATTGGGGAATTTTTTCCCAGGTTATCCCGAGGTGGTATCTCAAAGATGGTCCCTCTGGCCACCTCATCAGCACAACAGGCTTCAGCTAGAGAAAGGTCTCCACAGTTCTGATAGAGAACTACAGTTTCAAATACACTTTCTCCAGACTGGAAAACACCCTCACAATAGCCCTCCATAAAAAGGGGCTACCATAAAAGGTGTCTCCTACTTGTATCTGGCTGATCACAATCTGCCTGGAGGCTGCCTGTCTTTAGAAAATGCAGATTCCTTTAGCCCACCCAACATGGTGTTCCTTCTGACACCAATCACAGATTGTTCCCCTAGAGAGGGCTTAGGGACATCAATGGTGAAGCTGCTGCCCCATTCTACTACCTGCTTACTCTATTAAGTATATACCTGCTGGAGGCTTGCAAGCCTCTTGATCCTGAGGTTGGGGCGAGTCCCTGTGCCTTGCTGTCTATGTCTTTTTCTTCTTTAATCACACAGCTGCTCCTAAGGAGCCGTTCAATTGTAGAACTGGATCCCACGTGTGGTAGTAAAGCTTTGGGGACCTTCATTTGCTGATGGAGCATGACTAAATGAGAAGAAACATCTTCAAAAATCAATTAATAATCAGAACTTGGAAATGTACGAAGCATGACTAGGAAAACTGAGAAGTAGCCAACAATGAAATGGAACACATCATAAAGATGGATATCCCAGAGGGTGGAGGGAAGACGGGGTAGAAAGGGGGAACCGATTACAAGGATCTATATAGAACCTCCTCCCTGGGGGATGGACAACAGAAAAGTGGGTGAAGGGAGACATTGGACAGTGTAAGCTATGACAAAATAATAATTTATGAATTATGAAGGGTTCATGAGAAAAGAGGGAGGGGAAAATGAGCTAATATTAAGGACTTAAGTAGAAAGCAAATGTTTTGAGAATGATGGTGGCAACAAATGTACAAATGTGCTTGACACAATGGATGGATGGTGATAAGAATTGTATGAGCCCCGAATAAAATGATTTAAAAAAAAAAAGATTGATATCCTAGGTGTTAGTGAGCTGAAATGTACTGGTATTGGCCAATTTGAATCAGAAAATCATATGGTTTACTATGGCAGGAAGAGAATTATCGAGACAAGAGAAGTAGCTCTGCATTCTTTGTCAAAAAGGGCACATTAAGATCTATCAAGAAGTACAATGCGAGGAGCTAAGTCCAGGAACTCAAGCGGAAAGCGAATTTTGAGAATGATGAGGGCAACAAATGTATAAGTGTGCTTTACACAACTGATGTATGTATGGATTGTGATGAATTGTATGAGCCCCAATAAAATGATTTAAAAAAAGAAGAAGTACAATGTTGTATGTGACAGGGCTATCTATCCACCTTTAGGAGATCAAATCAATACAAACATTCAGATTTATAGACCAACTACTAAAGCTAGTGATGCAGAAACTAGAAGATTCTACCAACATCTTCAGTCTTAAATTGATCAAACATGCAATCAAGATGCACTGAAAATTGAAATGCAAAGGTTGAAAACAAAGAGGAAGGAATAGCAGATTCCATGAAAGAATTTTGCAAGACCAAAAACGTGTTCACAATGAACACCTGTTTTTCAACACAGAAGGTGACAATATACATGGGACTTCTCCAAAAATAAAATTGACTATTAGGTTCAGGTTTAAGCTGAAGATATTAAAAACAAGTCCACCAGAATATAACCTTCAGTCTGTTCCATCTCAATTTCAAGAATTTCTCAAAAACAGATTGGTTGCATTGAACACTAATGACAGAAGACCTGAGTGTGGTAATGAATGTACAACTCTTCTTGATATAATTGATCTATTAAAATATGTTATTTGGATTATGTTCCAATAAAACTATGTTTAAGTAAAAAACAAACACAAAAAAGATGCACCCGACTCAAGCCATGGTGTTTTCAATGGCCTCCTATGAAAGTTGGACATTAAATAAGACTGAAGAATTGATGTGTCTGAATCATGGTATTGGCTGGTAAAGAATATTGAAAGTACCATGGACTGCCAAAGGAACAAATAAATCTGTCTTGGAAGAAATACAGCCAGAATGCTCCATAGATACAAGGTTGGCCAGACTACAGTAGGTGTTAAGCCAGGTTCATAGTATTTCCACTCTACAATTAATGTGAAGAGATGCCATATGCACAGAGAATATTATAAATGATTGTTTAAAATTACCAAAAAAACCAACAAACCTATGAAAACATATTTAAGGTTTCTAAATGCTAGACTACAATATCCTAAATGCAAGAGAGTGGTATGGAACAGAGAAAGAAAACTAAGATAACAGATATAAATCCAATGATTTATGAGATTTATATGATGCAAGCATCAGGCCAAAATCAAACTATATACAGCCTCTAAGAGAAACACTTTAAATCCAAAGATACAAATAAAATGAAAGTCAGAGGACAGAAAACCATCACGTATGTAAACAGCAGCCACAGGAAAGCTGGAGGGGCTGTACTAATAATCTAAGACAAAGCAGACTGGAAAATATCAAGCGCAAAGAAATAACAGAGCAACCCTCTGTGGGTATCAGAGACTAAGTGTTTAAGGGAGTCGAAAGCCCAGCCTTTCTCCCAAGGAGCTGCTGGGGGGTTTGAACTGCCAACCATGAGGATCGCAGCCCAACCCCATAACCACTACACCATCAGGGCTGCTAATAGATAAAAGCGGGACTTTTTTTAATGTGAAAGGGATCAATCCATCAGGAAAGTGATCAATAGATGCAACAATGTCAAAATACATGAAGCAAAAATTAACAAAGGAATAATAACTGGAGACATCAATATCTTTCTTTCAATAATGGCCAGAACAGGCATAAATATTCTATCAATGCCTTGCCTTCCCTGCCAACATCAACCATGGCAGTTACTGTGGATTGACCCTACCAGTCCAAGGACTCTCATCAAGAGTTGGGAAGATAAAGGGTCAGTAGTAGCCTTGTGAGGAAAATCGGTGTCATCAAGTGGGTATGATCCTCTTACAGCCAGAGAATTCCCCGAAGACCACCTTTGCTAGGACAAGCTATAGGGAAATTATCAAACCCAAAATGTTTATCCTAAATATAGATGGCAGTTGGACTCTATTTTAACCCTACGTATCTGTCTCTAAGTTTTGCAGATATACAAATAGGTGGGTCTCTAATGTTGGTGCTGATAAGATGTGCAGCCCTTCCTGGTGGTGCACCCCACCCAAGGCTCTGTCATGTATCCACTGGACTGGCAGCAGGCATGGCTGAGGGACACAGGGTGGATTCCAAAAAAATGTAGCAGTAAAAGCTGATAGATGGTTAAGACAAGGCTTTGCTTGTAAACTTAGAGATGAGTGTCAGAAAGCATGCTTCAGACAGGCAACCCTGAGAGTCGGCCAGACCAAGGTCTGTGCAGTATCACCTGGATATTTATACACTGAACAGTTTAAGAACAATGCGTCTCTCTGGCAGTCAAGTCTAAGCTGATTAATGGG
Source organism: Echinops telfairi (assembly GCF_000313985.2). Classification (NCBI taxonomy): domain Eukaryota; kingdom Metazoa; phylum Chordata; class Mammalia; order Afrosoricida; family Tenrecidae; genus Echinops; species Echinops telfairi. The sequence continues at coordinate 4,203,160 of NW_022111306.1, forward strand.
GTTGTTGTTTTTTTGTACTAATGGTTTCAACGGACATTACCATATAGTCAGTAAGGTCCCCTGGCTCTTCCCCAGAGAGCTCTGCAGGCAGGACCCACTCTTGTTCAGGACTCTCAGCATGGGCTATAGGTCAAATGAAGTGGAAAGAAACAACCTGGTGCACAAATCACCACAGCAAGAACTGGTTTCTATAAGGAGGCTTCAACAAGTTTGTGGGGGTAGAGGGGGAGTGAAACTAAAAGATATTGGGATTTTCCTACAAACTTTTTGAGGCCCCTAATAAAAGGGCAATACAACTAAGCCAAACTCACTGCCACTGAGTCGTGGACTCAATAGTGACCCTATGAAAGCATTAGTGTCAAAGGGCAACCGAAAGCTGTATCACTAGATAAACCAGGAGACGGATGTCTAGAAGCCTTCAATAATTATTTGTTGGACAAATGGATTAACCATTAGCCATCAATTCTTCCGCAGGCTTACTTAACCATCCAACTTTCACATGCACAGGCGGGAACGGAAAATATCTTGGCTGTGTCAGTCATAGCTTAGCCCTAAACGTGATAACCTTGCTCTACAACACTTCAAATGGGTCTTGTGCAGAACCGCCCTCTGCAACACATGCAACAAGGCATTTGCTTTCTTAAAGCTGCTTCCCTCGGCCTTGATTATTGATCCAAGCCAAATGATTAACACAGCAGTCCAATTTGGACGATAGTCACAACCAGCCTCCCTATCCAGAATGAGGCCAGCAAACCAAGCCACAGAAATAAGGCTCACCAGTCTGAGCCAAACTACCTTCTCCCTGAAGAGGGAAATCAGTCAGCCATTTGCTGAATTAATCTGGGTACAGCATAAGACGTTGCCAATAGAACACATGCCAGACAGATGAGGCAACAGGAAGTTCAAAGCAGTATGACTCATTATATCTCATTGTTCTGGAAAGAACAGCTACACTAGCTTGTTTTGCTTCTAGAGCTGAGGCCAGAGACAAACTTCACGCGCTACACCTTCTGGTTGTGTTATCCCTACTCTAAGAATACATTACAGGTGAGAATACACATAAAGAGGGAGTTACGTATCCTTATGAGCTCTCCATAGTAATTCTGCCTTGGAGCCCTCTGTGGACTGTACTTCAAGGAAACATGAAGCACTAGCCCAGCTGTATCTGGAAAACCCCAAATGCGTTACAGATTAGTAAGCTAGTGTGCAGCAGAGACAAGTAAAAGTCATAAGCCGCAACTGATGGGGTCTACACTGCAGGAGTACAGGGTCTACTCTGGTTCTGTTTAAAGGTTGCAAGAACCTAAGCTGTGGTATTTTGCTGGCACGAGGTTAGGTCAAATTTTTATAGGACCAAAGGTGGAAATTAATGATTCAAGGGGCCCGTAGGTCAGTAAAGTCACATAGGGAGAACAGCTCTAGCAATCTGTTATATTCAGGGTGGTACCTATGGTCTGGGGATAGTAGCTCATCGGTGGTAAAATTCTCAATTTGCATGAGGCCAACACACATCCAATTCCCACCCAGTGAACCCAGGGCACAACCACTACCCATCTGGCAGTGGAAGCTTGCAAGCTGCTGTGACACTGACTAGGTTTCAGTGAAGTTTCAAGACTAAGATAAACCAAGCCATCTACTTCTTAAACATGTCAATGAAAACTATTAAAAAAAAACAAGCCCACTGCCATCTAAGGCTGTAAATCTTTACCAGAGCAGATAGCTAGCCTTGTCTTTCTCCTGCAGAACAGCTGGCCTTGCAGTAACAACCCAAAGTCTAGTCACAGTGCCACTACAGCTCATTAAAACCACACAGATCACAACAATCTTATGCGTGGGATCCTATGGCTCAAGGTGGAACATGATGGGGGTAGAAAGCTCAGTCTTTCTCCCAGGGAGTTAGTGGTAGTTTCGAACTGCCAACCACGTAGACTGCGGGCCAATGCACAACCACAATACCACCAGGGATCCTATATTAAAGAAAAAAAGAAAAAAAAGACAAGCAAATTCCTAGAAAAACCTAATGATAGAAATTAACTCAAGATTACAATGTCTTAATAAAGAAAATGAAGAAGAGATAGAATATTTAAAAACTATCCACAAAGAAAACCCCAGATGGCTTCACAGGCAAACGGCATCAAACATTTACAGAACATTTAGGGTCAGTTATCTGTTGGGCACACACAAAAACCTCCGGTTTATTTCTACTCATGTGGTCCAGAACAGAACAGCTCCACAGAAAACCTAAGTAAATGGAAAGACACCCCACATTACAGGATTAGAAGAGGCAAGCCTATCTAAATCCTAAAGGCCTGGTTTGCAAAAGTATGAAAAGAGGACCCAACTTGAGGAGTTCAAGCTTCCTTATTTCAAAAGGCACTTCAAAGCTTCGGTAACACCAATAATCCTGATTTTTTTTTTTTAATGCCGAATAGGTTTTTGACAAGGGGACCAATGCAATTAAATGGGAGAATGAATAGTGTAATGACAACCGGATATCCAAATGCAAAAGAATGAATTGGACAACACACACAAAATTTACATTTTAAGTGGATCAGTGACCCCAAAAAAGAGGTAGCTGGAGACTTACGGAAAATGAAAACGTTTGGTACTGCAGAAGAAACCATAACAAAATGGAAAAAAGAAAATCCTCAAAATTCAAAACCATATTTGCAAATGATAGTCCTGATATGGAACTAACATCCAGAAAATGTAAAGAATTTCTCTCAACTTAAAAATCAATCCCATTTGAATGTTGGCAACGGATTTGACTAAGTCTCCAAAGAACATACACATTAGCCAACACGGGTCAAAAAAGTTCAACACGATGAGCCATTTGGGAAATATAAATAAAAAGTACAATGAGGTTGTTATGGATTGAAATGTGCCCTCCACAAATCAACCAAACCGACAGACATTGAGTCAATTCCAACTATTAGTGACCTTAAAGGGCAGGGTAGCACTGCCCCTTTCTGTGACTGGAACTCTGTCCAGGAGTAGAAAGCATTTTCTCCCTGGAGATGCTGGTGGTTCTAAGCCACTGGCCTTGTTCGTGGTTAACAGCCCAGTGGGTGTAGGCTTTCCTAGATTTGTGAGCCAGATGTTAAGGCTGCTATCCCTTTGTTAGTCACATTGCCTGTTCTACATTTATAAAGCAGCACTCCAGAGGGATTAAGACCCACCACCCTATTTTATTAACTGATAACAGCTACAAAGGCAAACCTTACTTCCCCAAACAAGGTCACAATCTGAAGGTTGTAGAGGTTAGGATATCAGTGTCCATTAGTGGTTACTTTGGAAATTCCACTCAAATCACATTCTTTCCATTGTCTCTTTACTACAGGAGTATTCCTTTGTGGGTGGAGCTTAATATAATCTGGCCAAGATATTGGAAGTTAGGTAGATCTCTCTGAAACATTTTAGTTCCTATTACAAAGGAGATACTGATCACCTACAAGGGCAGATCTAGGAATCAAATTAATAAGACCCAGCGCAGCCAGGGAAGTGGTGTGCAAGAACAAACCAGGCGCAAATGTGCCCAAGCCAACTGAGTTGAACATTAGCATTCTTGATTTAAAACAAGCTTGCAAATGAAAACCAAAGTAGTATGCGGTGATCCCTATCTAAATCGTCTACAACAGAGAATAGTGATGGATTTAATTAATGCAAAACTCACTGATTTAAGTGAAAACAGCAATTTTCTATTTAGACATCATTTTAATTATCTTTCACCTTAAGAATTATTCCTTTTAACAAACTAGTATCTAGAATTTACTGACCACTCAGCAAATAACAGGACCTGCTCTAATTTATATCTATTAAAGATGTTTGAGAAACGATGTACAAATGCGCTTTACACAATTGATGTGTGTATGGATTGGGATAACAGTTGTATGAGCCCCTAATAAAATGTTAAAAAAAATAAAGATTAAAAAAAAAAAAAAGATGTTACTGTTCGCATTTTACAGACAAGGCAGAGGGAGGTGAATTTTCTTTCCAATGGCTGTCTAGAAGAATGCTAGCAAGAACCCTGGTCTTAAACCTTAAAGAACAGTTTGGTCAATCCAACTGTTGTCTGGACTACATTGTGATTAAATCAGTTGACCTTGGGGATGTAGATTTCCTTCCATAATGACTTCCTATGGGAAACAATGCAGTGCATACCTTCTGTGATGCATAAGCCCTTGGAGAAGTCTCTGAAAGTCAAGGAATCTTCAGGGGTCCCCGAGACACTCAGGGCTACAAACAAGCTTGAAATTAACCCCATTTGAACTTTTAAAGATTCACCATTAAGACTTGGGCTGTACGGCCTGGGAAAATTTCTCCCAGAGTGATCCTCAGTGGTGTGTTCCCTTGCTCCTGTAGCAGCACAATTAACTGCTAACATTTTCCACAGACATTTTGTTATTATGTAGTTACCTACTCCACTCCTCTGCAGATAAATTACTTTGTAGTAGTCAATAAGGTGCCCTGGTGGCACCTGGGTTGGGCTTTAGGCAACTGAGCCCATGATGGCAGATCAAACCTACCAGTGGCTCCAGAGAAATGTGAGGCTGTCTATTCCCATGAAGATTTATTGTTGGGGTAAACTATTGGGTTACTATGAACTGGAATCAACCTAAAAGCAGGGGATTAGAGTGTGAATAATCACTCGGTTAATTAAACCTGTCCAAGTCTCAGAAGTAACATAATCCTATTGCCATCTAGGACAGAACAGAACTGCTTCACAGGGTTTCCAAGGCTGTAACCACTCAGGTAGTGCTCCAATGCTCAACCTTCTGTGCCACAAGGATTACCTTTAAACACAATTTTGCCCTTGAATTATCACATATTCCTGTATGCCACCCTTCTCCATACATACACATCTTTGGTGCCAGGAACAACCAATAAACATTTGATAATTAAGAACCACATGCTAATCTGTTACATGGCACACCACTGCAATTGGGTATCATTAAGGTTGTACCTATTGAAGATTAGTTAATATGGTTTAATGAGTGAGACCCCCCACTGAGAGCATCCCAAATGGGAAATGGGTAGAAAGGTGAAATCAGTCTTTTTAAGGCTTAGGTGACGTGTCTTAACACTTTGATTTGATTGGCTAATCATATAATTATGCTTTGGTTTTAAGAAAGTTGGCCAATGAACGCTAACGTGGCTTCTATTTTGATTGGACAAATCGTGCCAATAACGTTTGATTTCGTGTTTATATTTTTGTTTGACATTGTGACAAGCTTTTCTTTTAAATGGCCTTACGGGTAACTCATATTTGGTGCTTGATCCAGGGAAGCCATTTAAACACCTGAAACACTTCATTCTGTGTTAGGTATCAAAAAAGTAGAAACTAGTTCTGATGGCAAAGAACTTTTGGAGTTAGAATTCCTGGGTAGTCCTCAAGGCCACTATTGTCCTATTCAAAATAAACATGTTAAGTAGAAATCTTTCTTACTGGATTTGTCTAATTAAGAAAACTGAGTTGATTAAACAAGGTTTAATTAATCTGCTAGCACAGGGCTTATTTTGGGAGAAGGGTCCAGAAGGCAATGATAGATGCTCCTACGAGTGCTTAAGAGAAAGGTCTGGGAGGTATTGCTAAAGTGTAGGAAGGAAACTCATTGTTTAATACCGGGTTTGGGTTGCACTTTGGTTGGCTGGCAGGAGGACTTTTAAATGGAAACTGATTCAAAACAGGCTAGAAAGTCCCAATTAATGTACTCCAAAGTCTGTATTAAAGAGAAAGTATACTCTCTCGAGGTCTGACCTTCCCTAGGTCACGTGGTCTAATGTTGTGAAGTTCTGAAAAAATGTCCAAATGTCACTGTGGAATTTCGCCAAAATGTATGGCTTTGAGTTCGAACATTTAACTGATAATCGAAATCTATTGTACAGAAAACAAATCAATAAATAAAACCTTGGCCTAGGGGCATAACAGCCACTAAAACTTAAAACATGATTTATTTAACACATTTAACAGAAACGAAAAACCCCGAGCCCTCAACAGCCGGCTTATTAAAAATTCATCCCCAAGCTTATACTCGTCCCCCGTTTAATGTTTTGAAAGCAGGCACTGAAAGTATTACTAATAAACTGGTCCGGCAGCTTGTGACAAAACTCAAGACCCTACGGGCATTCCCGCCTCCCTGGGGACCACCTAAAATGCGAATGCATTTATTCATCTTAAGTGCCTCCAGGAGGGAACTCTCGCCGAGGACCGGCCAGCATCTCTAGCAGCCACCGTCGCCGGCCGCTGCCGGAGCGAAGCGCGGAACGCAGGGGAAATCGCAACAGACAAGACAAAGGTTTCCACCCACCTCCCTCCCTCCCTCCCTCCC
>NW_022111306.1:4209958-4230816 GCF_000313985.2 Echinops telfairi
TCCCCACTCACCGACGAGGGCAGCCGCGGCGCACGACTACCCCAGAAGACGCCGCCGAGCTCCTCAACGCCACAGTAAATCCACTTGGACCCGCCCCCGGGGCGGGCCGACGGGAAGCGGGGCTCCACCTTGCGGACCGCGAGGCCCCGCCCCGCAGTCGAGGACGGCGTCCCCGCGGTCCTACTGCGCCCGCACGCACCAGCCTGGCCAGCGAGGTGAGGTCTTTCAGCCCAGGGTAGCAAAGCACTCCACCTTCGGCGAGCAAGTAAACGGTTTCCCGGAGCAGTTGCTTTGTTTGTCAACTGAATCGCCTGAAGGTCTTGGGTCAGTCTTCTATCATTCGCATTTCTCAGAAGTTTCCTGGCAATGCTAAAAGTTCTAGCTTCAGAACCGGGTGGCCTGGCGCAGTGTCTGCAGGGCTGAGTTGGACTCCGGTAAGAATCCACCGGAGGGTCACGAGCGGCGCAACCAATAATTACTTAACGCTCTTTGACATTTTCCAGTGCTCCGTTTATTCGCTGCAAGCACACATCAAACAATCTAACAATCTTAAAACTAACTTAAATTATGACTGTGAGGGTAACACACAATTAATTCATCGTCACAGCCCCCTTAAGCATTGCCTTCATCAGTGGACTCACCCCGGGTAGAGTTGGAGAGCGCAGGAGTTGATGTCTCCTTGCTGCCTAACTGAATTCTCAGTCTTGCTTCCGGGGTTTATATAGGCAGTTCAGCTGGCCGTTTGACGTCATCCTGGTCTTCTCAGGGGCCCCCAGACTTTCTAGGGTGGTTCCTAGTCCACTTGTTTACTTCTTTGCTGTGACTCAGCATTTCTGCTGTGCCTCGTAGGACGTTAGTTTTCTTGCAAGATGGAGTTGCTTGTGTCCATTCATCATCTTGCAAGGCAGTTCTTTATTGCTCTCATCACCTGAGACAGGTATAAATTGCTGTTGATCTATGTTCTTTCACACGGATGTTCATTAGCCCAGCAAATAACAATATAGTAAGTGCCTGGCCTTGGCACAAGGGACTCCATTTTGAATCCGGTACCTCTTGGTTCTCAGAACTCACCTCTCATGGGCCTCCCTCACATCGGCCTCCCCTCCCCTCGCTGAAAATCACCGGTTCTGAGAACCAGACATCCCCGATAAAGAATGTTCTTTGAAGATATGTTTACTCCACCTGCCCTGTACCTATAGATAAGATTAACGACTACTTCCCTGCATTTCTTGAAGATGTGTTTATTCCACCCGTCCCTGACGTATAGATAAGATTAATGAGCGCCTCCCTGTGAAGCCCCTGTGTGCAGCTGTGCCTGCCACCAGGGGGTATAAAAAACGCAGCCAGAATTCCCCTCACGCAGTTTCACTAGCTCAATGCCTGAGTTGCTGAACCCGCCCTGCAAGCTTCTCAATAAAGCCACCTTCTAAAACTTTACCAATTGAATATTTAATTCCGTTTTGCACCTCAAAAACCCTTACAGTAAGAAAGAGGGGAGCACTCCCCAGAACAACAGCAAGAGCAGGCCTAAGGGAATGCTACTAGGTGGGAGTGGTATAGTCCATATGTCCATATGATAAGGCCATGTTTCACTAAATGAAAACGTTTACTCCACATGTTTTCCAGATAGTCATTTTTGTGGTGGTGGTATGTTATCTTGGTTTCACTTCTTGGAAGGCTATGTGGAGCGATATCGTGAAGGCTGAGCGATAGAGTTTATATGCTCTATACAGGTAGGCAAAATTCTTCTACCAGGAGTACCATATTCATTTCCTGTTGTGTTAGTTTTGAGAGCAGGGTTTAAAATAAGTTTTAAAAACCAAACATCTCAAAATGAAGTAATGAAGTGGAAAAACAGTGAAATAGGCAGAATAGCCCAGGGCTACAAACAACTGAAGGTGGTACACCAACCCAGGAAGAATTCCTGACTACAGAATGCCTCACCTGTGTTGATCTGACCAAACTTCTGGAAAAACACACTTGCAGAACCCCTTCCCCTTACAAACTGGAAGTAGGAAAGTATGAAAGGCCTGCTTACCCTTCATTCTGGGCCCAGAGCTTGGGAGCAGCGGCCCCTCTGGGTTCGCTGGCTTAATAAAGATTGATTTTCTCCACCTCTTTGAGTGCCTGCTCATTTTCTCTCGTCATCGCCTACACTACACTACAGTAGTACTATGTCTAAACCCTTTAGTCTTTTCCTGCTCCAACCTTTACCAAGTGCCCATGCTTCTAGAACGTATAAGCTGGTTGACTTAATGTTGTGTTATTGTATTGTTAACTCAAACTTTGAATAAGGGAACTCACTGTGAAAAGGACAAAAACAAACGGGGCTAATAGGCTCATGCATTAAAGAATGGACCCTTATGCAGATGCTTTCATTAGGAACATTAATAAGGGTCAGGGGTCAGGATGTAAATTACTGTGATTCAGTGGAATGTAGATTGCACACTCGGATGGGCAAGCCATTGAACTCTGAGAAAAGAGTATGACAATATAGATGTATTGTGATACCCAGAAGGGTATGAAAGCACTGACTGTATTGGGGAAAGCAAAGCAGTCAAGAGACATCTCACTGTCTTCCAGATCTTTCAAAAAACATGAGTTAATTCTCACCCCTTTTCTGTGATTAGCTTCAACTGTGGTTAGGTAGACTTTAGTTCTGTTTCCATTTCCTAAGCATAAATTGAGAGGTACCACAAAATTGGTGGCTTATAAAAAGGAAACCATGTTTTCTCACTCTCTGCCATGGAGCCCAGATTCAGTGTGTCTACAGGGGCTTATAGGCGCCCTGGTGGTGTAGAGGTTAAGTGCTGATTTGCTAACCCCCTAAAGGTAGGCTCTTTGAACCCACCAGCAGCTCTGAGGGAGAGAGATGTGTCTGCCTAGCTCTGTAAAAATTGACATACTATGGGGCAGAAACACTGTGGGGAAGTTCCACTCTGTCCAAGGGGATCGCTACGACTCTTTGGGTTTGGGTTGGTGTGTTTGTTCTGTGTGTGGCTATACGCTGAAGATTCTAGGGCAGAGCCTGCCTTTTGTCTCTGTTTCTGGTAGACCCAGGTGTTCCTCTCTTGCAGTGACACTCTGCCTCAGCTATTGCATGGTCTCCTTCCTTTGTGTATCTCTGTCTCTTCTCACAGTCATACTGGATTTTGATTTACCTAATAAAACTAACATTTATGTTAACCGATAACATCTCTAAAGACTTTCCAAACCAGGTCCCATTGACAGGACTTCACAATGCCTTTATGCTAAACACAGTTCAATGCAATACTGGTGGGAAAGACAGTGTGCTGCCAAACAATTAAGGAGTGGATTTGCTTAGGACTAATGCACTCACTAATGCTGAAGAACCTTTTTAAATAAGTGGATGTTGACCTTGAGTTTTAAGAAATCTTTGGTGAATCCAAAAGTGGGGCTACATATATGGCAGGAGGTGGGATATTCTTCTGTCCTTGAGAGTCAGATACTGGCTCTACCACTCACTAGTTATAAACCGTGGGATAATCACTTAACTTCTCCGTGTCTCAGTTTTATAATCTGTAAAATCCTCGTGTCTGGGAGCATTTTTAATGTGAGGATAAATAAATGCCCAAGTTTTGTGTCGAGTAAACTCATTTCATTCATTGCAATTGAGTCAGTGCCTGAAATGAAAAGCAATTTCCTGACCTTCAGCCAAAGTCCAAGTTCCACCCAAAACCTTGAAATAATCCTCAAGGACATCTTGAGTGTCTTGAACCTACTTCTGACAACCACCCAACTGCCAAAGTGAGATCTCAAGGAGACAGGGAAGGAGAGTGGCATCTCCCTGATAATCTAGGAAGGGAAGAGCAGTTTGCCTATTAGGCAGCCAGATAACCACAAGGAATAAGAAAGGGTGGTTTAAGGGCGTCATTAGAACTGAGACAAGTAAAGGATGCTATCATTCTTTTGTTTTCTCCAATTCTGGCTAGTTGAAAAAACACTTTGGGACTGCCCCAGCCACAAAAGCTTGTAACGAAGACCTTTGGAAAAACTCATTGTGTTAGGGTTCTCTAGAGAGATAAAACCAAATTGCTGATAATTTATATCTAATATAAATTACATAGCTAATATATATAGTTATATATATCTAATATATAATTATATATCTAATTATCTTTATAAATAAATATATTAACACAAGAAGTGAGCTGTTAAATTATATACAGATAGATATATAATACAAGAAATGAACAGTTAAATTATAAAGCAGTACAAATGGCTCAGTGCAGAGAATTGTGAGACACTAGCAGTCCTTCCAGTCTAGTCTGCTGCCAGATCTTCCTCTAGAGAGAGAGCTAGGCTAGCTCAGCACAGCAGCCAATCACAAGGCAGGTCACCAACTGTCAGCCAGGTCACCAACCGCCAGTCCCCAGCTCTAGAGATGTCTTAAAGGGACCTCAACTTACAGCGACACAGTCCACAGGCTAGGCGTCCCACAGGTAGTGTAGCCTTTAAATTGAGGCACAGAACAAGCAAGGCAGCTGCACACTGGTTCAATGATCAAAGAGCGAGAGACAAGAAAGGTGAGGCTCACAGAGCCATTTATCTCTCTGCCCTTCAGTTAATCCCACTTGTGTTTATCCGCCAGGCTGGCACAATAAACTATCTCACTCATCTATTGAAAGGACCAGACTTTGTCTCTATTAATCATTGATATTGATCGTGTATTGTTCTTTGTACTCAGACAAAGCTTTGATTAGTTTCCCACCTCTTTTCCACAGATAGAATTTTATTTTCCTCACTTTTATAATTTTTTTCTTTTTTAAATCATTTTATTGGGGGCTCATACAACTCTTATCACAATCCATCCATCCATCCATTGTGTCCAGCACATTTGAACATTTGTTGCCATCATCATTCTCAAAACATTTTCTTTCTACTTGAACCCTTGCTATCAGCTCCTCATTTTCTCCTCCCTCCCCGCCCCCAACTTTTATACCTTTGTAATCATGTTCCCCTAAAACACAATCATGGCAGGATTCCACAAGTTCTCAAGACATTCATTTAGTGTTGGAGAATAAAAACTAACAATTACAATGTTATGTTAATGGTTAGAGTCTACTTCTTACGGCATCAAGTTTTACCTGTGGCAATAGTTTTTTTAGAATTAATACCAGACTAGTCCCAAGGAGTTGGAGATGAAAGACTCCCAAGTGTCCAACTCTTCCAAGATGCTGTTCATCTCCATCACCCCCACCACCATCCCCACTACCATGACTTCTTTCACGAGTACATTCCCTCAAGCCCCTGCACCCTCCCTCAGAAACTGACCAAATGAAGCAAATGCCTCCTGTGGCGGGGTGCTGTTTAGTCCCCAAACGGGAGCTCAGGCAGCGGGGAGGCAAATGCAGGGACCAGAACCAGAAGTCCAAAATGTCCAAAAGCCACAGCAGGTTTTCTTGCTTCGACCAAAACTCAGGAAGTAGAAGTATGGTTTTTCTTGTGATGTGCTGCACCATGTTGGGACAGTGGCACCAGCATTGATACCTCCATCCAAGGAGTACAAAGGGGTGGTATCTTGAGCCACACCCTCTAATGGGCAGAGTCAAAATATCCCCAAGGAAGCAAAAGGTGTGGTTTGATTCACATTCTACTAAAGTCAGGTCTTAATCCCACCCTCATCCTGTCTAACTATGGGAGAGAATGACCTCCAACATGAGATTGTAGCCACAGGCATACAGCCAGCATTACGATACATCACGGAAGGAATTATGGTGAGAAGGCTTTATCAATTGACTACAACTCATTAACTTAAAAAACAAAAACATTTCTTTTTCTTTTTTTTTTTTTAGCCAGCAGGACAGGAACTTTATTTTCCATGCTTCTCTGACCTGAGAGGGGGGTTAGAGGTTTAGCTTTGAGTAGGTTTTCTCTTGGAGAAGTATCTTATTCATCATCTGATTCTCCTTCACTCAGATCCCCTGCCTCGTCTCCTTCCATGGGGGCGAGGGCTTCTTTTTTGAATGTCCCATGTAGGCCCCCACAGCTGACCCAGCAGTGCCCAGGAGGATGTTGGAGGATGTGGAGAGTCCAGCGGTCCCCACTGACTGCAGAGTGGCCCCAGGTTGCCTGCCGCAACTCGGCCCACCCCACCCCCCATTGGCAACAGCAGCAGCCAACATCATTTTGGCAGCAATGGAGGAGGCCATGATCCCGGCACCGGTGAAGCCCAAGGCACTGAGCACCGCAGGCACAGAGACCACGGCCACTCGCTTCATTTCGTTCTTCTGCCCGAGGCCCAACTCCCACAAACATTTCATTGAGGGCTTTTCCAGCTCTTATAACAATCCATACATTTGTACCTGTGTAGCCATCATTATTTTCTAGACATTTATTTTCTATTGAGCCCTTAGTGTCAGCTCCTCTTTCCCCCTTTCCTTCCTCCTCCAACTCATTGCCTCTAATGAATAGTCTCAAGGAGGAAGACTTCACACCACCCCTTAAACTCAGAGGAGGTGGTCTCCCCCACCCCCAGCCCCGCCCAGCTGGGTCTGAGGATGGTGTGGTGGGCAGTATCTCAGTCTTCATAGAGAGGCAGACTTAAATAGACCTTTTGTAGACACCTTCTACTTCAGAGAGTGAACAGAAATCAAGGGTTTATTATTGGCATCTTTGTCGACTTCCTAAGAAGGTATACTGTCATGTGTAACCATAATTGTTATGTGTTATTGCCAATTAAGGGAATTGATTAGTGACATTAGTTTCGTGGCCAATTTACAGAGATTTGAATCATTAGTATACTTTAGTGTTATACATATGCCATACAACGATTTATAGAGATTTTATTTATTAGAAATAAAGGTTGACAGGTTGACATGACATTTATATGCTTCTTGACAACATTGTTCACATACAAGTATTACCCATTTCTGAGATTTAGAATGACTTTCTAATGGCTGTATTTCTAATGACTTAACAGTTAATGGTTAGAGAGCATCATACAAGTAATGTATACATAGTTCTTCTAAATTCAGAAATTCTATTTCTGACTTCACATAATTGAATTACATATTAAAAGCATCATAACAATGTCTTCACTAGCGTTCTGGGGTCTGATATCCATTGCAATGACTGCAAAGAACTCACAGACAAAATTCATGATTAAAGGGTTTATAATGGAAGTTAGCAGGTTGTAATGCCAGTGAGAAATGCTCTGGATATTTTATCATCAGGACACTGTTACAAACTTCTTTCTGGTCTGCTAACATGCCCAGAGGGGCATATCACTCTGTTATAAATCTCCACCCTAAGGTACTCAGCTCAAGCTGCACTGGTCAGCAAACCTACTTCCCTGAATTCAGTCCCCAGAGGCACTCCAATCCAGTCACCCTCAGCCTGAAGGCATCTAACTCCACTTTAGTGGGTCAGCAAGCCCAGCTTCCCCCAGTTAAGTTCCCGGAGGCAGCCCAGTCCACAAACCAACCTCCTATATAAAAGCACAGCTTTGCTTGCTCAATGGGTTGGGAAGTCCATCTGCCTGTTCCATGCTGACTCCTGGTTCTGCTGTTGCTCTTTTAGAGATCCAGGTGGATCACTGCACAGGGATCTCAGCTCTTGGTGATATACTGCCTCCTGCACCTCAAAGAGCTCATTTTACACACCAGGATAGCATTCCAGGGAATCCTGTTCACAATTACTCACAGGTGAATCCTGTCAGTGTCGTCTCCCACCTTCTTACCAGACCCATGCAGGAAAAGATTGGTGGGAGTTAGAGACTGACTAGAAGAGCCATATTAAATACTTCACTCCCCCTGCAATAACAGTGTAAAAAGCATACTTAATAGTCTAACTTATACATAAAGGCATACATAATAGGAGGTAACAGTAGTTCCTACTCATAGAATTGCTTCGATACTTGTTATTAATACATGTAACATTTTCAATAGTTTCTGGAACATGATGAATTCTTAATAAAGTTTAGCTACTGTTTATTAGAGGAAACATTTTATGGCCACCAAAATTAATATTATTTCTTAAAAGTGAGTTCCAGACTATAAGGTGGTCGAGGGGCGCCTGATACCAAATCAGTCAAATTTTAAGCAAGCAGGCTTTATTAGAGAGAAAAACCCAGCCTGGGCGAGGTCCCACACTCCACAGCATCTGGGCCCAGGGAGTCACGCCCCAGGCTACCGGGGTGATGTTTATATTGCCTGAGAACAAGTAGCTAAGCTGCTTTGGGCCCGTATAAGGTAAAGTAGTTAGGGATTGGAGGACACAGGCACATCCCGGTTTCTGGCCAGGCAGAGGTGTCTTCCGGGTTTCAGGTGGTCTGCGTTCCACGTGGTATTAAATGCAAGATCAGGAGAGAGTTGCATCAGTCAGCTCTGGTCAGCTCCGCAAGTGGGGGTGGGTGGGGCGGGGGGTGGGGGGGGGGTGCAAGAGGTCAATCACTGTGGCCCCTCGGAACCGGCCTGATATTGATCTGGCCAGACAAAGACGAACTTCAGTTTAAGAACATCTGTTGGGATGTACTTTCATTTGGAATAGGATTTACACTTTTTTATTTGGAATACCTGGGTCCAAGAATGGGCGAGCTTCCCGTTAGGTGATGAAGTCTTTGCATGAGTGTGCATAATGAATTCTTGCTAATACGTCCAGCTACCAGACTTAGATACTAGACAAGTTTAGAGTGATAGAAACTCCAGGATGATAGGAAACTCAGTTTCCTGGTTATGATCACATATGGGGACAACCTTGTAGGTATGTTTGCCCTCAAGGATAGAAAGCATAAAATTGAATTTGAAAAAGAAATAAAATAGGAGCAAAAAGGGAACTATGGGGTGAGAGAAATGCATCAACGTGGTAAGGGAATCTGGCAAGTAGGAAACGAATCAGGAACTTCCAGGACGAGTCCTCTGGGAAGCACATAATGCTAATGTTCCATTGGTGAGCACTCCTAGGACCCTGCTAGGGTAGTAAGGTTGAGCAAAATCTGTTAGGTGAATAAGGGTAATAGTCAACTATCAAGACCACAGGTAAAATTTTCTGAATTCAGAGGGTGGGGGAGTTAAGTATTGATGGTCGAGTGAGTGAGTGGTCCAGGTTTCCATGAGAACACTAGTGGGCTATCCACTGATGGGAGTATAGCTTCTGCCTTGTGTTTAAAGGCAGTTGATGGTAGGAAAGCATTCCCTCAGAGGCAAGTCAAGCCAATGATTAAAAGGCTGGTTTCCCTGATTTCTTTTCTTTGGTTGAGGAGTCCAGTGTCTCTTCTTTACGGACATCGTGGAAAGGACCTGGTATTTCTCTTCAATTCAATCTTTGTAACTCACCCCTGGTAATTGCATAGGAGCATGCAAATAAGGGGCTCTAACTCTGGTGCATTTTTCGATTCCGCTTAATAGAAAAATGATCCATCTCAAAAGCAATGGATTATTCAACCAAATAGAGAAGTAGAGTGGATGCGAGGGATGGTTGGTGTCAGGAAAAGGTAAAGGAAATTAGAGGGTGGAAGTGTTAGGTAGCTAGAGACAGGGATAGGGGCTTGTCCCTCCCATGCTTGCAGAGGCCCCATATTGGGAAGGAATCAGGTGAGGACCCCTTAACTGAGCATGCTCCAATTCAAGCCCCCAGCCAGGTGGGTGGTGCACCTGGGCAGCCCAAACTAGGCCCAGGTGGGCTTAATTCAGTCAATGGGGCCAACCAATACCTTCAACCACACCTCCCCAGCCAGAGGTCTGAAATGCCCTGGCAGCGGGAAAGCCCATTCTCTTTTTACACCCCTCCTGGCCAGAAGCAGGTGGTGGTAGGAGGGGCACACACACTGCCTGAGCAGACTCCCCTCAGCACCCACTCCAGGCCTGCTTGGGACCCACAGCCTCTCTCTTCTCACTCCCATGAACCCCCAACCCCCCAGCGCCTGCTCACGCCAAGCTGCCCTCTCTCTGGCTTCAGTTCACCACGTGCGGGCGCGCTGTGCCAGGAGTTTGCCTGTGTTCAGTTGGGAGCCCCAACACAACTTCGGCATAGTTGGGCACACTTCCCTGAAATAGCGTGTACTCTTTTGAGACTGTACAACCTGAAACTTCTCTGTCCTTCGTAAAAACTCGCGTGAATTCTTTCGTGCGAAGCCAAGAACCGAGGTGTTACCCACTCAGAAACCTCACAGAAGGATATCTGGCCCTGGCCTGGTGTGGAACTGATTTTCCTTCCTCACTGGATGGCCAAAGCAGGCCACACTGAACCTTCCACCACCACATCCTCCAATTGCTTGATCTGGAGAATAGATTCAAAGATTTTTTGCCAAGCTGTCAGTGTTCAGTTGGAGCAAGGTATAAACGAAGCTTGGTGTCCCCGTTCCATGTCTCAATATATTAACAAAACAAGTGGGTAGTGCCAACTCGTTGAATTATCTAAAAGTAGGCCAGGACAGTTTTTCCAAGTTATTTTCATACCTCTGCCTTACATTAATACCGATAACTGATTAATACAAAGGGATGTTCAGCTTTACAACATTACAACAATCCATTTAGAAGGGATACAAGAAGGTCTAGACGTGAGCTGAGCATAGCACCTGCCTTTTCAGTCCTGATGGAGGAAGCAGGACTGTCGTATATCCCGTGTTGTGGGGAAGCCCAGATGCTCTGGGGGCAAACGCCAGAAGGTTCCATGCGGTCCAGAAGACGTCTGGCTCTGCTTCGAGCGTAGCTGCCACTCTCCGACCTTTCTGACTCTGTGTTTTCATAAATGGTTCCGAGTTGTCACAGAAAAAAAACAAAAAAAACCCAAGAAGGTCTAGGAGTTTTTCTCCTACATCTGTGGCTTCTAAGCTGCAAGTGTGATTTGTTTTCCTAAATACAGGTAGTTCCGCTAATAAGTTGTGATTTCTGTTTTATTTCTAATCTTGGCTTATGTTGCGTATAACTAGAGAAGCAGAAAGTGCCATTGTCGAAACATTAAGTTTATATGTAAGGTTTTCAACTCCTAAACACAAACAACTGAATCTATAAAGATACTGATCGTAAAAGGCACTAAAAATGAAAACTAAAAAGAATAAAATACATTGGAAAGGTATTTGACTTATGGAGTCATCACCATGGAACCTCACCGTATGTAGGGAACTACCAACATCTTTTTGGCTCGCTCATTTAAACCCTAGAGCTGCCTTAGTCACTAGCCAATAAATACACTGCAGTGGTGAAGGTTAAGCTGCAGCGGATAGCATGCTGCTAGGAGTACTCTGAACTGCTTTATTAATTCTTCTAGAAGGTTCAGGTAGTGCTTACCAATGGATGTAAGTCTTCTGAGAACAAAGATTTCAGAAGACTTTCCTAGGGTCTCATTCGTGACATTATCTCTAGGTTTCTGGAGGAATGGTGATTTGGGATGCATGAGGGAAAATGGGTGTAGGAGATTGTGTGAGTAGCCGCTGACATGAGACTAATTTCCAAAATGTGAAGATAACTCATATTCCCACTCTCCCACATCTCATTTTGCCACCTGTGTGGTGCATGAAAGGTCTTACCGTAATCTTACACAGCCGGTTCTCTTCCAATTAGGGTTTTATCACCCAATAGGAGAGTGTCCTCTCTTCTGGTTCGCACTGCTACCTAGCTCACTACTCCAAGAGAACTCAGAACTCATGAAAACTGTTTACTATACTTTTTGTTTCCCATTTATTATACACAGAAAGGATGTAAGTGTAGTATAGAGACCCACCAGGCAAGATGGGAGAGTTCCAAGCATGGGAGCCTCATTGTCCCAAGGACTTGCTGCTTCCTCTACTATTCATTGATGTTAGTATGCCAAGGTTCTGGGTTCTCTGGTTGTTGGAACCTCAATAAATGTGCCTTACTTTGGCCTTAATGCATAGTTAGGACCAATCCAATCAATGAGTAGTCATGACTATTGGGCCTTTTCTTCTCTTCTTAAGGTTAGTCTCAGGGTTGGGCCAGTGTAGTCCTAGTTGCTTGGCTAGTTTGTAAACAAAGAACACCTGAATTGCTTGAACAATTTTCAGGGGGGAAAAAGTCCTGATAGTTCAGTGGTTAAGCACTTGCTGCTAAACAAATGCCAGTGTGAATTCCCCAGGCATTCTGCACAAGAAAGATGTGGCAACATGCTTCTGTAAAGATCACAGCTTTGGAAAGCCAATGGGGGCAGTTGTACCCTTTTCTGTAGGGGCACTATGAGCCGGAATGGAATTCACTAGATGGTAATAGGTTGTTGCTTTTGTTTGGGTTTGCTTTCAGAAATCAGAGTCAAAAGGTCAAACCCCAAATTCTTTGTCCCAAAGGTATAGAGGTTGGGAGGGATAACAGGTTGCTGGTAGTAGGTTGCTATTGTAGGTAGTAAGTACTGTAGGCAGGTAGTCAGGGGCTTTTGAAGAGGGAAGGGGTAAAAGGAAAGGGCAATTGGGGAATATTTTATGGGTACATATGGGGTTTATCTCTATATGGTCTTTTGAGTTAAACAACCCTTAAAAGACTGAATAATTTGGAAGCATTTTCTCATTTTCCTACTATTTTCATCACAGACAAAAAATATAACAATCACTAGATAGAAAAGATTTTGGATGTTAAAGACAAGTGTGAAATTGGATAGAGTTCGGTTCCTATTAGAGGAAAATGTAATATAAAATATGCATCTCTTTTTGCTGTGCTGTCATGGATTAAAGTGGATTCCCTAAACATTTGTCAACTCAGCTGGACCATTCTTGGTGGGTTGGCAGCTATGTGATGATGTAATCATCCCCATGGTGTGATCTGATGTGATCAGCCAATCACGTGTAAAGGATTAGGGAGGGAGGGAGGTAGTATCCCTCCTCAGGTCATAGGCTTGATCTAATGTGAGGAGAGTTTTCCTGGGGTGTGACACAAGGAACACCTTTTATCTTACAAGGATAAAGGAGAAGAGCAGAGAGATCTACCTACCACCAGGCAAGGGGAATCAGGAGCTGAGCATGTCCTTAAGACCTGGGGCCCCTGTGCTGAAAATCTCCTAGATCCGGGGAAGATGGATGCTAAGACTCATGGAAATCCTCAAGGAACACCAAACCCATACATATTGAAAATAAACAAGGCCCTCCCCCGCAGAGCCGATAGAAAGAGCAGGCCTTCTTCTAGAGTTGGTGCTATATGCTACCACGGGAGATTAAAGACCACTATAATGCCATGAATCCAAATTAGGAGTCTTTATTAAGCTGGCAGCCTCAGGAGGACTAGTGTCACTTAAAACCCTGAGGCCCCTAATAGTAGTTAGGGTATATATAAGCAAAAACTAGATCCTGTTTTTCTGGTTGCAAAGTGCAGGACTCCAGCTGCATCCTGTTTTCCAAATAGCCGGAATACAGACATTCTACTCTAATATTTAAGCCTATTACAGCTTAAAGAGGTGTTAGTCTACATTACATCCTACAACAGGATCGGGGTACATACATAGTATCTGAATGAAGTTTACAATAACATCCCGGAACAGGGTAGAGGTGGAGGGTTACCTGAAGGCTACAAATGTTGATTTGGGA
This sequence comes from Echinops telfairi, assembly GCF_000313985.2. Taxonomy (NCBI): domain Eukaryota; kingdom Metazoa; phylum Chordata; class Mammalia; order Afrosoricida; family Tenrecidae; genus Echinops; species Echinops telfairi. Next base: position 4,223,445 of record NW_022111306.1, read on the forward strand.
AATTACCACTAGACATAGCAAACTACCAGTTGTACTAGTGGGCTATAAGGGACATGATCTTAAGGCAAGATGGCATGATCTATATTACTCTGGGGGGTAGGCCAGAATACTGAGGGTAGGTTGGAACATTAGCACCCTGAATTTTCTGATGTCCAACCTCCTCAATTGATAAAACACTTGTGTTTCTGTTCCAGCAGCACTGGATAACAGAAAGCTAAAAATCTGCTTTGCTCATGAATCCAGAACAAACAAAACTCATCTTTCCACCGCCCAGAATAGCCCAACTCACCCCTTCACCTTCCAGCATAGGCCAACGGAACCAAGACAAAACCTGCTTTTGAGAGGCCAAAGCCTGTCTTGGCCCCAGCTTCCATAAAATCCCCCTAAAAAGCCCAAATCATTCTGCTTGTGGGTGAGCAGACCCCAATCGCATCTCGTGTCGGTCTGGTGCAGGCAAGACCTTAATAAACACCTTTTGCCTGCATTCAACTGTCTAGGGTCTCTTGCACCAAATCTCCACTCAATAACTAGGACAACTTCTTTAAAAAGGAATTAGAAATCTGTAAAGTGAGCCCTGTGACGGCCTTAGAACTTGGCTCGGATAAGGGGTTTTCCAACAACTAGCCTCACAGCTAAGCAGAAATGAACCCAAGAGAAAGGATTTTGTTTCTGAATTCTGGTAAGGGCCCCATTGGTACACAACCTAAGGAGGGCTCAATGCCCAGGAAGGTTCAATGCCCCCAGAACTGCATGTGAAAAGTGTGCAGGTCTGAGAGGGAAGCTGCAATAGCGTACAGGACCGAAAATGGCCGTTTCTGAGGAGCTGGACATAGAAGGAACGACAGAAAAAATGACCAGAAAGGAGGGGCCTGGGAACCAAAAGAGAGAGATTCCTTTTTATCCCTTCCTACCTCCTACTTGGGGGGTGGGGTGGGGGTGTGTGGAGTTACCTAGCTGTTTTTAGTGGCAGCATTTAGGTGCCTGTTTCTCCCCAGGGAGAAAGACAGGGGCATAGAGTTACAGCCTCCAAAACTCACAAGGTGATGTCTACTCTGCCTTTCTGTCATCATGAGGTGGCGTGGACTCGTGGCAGTGAGTTTGTTTTGTTTTGAAGAGCTGGGTTAGGTCACAAGGTCAGCAGTTTGACACTGCCAGCCACTCAGCAGCAGGAAGATTCGGCTTTCTACTCCGTGAAGGTTTACTGTCCGGGAACCCAGCCAGGCAGGTCAGGTCTAGTCTGTCCTATAGGGACTCTGTGCGTTGGAATTGATTTGACGGCAGTGAAGTTTTGAGTTTGAGATAGAAAAGCATACAATGTTGTGTGAGGGAAAACACACAATAAAGAAACGTGTTGGTGGTGGGGGTGGATGATTACTAAAAATGAAATCTACCCCCAATTCAGAAAACATCTTCACAGAAATAGAAGAGAAAGGCAAGATTAATTATTGAATAAGCATTAAACCAAAATGTTATGCATCACAGGCCATCCATTAAAAAGCTTGCAGAAAACAAGAAGGCATCTTAAAGGAAAAAAGAAGACGTTGTCATCTAGTAGGAAAATCGTAAGCTTAGACGAGGCGGATAATTGGAAAGAAACTGGCAGGAATCTTGAACACTAACAAGGTGGAGACAGGCTTCCTCCCTGACCTCTCCTGCACCAAAGGAAGGTGAAGGGCAGAAAGGACACATTTGCTTATCAATAGGAGGCCAGAGATAATGAAAGGGCTGGGTGGAGAAAGATAAGATATTCACACTACCCCCACAATGACTAGGTTTGGATCTGAGACAAGGGCACAGCATGGAGGCTGGCAGGCTGGGATGCACATACCGGAAAGGAGGAGGAAAACACCACAGAGGACCAGCCCATAGCTGAAGACCCACCGGAAAGCCAGTCTTTTGGTGGGTGGTCCGCCCTTAGCCACATTAGCCAGTATAAGGCCCAGCATTGTGTATCTCCTCCACTAATGGTCCTTGGGACTTCTTTTCCAAAGTATCCCCCTTCAATAAACTCACTTTTTCTGTTCAAATATTTTCTGACCCTTGTCTGAATATTGTCCCTTGCCTGAAATCTTCCTCGCAAGAGGGACTGGAACTGAGGAGTGAAGCTGGAAACGCTGACTAAGCCTCCTCCCTGTAGCAAGGCTGCATCTTAAGCTTAATACAGATAAGGAAATACAATGCTCCACCTTCATGCTTTCACATAATTGCTACTTTTCTAATCTTTCGGCCAGAGGTAAAGCTGGGCCACCTGGGTTTATGCTGATGTCTCTGCAAGAAGACAAACACTTCGGAAAGGTAGCAGCTAGGTGTAAGGTGACCAGATTTTAACACTGGTAAAGCAGGACACCATCGACAGGGGGTGGGGGCGGGGTGGGGTGTTCTTGATAAAAAATTTGGTCTATATGGACCAAATAGACCGTTCCCTAGCTTGTCGTGCATTCTTTCCAAAAATCAGGACTTTTTAAAAACGCCCAAAATCGGGACTGTCCGGCCAAAAGCGGGATGTCTGGTCACCTTATTCTAAAGGCCGCCTTGTTTACAGTAAAACTGGTGAGAGAGCTAACTGATGGTGTTGCCTTGTTTTTCCAGATCTGACAAGTTTTCTGCATTTGACAGTATAACCTACACTTACTCCTTATTTGCAGTTAGCCTACCTCTCTCCATGTTTGCCTGGCTCCTCATTCCAGCTTCTGTGGACATTTTATAACTCTCTGGAGGATTCAATATGGAGGGCCGTCTGGGCAACATTGCATGGAGGTTCATTAGACATGGAAGGAAATTTCTTGTGCATCATCAATGTCACACTTCTGGTTTTATCTGATTGTTATAGTGGACATTTACACCTTGTGATTATGTGACTTGAGTAATGGAGGGTACCTGGAAAAGTATAAAACTTCCCCCTCAAAATGTGCATTCCAGAATAAAGGTATATACTCTGCATATTCTGATCACAAGTGTGACTCCATCAAGACAGCCCAAATGACAGTGGTCTCCCTAATGGTGTCACCTTTATGACACTGATAAAATTCTCTCTTTTTAATCTCTAACTTGCAGTTGTTAGGTTTCTTGAGTATGTAATACCTTGGTTTTTGGCTTCCCACGAGAAAGAATTCATGCCAAAGCCTGGTTTGTGATCTGTGGTAGTTATATAATCTGGTTTCAATTTGGAATTTGAGGATTAAGAGTGAAGGGGTGGAATCTAGTCTGTTAATCAGATCATAGCCAATGAGGCCTCTGTGTGGGCATGGCTTTCTCCTGAGAATTCTGGGAACTCCAGCATTTTTCTCCTTGGAGGTGGGAGAGACTCTCTCTCTGCTCACTCCCTGGGAGACACTGCAGCTGACAAGACACATAGTGCCCTGAGCTGGAGAAGCCACATGGACCTGCCCTGATGCAACCAGACCTCTGACGCTGTAGAAGCCACATAGGGACCCCTGCCAGGGCTGAGATACTTACAACGCCACTGGATCCAAAGACTTTCTACCCACTAGCCTGTGACCGTCCTGCATTTGGAATCATTGCAAATGTGTTTCGTGAGTCTAAAGAGGACTTTATATATCGATATTGGACATATGGGCTAATATCAGACTCATGGACTTGGCCTGGACTGGGTTTGGATTCTCAATGTAAAATTACCCTTGATATAAAACTCTCTCATACACATATGAGTTTCTATGGATTTGTTTCTCTAGTCTACCTGGACTAACACATGATCCAAGTGGGTTTTTATAAAGGATGGAAGAAGTTTCAGGTTTTATAGTCTATTTCAGGCAAGCGTGCCAAACTGCATTAAAGCTGCGCTGGCGCCCACAACTGAAAACAAACAACCTCGTGGCTGACTCATCCCTTTTTTGTGACCCTTTTGTGAGGGTCTACATTGTCTACAGATGGGTTTGGGGTCTCTGCTCTGACCCCTCTTGTGCTCAATAAGATGGGTTTTTTGTTTGTTTGTTTCTTTTGGGTCTTTTAATGCCTGTTACCCAATCCCATTGACACCTCGTGATTTCAGGGGTTGGTGTGCTTCTTCCATGTGGCCTTATTGCTTCTCTGCTAGATGGCCGCTTATTTAACTTCAAGCCTTTAAGACCCCAGATCCCCATATCTTTTTATAGCTGGGCACGGTCAGCTTTCTTCACCACATTTGCTTGTGTACCCATTTTGTCTTCAGCAATTGTGTTGGGAAGGTGCGTATCACAGAATGTCAGGTTGTTAAAACAAAGTGTTTTTGTGTTGAGGTGAGGGCTTGGGCTGAGTGTATTGCAATATAAATATATATACATAGTCCAATACCTCTATTTTTATGAATTAATGTATTTACATATGTACACACCTATGTTTATCCATAGCTCTATCCATGGCTTTGCTTCCTAGATCTTTCCTCTGTTTCTTTTTACCTTCCTCCTTTCCCACCATCATGCTCGCCCTACTTCTGCCTCTCAGTAATTCCTCTCAGCTAGATTGCTGATAAATGCAAATAAACATTTTTTAAAATCTGTCACCACAAATTCATACTCATAAAAATGGTTTAAATTATTAAAATGATTTAAATTATTACATTGTTACCTCAATCTTTTCAGGAGAGGACTCAGTCTCAAAGTGCCTGTTATTTCCAAAGCTTGAAAAATGGTTTAGAGACATTATATGACATAATGGCCATGTCTATACAAACAAATCATATTGATTTACAAAAGATTGCTACCATTTATTTAAGTTGTAAATCATGCCATTGGCTTTCTTTTTGTTTCCTTGATTATCACTTGTCAGCTGGCTCCCATTCTTTGACAGATTTAGCTGGGAACAATTCCCCTTGCAGCCAGGTATTGCCATGCGTCAGTTCTTACCAATGACATATGAGGACTGTACATAACTGCTGCTTAAGAAATGGCTTTTCTTGACATTCTCCTTCCTTCTCCATTCTCTTGGATTGACATAATGTCTGGCTGGATCAATATCAGGCCAGTTCCTAGCGGCCAGTGTTGGGCTGGAAACCCCACAGGTCCCCAGTTCGAGTTGGTGGCGACCCCGAGTGAGCACACGAGTCCAACTTGATGCAAAAGCAGGAGGATTTATTTAAGCGCGCTTGGGCTCCCAGCAGACAGCACAACTGTGACAGCCTACTGGAGCCCCGACTTAGGGCAGGGTACAAGCTTTTAAAGGCAAAAACCACACGCAGGTGGCCAGTAAATTTCTGTTGAAGCTACTTTCTCACGGGACTGAGAGCAGAATGGAACATTTTGAGGTTGGCTGGGGTTGGGTTCCTGGAACTTGCAGTCTGTGGGCAAACAATTCAGCTGGGGCTGGGTTCCTGTGGTTGGCTGGGGGAGCTGTGCTTGCAGGGGGAGCTGAGCTAGGTTTTGCAGCAGTTTATCATTCCCCCCTTTTTGTTTTGGGGGAAGTACCAATCCTGGAACTTACAGGGCGCTCTCGGTGTCTAGGGGTTGATATTCTTGCTGAAGAACAAGCATGTGGACTGTACTAATGCGATCCCTAACAAAAGAAACTAAACGATTTATTATGCAAGGACCTACAGTTAATAATAATACCAGTAGTACCAGGGGGCCTAGTAGCGAGGAGAGAAGGGTGGTTAACTATGGAGATTCATTAAACCATTGTTCAAACTATCCTTTAGTTTTTTTTTCGTTCTCGCTTTTGAGTTTTAAGTTTTTCCCTTAGTTTGGACATGGAGTTTTTTACTAAACTAGAGTGGTCAGCATAGAAACAACATTGTTTTCTTAGGGCCGCACACAGGCCCCCATCTTTTAGGAAAAGTAAGTCTAGCCCTTTTCGGTTCTGTAATATAACTTTTGATAGGGATGTAAGGGATTCTTCTAGCTTGGAGATAGACTGCTCTATGTTTTTCAAGTCCTCGTCTATGGCTACTCGTAATTTTTTTGTGTACCTGGGCGCCTGGATGAGGGCGGTGGTCCCGGTACTTACTCCAGCAGCTACCCCTAGACCTAGTAGGGTAGCTAGAGTAAGGGAGACTAATTCTCGTTTTTCTCTGGGCAACCCTGACCGCGCGTCAAATTCCTTTTCAAAAGCTGTGGCCTGGTAATAAAGGATTTTTGGGATAATTTTGACCATGATGCAAAACTCCTCCTTATTATTGAATGCTTCCCCGTGGAGGCAAGGGGTTATCCCTGTTTTGCAAGCCCACCATCCATCTAGAGAGGGTTTTAAATAGTAATGGCCTGGGTAGAGTGCTTCTAGGGTGTGGTTGCAATACTTTTTTCATTCTGGGGGTGGCTTTCCCATACAAAGGCCCTGTCCAGAAACTTCGGGGAGAGTGAGCCTTGGGTGCTCTCCCCAGGAACACTGGCTCTGGTCTGTGGAGTTACTATAATTTCCAAAAAAGGCGATCCCCTCGTAGTAAGGGGGGCTGGCTGAAATGCACAGCCAACAGTCCTCAGTCAGGGTAGGGTTGCTCAGGTTCAGGGTACCAAAGGCTCCCTGAATCAGGGCGGCGGGTCCTCTTTTCTGCCATGCCACCTGGGGTTGGGAGGTAGTCCCTGACACATTATTTTTTGGGGGGCCGGAGGGTGGTGACGGAGGGGCAACTTTTGGTTTTATTTTCTGGCTAGGGGCTGATGCTAGTCCAGGGCCTACAGGTTGGGGGGGGGTTATGGGTTCTTCTTTGAGTTTGATGCCGAAGAGGACTCCCTCATCTTCGCCTTCCTTATAGAGTTTAAGGCCCCACCACATGCCTGCCATCCATTTGTGTAGTATGGATTTTTTCCGTCCTTCCAAACTGAAGGATATATTAAGGGGGTTTATCCACCCGGCCCCGAACCTAGTCGGGGAGTGTGTAGCCCTGCCTACCCGGATGAGCTCCCAACTGGGTGGCTGTATCCACCATCCAGTTCCAGTTGTTTTACATCCCCAATACTTGCAAAGGTAATTGTAAGGCACCCCACAGGTTTGAGCAAGAGTTTTTTTCTGTTCTCTGGGTCTCTGTGCAGGTGAAGGGCAGACATAAAAGGGGAGCTTTTTTAGTTCTTGCCTGCGTTGGTTATTATTGTAAAGAATGCCCTTCGGCTTTCTTCCCGACTATTTTAGGTCCCAGGTAATGGACGTGCCGGTCCTGCTCTGTGCAAGAGTGGTGCCCCTTTTTGTTATTTTCCAGTTTTTATTTCCCACTGCCAGGGCGCAAATATCAGGGGTAAGGGATGGCCACTAAACACCGGAGGGCCTGATTTCAGTGACCTGGTATACTATTTGTCTAGTTTCTGAGAGAACCTGCCATGTTATTTTCTTGGGGCTGTGCGGGGTACTGGTGTTTTGGGCACTACTTATCAGTTGTAGGTTCGTCAGGAGGAGAGTCACGACGGCGAAGCCGAAGCTTAAGAGGCCTGTCTGTTTTTCCACCGTCCAT
>NW_022111306.1:4236299-4241584 GCF_000313985.2 Echinops telfairi
CAGTAAATTTCTGTTGAAGCTACTTTCTCACGGGACTGAGAGCAGAATGGAACATTTTGAGGTTGGCTGGGGTTGGGTTCCTGGAACTTGCAGTCTGTGGGCAAACAATTCAGCTGGGGCTGGGTTCCTGTGGTTGGCTGGGGGAGCTGTGCTTGCAGGGGGAGCTGAGCTAGGTTTTGCAGCAGTTTATCACCAGTGATTGACCTCTGAACTTCCCCTCACCCACTTGCGGAACTGACCAGAGCTGGCTAATGCAACTCTCTCCTGACCTTGCATTTTTAACACCATGTGAGCACAGACCACCCGGAACCGGAAGATACCTCTGCCTGGCCAGAAACCCGGACATGCCTGAATCCTCCAATTCCTGACTACTTTACCTTATATGGGCTCCAAGAAGCTCAGCTACATGTTTCCCGGCAATATAAGCACCACCCCTGTAGCCTGGGGCGTGACTCCCTCAGCCCAGATGCTGTGGACTGTGGGACCTTGCCCAGGCTGGGTTTTTCTCCCTAATAAAGCCTGCTTGCTTAAAATTTTACTGATTTGGTATCTGCCGCCCTTGGACCACCTTACACATGTAGAAATGGTAGTTACCTTATATCAACTATGAAAAGGAAAATAATGAGGTCCAAGGTCAGGAGGTCTTAATTATTTTATGCCCTGGACCTCTTTGGTAGTTTGGTAAGTCACAGATACCATGCCTTAGCATAATTTAGCATATTTTAAACAAATAAATACATTCTAGATGCAGATCTGAATAAGCCCTGGTGGCACTGTGGATTCGATATTGAATCGCAAAGTCAGCAATCCAAAACCACCATCTACTCTGCAGTAGAAAGAGGGAGCTATCTGCTCCCTTCAAGATTGATAGTCTTGGTACTGAGTTATACAAGTAAAAGTTGTGGAATTGGAGGATGTTTTGTTGTGTATATTTTTGCACAATTAGAAAAACATAATTACGTACATGAGTAAAATGAGTACAAGGAAGAAAAAATATTCTAGAATTGAATATGGTGACAATTGTACAGCTCTTCTTGATATAATTGAATTATTGAATTGTATAACATGTGGATGAAGTGCTAATAAAACTCAGTTTTAAAAAGTTTTTTTAAAAAAGAATAAACCTAGCAGAACATTGCCGTATGTGTTAATCTGGGTTGACTAGAGAAACAAATTCATAGACACTCGTGTGTAAGAGAGAACTTTATATCAAAGAGCAATTGTACATTAAGAAAACATCTCAGCTCAATACAGATCAAGTCCATAAGTCCAATATTACCTCATATGTTATTAGTCCATAACTTCTTCTTTAGACTCATGCAGCCATGCAATGACTCCCAGTGCGGGAAGATCACAGGCTAGTGGGTGGAAAGTCTTGTGGATACAGTGGTGGTGCAAGCATCTCAGCACTGGCATGGGTCTCCATATGGCTCTTCCAGCTCCAGGGCTCTGGCACTATCAGTGTAGCTCCATGTGGCTTGTCAACAGGAATGTCTTGCAGGGAGTGAATCTATCTGGCCTCCAGTGAGCTATTTATCTCCCTTGCATCTCTTAGTGAACTCATCAAGCTGTGACCTGATTCACAGGCTAGACTACACCACTTCACAAGGTGAAAGAAGATTATGTAACTACCACACTGTATGATAACACACAAACAAAAAAAGATTTATTGCCTCAGACAGTCATAACTTTGAAAATGATAAATGTAAATGTATTTTAAGGCTCTCTGTATTAATTATAATATATTATGAAAATATACTTGATGTTTATTGTGATTAACTTAATGCTAATACTACTAATTGTTACCGTCCAGCAGTATGGACCTGCAGCGAGTGACAAGTTGAATAAAAAGACAGACCAGTAGACTGATGATCTAAAGCAAATTTTATTTCCAAAGTACAGCTTCATATAGTAATTAGCCAAGGATACATAGCGTGCATAGTGTTACAATAACATTGTGATAAAATTGCTCTAAACCAGTGGTTCTCAACCTTCCTAATGCTGTGACCCTTTCATACAGTTCCTCATGTGGTGACCCCAACCATAAAATTATTTTCATTGCTACTTCATAACTGTAATTTTGCTACTGTTATGAATTGTAATGTAAATATCTGGTATGCAGGATGTATTAGGCGACGCCTGTGAAAGGGTCGTTCGACCCCCAAAGGGGTTGCGACCCACAGGTTGAGAACCGCTGCTCTAAGCACCAACAGTTCCTTGGGACGAATCCTAACAAATGCAGCTGTGTTCTCAGTGTGCTGGGGCATCCTGGAATCAGGGAAAACCTCCTGGAATTCATCTCGGTCACTTACGGCCATCGTCCCAGCATTCCCGGTTCATCAGGACACAGCAGCATCCCCAAGCACCCCAGAGAGTCACCAGTACATTTCAGCTAGAACTCAGTGACCCTCTGTAATCCCACTTTTTTTTGTATAGCTAACACCGAAAAGCTAAAAATGCAGCTATCTGCCGAAGCTGTGGTTTTTAACCAATTAGTCTTCTGAGGAGACGGTACCCTACGAAACACAGCACATCATAATCAATAATACAGCTCCTGAACGCCCCAAGGCATGAGTCATACTCTCTCACCAGCCCCGTGGATCAAGTCCTGACAATTTATCAGAAACCATTTTAGCAAAATCATCAAACGGGACTCTGGGAAGCTGTTTGTTAACCCCTTGAAAGACTTCTTGTTGCAGGTCTTTTAAATCTCAAGAGAGATTCCCCTTGAGATCCTGTAAATGATACTTTATCTCTTGCCACGAGTGGAAGCTGTCATTGAACTTATGTGGAGTCACACAATAGGCGGGAACATTCCAGTCACCTTTACGCAAAGCTAGTTTCTGTGATTCAAGAACCTGATCCCCTAACCATTATACTGCTTGCTGCAAATCGCCAACTTAGACTCCAGCTCCTTTCCTCTGACTGACCCGAAGGGATGCGCATCTTCATGCCACTCAGTCACAAATCGTGGGTCTGTGTAGCAGATTGCAGGGCCAGAGAGCAACAGCAGTGGTAGTAGCTATAGCGATTAATCCTACAATAACTAACGCTGGTTCTACCAAAAACCTTTTACTACGGTGATGTAGATGTTTGATAACCTCACAGCTGAGAAGAGCATAAGGGTCAGATTGCCAAGGACGAGTGAGATTTACTGGAATCCAAACTGAAGTGCAAACCTTTAAAACAACAATATTATCCATTGAGTGATTATGTGGAGTACTGTGGTTAATGCACATGTATAAACGACAATTCAAACAATCTATACTCTTTAAAGTAGCATTCACGACAAGTTCCCCTATACCAAGCACATATGGTAATTTAACACAGCATGACATATATACAGTCTCGTTATATTCAAACCAATAGGAGGAGTCTGATTTGGAGGTTTCTGAAAAGTTTCCCCTGCATGTGAACCAAGGTCTCAGGCAGGGGGCTAGTTAACAAAGATCCCACTGTTCAGGTCCAAGAACTGGTTCGAACATATGAGGATGTGGGGGGCTGAGCCCTCCTTCGTGCCAAGCCATCAGCTTGGGATGGTCTGTCCACCAGTGTGTGATTCCACACTGTACTGGAAATACAGTCACAGACCATGGCATTAACATAATCGGAGCAGTTGTTAAAAACTTTCCCATGGGGCCCCCAGTCAATCACTCGACCACCATCCAGTTGTATGATTTTTCCCTGCGGCCCTCAGCGCTGACTCCAGTGGATAGGGGAGAATACATAGTGCTTATATCAGAGGGCAGATATTTTCATTAGAATGACCAATAGAATTACTAACATTAGATTCAGACTCATCGAAGGTTTCTGCACACATCATTCCCATGCCATGGGTTCTCAGCAGAAGGTGATTTACCAGTGGCACACAGGACTGAGCTTGCTGAGATAGAGACTTTACCTGGACCCAGGTGGGAGGCCTAGAATGACTTGGTCGCCATTGTCATCGACCCAGTGTCCAGGAGAGTAAGGGCCGGAAGGCGCTCCTCAAGAGGCCGACTATCTTTGGCTTCAGGCAAACCGGTCGACTGCGTCGTTCTCTAAGGTGCAAATACCTGAGTATCGGGATCGTACACACCAACTAGACCAGATTTGGGCGGTGTGGCCATGGTCTGGGATGACACAGGCAAAGCGTTTGTCAAAAATAACAGCCTTCCCCATCTTCCACTCAGCTGAGCCAGCTGCCTTAACCCACACCTCCACAGCAGATGATAAGTCAGGTGCAAACACTTGACCGCTAAAATGCTTTTCCCTCCAGTGACATCTTCACCTGCAGAAGGTTCAAAAAGAGCTGAAGAAAGCGCCACAGCGGGTAGAAAGGGATTAGAAGGAAAGGGATAGAGAAATACCCTTTTAAAAATGTTTAAGTAGCTGCAATTTAAGAGTTCTGTGAGCACGCTCAGTAATACCCTGACCTTGAGGATTGTAGGAATGCCAGTAATATGAGAAATGTGCTAATCATGAAAAAACTGTTTAACCTTTGGCTAGCATAGGCTGGTCCATTGTCAGTCTTGACAACAGAAGGCAAGCCCGTAAAGGCAAAACAATGTAATAAATGTCTAATCACGGCACTGGCTGTTTCAGCAGTCTGAGCTGTAGCCCAAATGAAACCAGAAAATTATCGATAGTAATATGTAAAAATTGTAGCCGGCCCAAAAAGGGAAATGTGTGATGTCCATCTGCCAGAGGGCATTCGGTTCTAACCCGCGGGAGCTAACTTCAATGGGTTGAGTAGTTAGATGCAGTGGGCAACAAATAGGACAGGGAGGAACAATCTCTTTCGCTGCTTTCCATGGAATCTTCCAGCACACGTGTAGACTCCCAGCATTATTATGAATAGCTTTATGCTCTTCTTCTGCCGAGTTGAAGCATACAAAAGGCTTAGTTATAGCATCTGCTTGAATGGGTTCGGTAATGGATGATAAACAGAGGCCAGTGACGCTGAATAAGCATTGTAGATATGATCATAAATAGAAAATAGGCATATCCGGGGATCCTTTCAATACAGCAGTACTAAGTCAAGTTATAGCATGAACAATGTATAGAGAGTCAGATACAATATTTAAAGCAACATGATTATGATTTAAGACGACAATCATGGCATATAACTCCTTTTGTTGTGTAGAAGCATAAGGAGTAATTGGGCCTTAGAGAAGAAGGCCATAGAGCAGCGCTATTGGCTTCAGTGCATCCACGAAGAAGGTCGGGACTGGTGGAATGGACTCCTGACTAGCAACATTTTCAACAGTCCATTCTGTCCTTCCCAATAAATCAAACAAGCGAGA
>NW_022111306.1:4243004-4245032 GCF_000313985.2 Echinops telfairi
TCACTCACTCACTGTCACACTGTCTAACTCACTCACTCACTCACTCACTCACTCACTCACTGACTCACTCACTCACCCACCCACTCACTGACTCACTCACTCACTCACTCACTATCTCATTCACTCGCTGTCTCACTGACTCAAAGAATAAAAAAATAAAAATAAAAAAAAGAAAGAAAATTTTCTAAAATAATGCAAAAAGCTGTACTGAAAGCTAGGTGATAACATATGTAATTGTTCAAATTGCTCTCGTAAGAGGTAATATGTTTTCTTTTTTTTAATTTTTATTTATTTTTTATTTTCTGAGGTAATATTCTTTCATCAGGTTCAAGTCCCCATGGCCAAAGAGTATGTCCTTGAATAACTAAATGGGCAAGAATCTCAAAATTAGGTGTAATTGATTTAGAAGGTATATGAAGGATAAATCCATTCAATAGGCGAACTAGCTTGAAACAATAACCCTGTAGGCGAATGGGGAGTCAGAAAAATCAATGAAGAAATAGGTTCAGCTTCCCTGATACGGAAAACTAACGCATTCTGTACAGCATGCTCAATAAGGGCGAGCGCCCGCTCTGCTTCATCGGTCAGCGCTCAAGGGCTAGACATATCAGGATCTCCTTGCAGCGTGTGAAAGAAATTCTTTAACATCCAGTTAAGGAATACTCAAAGAAGGATGGACCCAGTTAAGGTCTCCCAGCAATTATTGGAAATCATTCAAAGGAAGCAAATGTTCAGTACGCAATTTCATTCATTGAGGTTTAACAGTATTTCTCGCTAATCTATAGCCTAAATATGCATAAGGTTCTGTGTTTAAATAATTTTTTTTGTAGACACTTTTTCTGGGGAAGGTGTGAGAGCTGCACGTACCAGTGCCCACGTGGGCCAGCAGTCCACAGGCACAGTTTCTCCCTGATGTCAAGCCTTTTCCACATTATCCTTAGCTCTAACCCAAGTCTCCTCATCAAGGGTGTCTTCCTCTGGAAACCAAGGATTAAACTCTCGGATTACCTCCAAACAGTCAATAATCCGATTTCTAGAAACAGAAACCCCTGGGTTGTTTTTTTTTAACATATGGTGGATAAGTCTGGGAAAACCCCCGAACTTTCCTTGGGAATTCCCCGTGGAGTCAGTGCTCCACAGCCCCTCACCTTAGGGGAGTCGTCGCTCCTGAATACAATTCTAGGCCCCTATACCCTGGACAGGGGCTTACATAGAAGGAGAGAAAATGGTCAACATTAATAGAAAACACGTAAAATGGGAAACATTAAGTCTTTGGCAAAGAATCAGACGGTTTGGCCCCCCGTGGTGCCTCAGGAGTACAAAAAATAAAAGAGACATAGGTAGACAGTGGAACAGTTACCATGGGAGAGCTACCCTAATTGTGAAAATTGCTTGACAAAATGGGATAATGGAACCATTGTAGAATGAAGGAAACTATTTGAGAAGCATTTAACTCTGCTTGTAGATAGTTTTAGAATAATGTAGGCTTTGAAGTAGCACATGAAGCAATCTTATTATGTTAAGTTAGTCAACGAGGAAAGGAACATTGAGCAGAAAATAGAGCGGTGAGTAGGATATGAGTCTAACCAAATTTTCTGAACACCTCAATCAAGAATAGCATGTGACCTATAAAACAAATAGTACATAAAAAAAAAAAAGTACAGAAAGAACCAGGAAGAGAACAGAAAGTGATTTTAAAAAGTACATTTATAGTTTAGGTTGACTTTATAATGGTGTTTTATTAGGTTTTAGTGGAAACAATAAGGGTGGTTTTGGAGTTAATCATAGGGCATTGTTTAAATGTAGTGGTCTGCAAAACTTTTGATGGCATAAATAAAGCCGTTTGTGAGAACTTAGCAGAGATTGCTTCCACCAGAACATCTCTCGTGTCTGTCTCGACTGTGTTTGCTAACTCCACACCTGCTTCAGGTATCCAGTTCAACCCTCCCTCCCGGAGCTGGACTCTGGCAGACACATCCTGGAATTCATCTTGCTCACATATGGCCATTGTCCCAACATTATGGGTTC
>NW_022111306.1:4247269-4254245 GCF_000313985.2 Echinops telfairi
ATGAGAGAGGGGGCTTGGGGAGGGATGGGGAAAATGAGGAGCTGATATCAAGGGCTCAAGTAGAAAGCAAATATGAGAATGATGAGGGAAACAAATGTACAAATGTGCTTGACACAATGGATGTATGTATGGATTGTGATAAGAGTTGTATGAACCCCCAATAAAATGATTAAAAATCAAAAACAAACTCTTTCTTATGAGGCAACCTAGCCACAGTAACTCCATTTTGTTGACCGTGCCAGGTGATCTGCATGCCCTTTCCCCTCCCTTCTTGGAAAGCCCAATTGGTGGTTGTTCCCAGAACGTACCTTATGTACCCGGAACCAGGATGTTGAAATTAATCTTGCTATTCTTGCTTCTGTAACACCTGCTTGCTTTATTGGAAAGTCTCTAATGAACAAACCAGCCAGGCTGTGGGTTTTGCCTTTATAAGCTTGTTTGCAGCTGTGCTCAGTGCTGCAGTCAATGAGAATGCTTTAGTTTCCTGCAGTCAGCTAGCCTAATAAAGACGCTCCTAAATTTTTGGACATTATAGTGGTCATCATTTATTTGAACTCACACATTTGGGGGCTTGTCCAGGATGACCACTGTGTCCTCGAGCCTCCACCTGGTGGCTGCTCATGGGAGAAGGGACCTCTAGGGGAAATGCCCCTTAAGACGACATTCCAGAGCCCCATTTCTGACTTCCCAGTTGAGCGGGCACCGAGGGACACAAAGATTTCATCCTGAATTGCCTGTTCCTCCAGTGGTAAGTCTGAGAGTGGGCTGGTTCCCTAGTTTGGCTGGGAAGGGGAGCAGATGGGGTCTTAACTCTTCTCAGTCCCTTCTTACCAGGATGCCGCTTGAGAAGTCTGATAACTTGGTTGTTTGTCTCTTTTATGTCCCTGTGTTTCCCCCTTAACTCTCTATCATCGTATCTTCTTCCTCTCCTCCCTCCCACTGGATTTCTGGCTCTTGGCCTTGCAATCACAGCCCTAACTGACTGGACATCTGGACAGAAAGCTCTTTTTGGTTGCTGTTACCTTTCCTTGTGTTTTTTTTATTGACAGGTTTAAATTGTTGGTTAAAGTAGATGAGCTGTAATCGGAATGGTACATTTTTGTCTTATAGATTTGAAACTTTTGGACACTGTCCTTTAAAGGACACTAAGTGGTTTTATTCACAAACATGGGATTTGGAGGGACTGAGTGAATGGATTGTTGATTTAACCCTTGAAGGCACCTTGCAGGAATCTGAGCCTTGGACAGTGGATTTCTTTGTGTGTGTTCTTTCGTTCTTATTGGGAGAATGGGCAACTCCTGCACAGAGGGAAAGCCCCACCTCCCGTGTACGCTGGAGAACTTTAGAACAGCCTATACAGGAGAATATGGTATTAAATTCAGCCTGCGGAGCCTTTGGATCCTCTGTGAGGTAGGGTAGCCAACTATTGGTGTTGGGTGGCTTGACACAGGTACCTACCACCCCCACATTGCCCAGATTGTATGGAACAAGGTCACGGGAACCCTGGGCCACCCAGACCAGTCTCCTTACATTGATGTATGGATAAGTCTAACTCAGAGCCCTCTGGACTGGTTAAGAAAATGTGCCCAACAGACTGGATTATCAATTATGCTGTCAGCCCCAAACCTGGAAGAGTTAAGATTCAACACCCTCTCCTTTCTATTACTGATGAGGTTGATTTACCCCCACCCTACAGCCTCCCAATTACCAAGCCATCCACAGCTCCCTTCCTTCCCCCTACCACACTTGAAGCGGGGGCCCCCTTCGAAAAACCTGTTATTTTGCCCTTGGGGGAAGTGCCCCCTAGCTCAAGGGATCCGTGTGTGCTCCTTTATTGTGTATACCGCTTTCTTAACAAGGGATTTGTACAATTGGAAAATCCAACACCCCCTTTTTTCCAAGAGGCCACAACCCTAATAGGGCTGCTAGAATCTGTTTTTCAGACCCACATGGGATGATTGTCAGCAAATATTGGTTGTTTTATTTACTGATGAAGTAAGCCAAATTCAGCAGGAGCCACAGAAGGCAGTCATAGGCCCCTTGGGTGGTTTAGAGGAAGAAAATAGGGACAAGATAGAGGAAGAATTCCCTCAGAGGTGACCAGATTGGGACGCAGACTCTTCTAGTGGCTTGTGAGCATAAAAACTGATCAGCAGTCCCTATTGGAAGCTCATCAGGGCTGTAATGAGATGCTGAGTCTCCTAATGTGTTCTTGGAGAGCTGGTCAAGGCCTACTGATCCTATATGCCCATTGACCCAGAGGCCCCAGCCAACCAGCAGGCCATCAACTTATCCTTTGTAACACAATCAGCACCTGACATAAGGAGGAAGCTGCAGAAGTTAGATGGATTTGAGGGAAAGAATTTGTCTGAGTAGGTTGAAGTAGCCAGAAAGGTAGAGTAGGGAAGAAAGATGGCAAGGGATGTCGTAGTGGCCCTCAGAGAGACTGAGACCACCCCCACCCCCCACTCCGAGGGCTAAAAGATGGAGTCAAGTTTAAAGCTAATCTTCCGAATAGGAGACCAATAAGAAAGAATCAATGTGCCTATTGCAAAACGGAAGGTCATTGGAAGAATGAGCTCCCAGAGAAAGGAAAAGCAGGGGAAACGACCCCCATCCTTAGTTTAACAGGCCAAGAATAGGGAGGACTGGGCTCATTCTCTTTGAGCCCCCACAAGTCCCAGGTAACAGTCAAAGTAGGGGGCAAATCAGTTAGTTTTCTAGTGGACACGGGGCTACTCACTCCATCTTGATCTCACCTCTGGGAACATTGTCCTCGGAATTCACTGTGGTCCTAGGAACCACCCGAAAAACCTCTCCATGCCAATGGAGAGGTCACCTGGGCTAAACAAAATCTAGCCGTAGAAGAAGTCACAGATTGGTTGACTCTCCCTGACAGTAGGACCATGGTTCATGAGGTGCGGGGTAAGACAATGGTACAAAATGTGCTTGACACAATGTATGTATGTATGGATTGTAAGAGTTGTAAGAGCCTCCAATAAAATGATTTAAAAAAAAAAGACAATGGTACAACAAATGCATCCTGCTACTCATTTAGGTAAAACCAAGCTCAGTAAATTAATCAGAAAACAGTTTTATATCCTGTGTTAGTCTGGGTTGACTAGAGAAACAAATTCATAGACAGTCATATGTGTGTAATAGAGAGCTTTATATCAAAGAGCAATTGTATATTGAGACAACATCCCAGCCCAGCCCAGATCAAGTCCATAAATCCAATATAGCCCATATGTTCAATACCAATCTATAAATTCCTCTTCAGACTCATACAACACATACAATGACGCTGAATGCAGGAAGACCACAGACCAATAGGTGGAAAGTTGTGTAGGTCCAGTGGCACTGGAAATACTTTAGCACTTGCATGGGTGCCCACGTGGCCCCTCCAGCTCCAAGGCTCTGGCTGCCATCAGCATAGCTCCATGTGGCTTGTCATCAAGAATGTCTCACAGCAAGACAAGCAGAGTTTCTCTCTGTATCTGGCCGCCAGTGAGCTATTTATCTCCGTGGCACCTTCAAATGAGGTCATCAAGCTGTGACCTGATTCATAGGCTAGATTCCATCCCTTTGCAAGTTGACAGGAGATTATGTAACTGCCACATATCTCATATTTAAATAATATACCTGAAACTGTAGTAACCAGGTGTGCAACGTGTACTCAGCTTAGGTAAATACTTGTGCTTCAGCCCCCTGCCCAGCAAGGTATTGGATTAAAATGACAAATGTAAGAGAATAGCAGGATTACAGTTCACCGATATCAAGCCCCCAGCTAAAGGGTACAAATATTTGCTTTTGCTAGTTGACACTTTTTTCAGTTTGAAATGAAACTTTCTGTACACACCACGAAACTGTTGTGATAGTTACAAAAAAGTTATTAAAAGAAGTAATTCCAAGATATGGCTTGCCTCCATCAATTGCGTCCAACAATGGCCCAGCTTTTACTGCCACATTGACACAACAAATTTCAAAAGCCCTAGGGGTTGAGTGGAAATTACATTTTATTTATAGGCCTCAAAGTTTTGGACAAGTTGAAAGAAAGAACAGAAAGGAAACTTTGTCCATGTTTTTGGTAGAAACAGCGGCAGGTTGGCTATTCTTGATTCCCTTTGCCTTATTACAAGTAATCTGCGCTCCACATAAAGGGTTTTCATCCCTTATGAAATGTTTGTTAAATACCCCCCACCCTGTTGCCTAAAGTTCAAGATTTAAAACAAGCTGAAGTGTGTAACCAGAAGTTGCTTGAGTTCTTCCAGATGCTCCAGGTAGGCCAATGCACTCTTTTAAATATCACTATTTTGCTCCCTAATGATTTAACCCAATTATGGAGGAGTGGACAAACCTGGGGCATTAGATTTTATAAAAAAGGGTTTGATACAAAGAGCTTGTTTACCATGCAAGTCCAACCAATGGCTACAATCCTGCTAGGGCCAGTAGCCAATGTCATAGCAGGAGACCAGATTATTTTCTGTAGAGAGAAAAAATCACCCGGATTCAGTTGCCTCCAAACTCAGAATTCCCTAATATCCACGCTGATCATCCCCACCCCTACAACTGACTCAACTAATCCATTGGGAGATTTGTAGACCGGTACCCACCAGGTTTTAAATGTTCCCAATCCTGATTTAGCTCAAGACTGTTGGCTGTGCCTAAATCCAAGGCCCCTTTTTATGTGGGCCTCGAAGCCTGACAAATCCCTTCAACCACCACCCAAGGATGTAGCACCCAAGTTGCTTACTTAATCTTGGGAGATTTGCAAGCACCAGGGTATTATTTCACCTCATCCTGGTGTAAGGTGGCTCAGTCTAGGTTTTCTGCATATTGTAATCAAACTATTAAATGTGTTACAATGGGTCACAGGTATATTTTAAGGCTCCCCTGGGACATGGTTTTCTTGCTCTTTTGGCCTTATCACCTGCCTGTTTACTTATGCACTTAACACTTCAATAACACCAGAGCTTTGTACCTTAGTGTACTTGTTGCCCTGTGTTGATATATATGAAGGGGATGAAGGCTTAGCGCTGGATAACCGCTCCTGGATATTCTAGGCACAAATGAGCCCCTATATTAATCCCCTTTTAAATAGGACTAGGTATTGCAGGTTCCGCAGCCATAGGTATCTCTGCACGCATCACTCAAGATCAAAGCCTAAAAGGCATCTCCCACATTATTGATGCAGACATCAGCCACTAGAAACATCCATTTCAGAATTATCAGAGCAAATGGAGTCCCTAGCTGAGGTAGCCTTACAGAACAGACGAGATCTTGATTTCTTATTTCTTAAACAAGGTGGGCTATGAGCTGCCCTTGGAGAAGAATGCTGTGTTTATGGAAACAAAACTGGGGTTGTTCGAGAAACTCTTGGCCTTAGTCCACAAGAGTGTGGAAGAATGGTGGAAGAAAATGGAATCCATGAGCAACTGGTATTAAAACTTATTCATTGGTCTTCCTGGGTTGCTACCTTTATTACTGGTCTTGCCTGTCCCCTCTTATTAATGGTACTAGGACTTTTAATTGGATTATGTGAAATAAATGCTTTAGTAAGGTCATCCAAAACCATAGAGGGGCTGTCAGGTTTATGGTGTTAAGAACACAATATACAGCCCTAAATCCAGAAGAAGTTGCTGATGAATCAACTATTTGATTCCCAGAGAAAACCAGTAGGGAATGAGGCAAACTAGTCACAGTAACCCCATTTTGTTGCCCGTGTCAGGCAATCTTGCCCCCTTTTCTCTCCCTTCTCAGAAAGCTCTGTTGGCAGTTATTTTGGAATGTACCCTGCGTACCTGGAAGCAGGACACTGAAATTAATCTTGCTAGTCTTGCTTCTGTATCACCTGCTTGCTGTATTGGAAAGTCTCTAATGAACAAGCCAACCAGGCTGTGGGTTTTGCCTTTATAAACTTGCTTCCAACTGTGCTCAGTGCTGCAGTCAATGAGAATGCTTTAGTTCCCTGTAGTTGGCTAGCCTAATACATTTCTAAATTTCTTGAACATTATAGTGATCATCATTTATTTGAACCTACAACACTTACACATTAAAAAAAGAGAAAGAGGCAGATTAATAGTAAAATAAAGAGTGAGGTAAGAGTTATTAAGATTTTTATAATTTAAATATAATTTGTTATAGTGTCTTGTGGAAAATCACAGGTGAATGCCTTTGCAGTTAGTAAAACACATATAAACATCTTTCTGGTATTCTCTACTTTCAGCCAAGATTCATTTCACATCAGCAATGATATCCCTTGTTCCTCATCATCTTCTGAATCTTACCTGAACTTCTGGAAGCTCCCTGTCAATATACTGCTGCAATCATTGGATGAGCTCCAGCAAAAATTTTCTTACATATGATATTGATGATCTTGTTCTCTAATTTGAGCATTTTGTTGGGTTACCTTTCTTTGGAATGGGCACAAATATAGATCTCGTCCAGTCAGTTGGCCAAATAGCTGTCTTTCAAATAATAAACTATGGATAGCGCTGAGAAGAATGGTAATCAGAACACATTATTGTACTTAATGCGGAACTTGTACAGAGATCAAAGGTAGTTGTGAGAATAGAACAAGGGACTACTGCATGGTTTAAAATCAGAAAAGGTGCATGTCAGGGTTGTATCCCCTCACCATACTTGTTCAATCTGTATGCAGAGCAAATAATCAGAGAACTTTGATTATATGAAGAAAAATGGAGTATCAAGATCAAAGCAAGTCTTATTAATAACCTGTGATATACAGATGACACGACCTTGCTTGCTAAAAGTGAGGAGGTCTTCAAACACATGCTGATGAAGATCAAGGATCGCAGCCTTCAGTATGGATTACAACTCATGTGAAGAAGACCAAAAATCTCACAACGGGACCAATGAGTAACATAAACAGAGAAAAAATTGAAGTTGTCAAGTACGTCATCTTTCTGGGATTTACAATCAGTGCTCTTGAACACTACTGTCATCCAAAACCATA
>NW_022111306.1:4255269-4257799 GCF_000313985.2 Echinops telfairi
TGGGTAGTTGGGGGGAGGAAGCGTTTAAGAACTAGAGGAAGGTTGTGGGTTGATTTGCTCTTTTTATGAAGAGTTGGTAATGGTTTGGTTCTTACAGCAAATGAGATGAACATAAGCAGTACTTTCTTAAAACCTTTGTCAAAGGCTGATGGTAAAGACAGTCAGAAGGGGTCTTTCACTGAACCATCAAGCCAGAATTGAGGGAGATAAAGGAGATGGTCCTCTTCTATTTGCATATCTTGGTCATGAGAGGGAACTTCCTTATGTCTGCCTTTATACTTTGTATATGTACCCCCTTCACCTCTCTGTCTATTCAATACAAATGCTCCTCCTTCATCTGTCTTTCCCATAAATAACATGCTCTTCCAGGCCTTCCTAGATTACTAAGGAGATTCCTCAGGGTTACTGCCCTTCCTTGTCTCCTTGGCAGCTTGGCGGTCAGAGAGTGAATGTGGAGTGCTCAAGACTGCATTTGGACTATTTTAAAGTTTAGGTGAAACCAGCGCTCTCTCAGGGGTGCTTTTGCCTTTAGGCACTAACTCAGTAAAAATCAAAACAGAGAATCTAGCTAAACCACATTACAAACAGACTTATGAGGTAATTATGAGGTGTTATAAGGTAGAATTAAGAGATAATTATATTACAGCAAAATCCATGACTCGGGAATGACCAGGTGGCACTCTTGGAGAACTTGAAAGACGAAAAATTTGTTAGCTGGAGGAAAAAATTATAGGTTTCCCAGACGTGGCAGTTACATAATCTACTCTCAACCTGAGGGAGGGGTGGAGTCTATCCTGTCAATCAGGTCATAGCCAATGAGGCCTCTGTGTGGGCATGGATTCTCCTGAGGATTCTGGGAACTCCTGTCTTCTTCCCGGCAGGTAGGACACACACGCTCTCTGCTAGACGTTCCTGTTTAAAAGCCACATGGAGATCTGCTGATGGAGGCAGAGCCCTGGAGCTGGAGGAGCCATGTGGAGACCCACGCCTGCACTGAAATGCTTTCACTGCCACTGGATGCACAAGACTTTCCACCCATTGGCCTGTTATCTTCCTGCATCTGGTGTCATTGTATGTGTTGTGTGAATCTGAAAAGGAATTTATAGACTGGTATCAGACATATTGGCTAAATTGGACTTACGGACATGATCTGGACTGGGCTGGGATGTCTTCTTAATATACAATTACTCTTTGATATAAAGCTCTCTCTTACAAATATATGAGTGTCTGTGGATTTGTTTCTCTAGTCTACACAGACTAACACACCAGAGGAACTAGCATTCTGCAAGATCTGAACCCTGAATGTCAGGTGGGTGTAGCTCTTATATTCCATCATCTGCCTGAGTAAGGTCACAGGAGTGGAATAGGCAGGGATTTCTAGTGCAGACATGGTCCTAAGTAAGGGGACCAGGGGAATGGGTGCTTTCCAGGAATGAGGGAATACATGGGGGATGGCAGTGCTTTGAGTTTCTTTTCCAAAGGTTAAAATTCCCTGTTATGATTTTCCTTATAATTATGAGGTAATAACAAGAAATCAGACTTATAAGATAACAAGATGTTGTTTAAACAGCTAAGTTAATGACAATTTGTCATGCAGCAATAGAAGTCTTCTAAGTTATAGTCTTTCTCTAGGGGACTATTTTAAAGAACCAAATAGAAGAAAATGAGATGCTGAAAGATTTATGGGAAAAAAACAACAACCCAACTCCATTAACCTGAATGAGCTCTAGAGTATTACTTAAATAGAAAGAGAAGTGTATTTGTCTTTTAAAGTTGATTAAACTCTTTATATGAAAGAGATGTGTGTGGTGTGTATGGGTGGGTGAGATGTGCCATCCAGTCAGCCCCAACTCATAATGACCCTATCTACAATAGAATGAAACACTGCCTAATCCTGCACCATCCTCACAATTGTTCTTCTGTGTGTGCCTATTAAGGAAAGAACAAGCAGGCTGGAAAATTCCACTGAGAAAAAAACATGGTAAGAATAAGGGAGTGGTCTAGAAGAGTTCAGCTGATAAAACTTACTAATTCAAGGACCTACGATGATTAGAGAACACTCTCCCATCTTGAGCTTGCATGGTGGGGGAAAAAAATAACCCGAAGAAACCTTATTGCTCATTATAATAATAAAAATCACACCCACTAGAACCATGATAGCTTACTATGACCTAGGAGAGTGCTGTGATACTTTTAACCTAACCAAATAAGGGAATGTGAGGGTGGGCCTCAAACTTTTCCCAAGTTCCCTCTGTTAGGTAGCCAGGATAGGATCTGGCCAGGGGGGGTTGTCCCTCCCCTGCCTGCACAGCCCCCCTACTGGAGGTTGGGAAAGAAAATCAGGTGATCATTAGTCACCCCTAAAGCCCTTAACTGAGCATGCTCCAATTCAGGCCCCTGAGCCAGGTGGGCAATACACCTGGGTGGTTCAATAGGGACAGGTGGGCTTGATTCAGCCAATGAGGTCATCCAATACCTTCGACCACACCTACCCAGCCAGAGGTTAAAATACCTTGGCAGCATGAAAGCG
>NW_022111306.1:4258785-4268175 GCF_000313985.2 Echinops telfairi
TATATAATTTAACAGTTCATTTCTTGTGTTATATATCTAATTATATTTATAAATAAAAATATTAAATTATCAGCAATTTGGTTTTATCTCTCTAGAGAACCCTGTCTAACACAGACTGTGATTCTAAAGTGGCAAATGGAGCAGAAGGTCGAGGACACCCCAAGTGTGGGAGTCTGCACATCCCTCAGCCCATGGCCTGCGCCATCCCCTGTCTTTAAGCTTCCCATTCTCAGATGTTCCCTGGCCTATTGTCTTGCCTGAGTTTTTTTAATTGCTTGACCTTTGTGATGATTGGTGCTCAGTGGCAGGCTGCCACAAGCTCATTGGACACCTCCACCAGGCATCCAAGTGCACCTCATTTGCATGCAGACCTGTTTGAGGACTGATGCCTGCCATTTCTTCCATATCTGGTAGCTGCGTGATGATTGGATACTACCCGTTACACTTTATTAGCATATGATGTAATGTTACCTGCCCACCATTCGGTATTTAAGCCTCTGCCTTCTGCTCAGTAAATGAGGCTTGATCAGACTCCTGTCTTGCCTCCATTTCTCGCGTCTCTTGCCCCTCTTCATTCCCAGTCCCTTTTTCAGGTATCCACGTTGTTTGATGACCTGCAGGATGGGTCACCCAAGAGGATAACCAGTCCCTTGTGGCAGCCTTTGTATCAATCCATCTTGTGGAGGGCCTTCCTCTTTTTCTCTGCGCCACTACTTTACCTAACATAATGTTTTTCTCTTGGCATTGTCTATCCTGATAATACATCCAAAGCCCCTAAGACAAAACCTCATCATCCTTGCCTCCAAGGAGTATTTTTGGAGATAAATTTGTTCTGGCAATCCATGGTACTTTCACTATTTTTCACCAGCACCATAATTCAACACCAGCACCATAATTCAAGTGCATCAATTCTTCTCTGATCTTCCTTATTCAATGTCCAATTTCCATATGCATAGGAGACCATGGAAAATACCATGGCTTGAGTCAGGTGCACTGTGGTCCTCGGAGTGACATCCTTGCTCTTCACCACATGAAAGCGTTCTGGTGCAGGAGGCTTCCTCAGCGCCACTCTTCTTTTCATCTCTCGACTGCTGCTGCCATGAGCATTGATTGCGAATCCAAGCAAAACACAGCCCTTGTGGTAGATATATAAGCGTTTGTCAATTTGAGGATTAAGAGTGAAGGGGTGGAGTCCAGCTTGTCAATCAGACCATAGCCAAGAGGCCGCTGTGTGGGCGTGGCTTTCTGAGAATTCTGGGAAGTCCATTACTTCCTCCTTGGAGGTGGGAGACTCTCTGCTCACACCCTGGGAGAAATAGCTGCTGACAAGACATATGAACCCACCCTGATGCAGAGACCCCTGCCAGCGCTGAGACATTTCCAATGCCACTGGATCCAAACACTTTGTACCCACTGGCCTGTCATCTTCTACATTCGGCGCATTGTGTGTGTTTCCTGAGTCTGAAGAGGACTGTATAGATTGGTATTGGACATACGGTCTAACATCGGACTTATGGTCTTGATCTGGACTAGGCTGGGATGTTTTCTCAATGTTCAATTGCTCATGTATATAAATATCTTTCTTATACACGTATGTGTGTCCATGGATTGGTTTCTCTACTTTACGCAGACTAATACAGCCCTTGATAATTTAAGTATTTTCTCTGTTTATCATGATGTTATCTATTGGTCTTCTTTTCATTGAGCTATAATGCATACTAAAACAGATAGCTTATATAAAGTGAAGAGTGAAAACTGATGCAGAACAAAACCTTGAAAAAATGCATCGACTAAATGACACAATAGGAGGGGTGACAAAGTTGAATTTTACCTCAGCCCTTTGTAAAAGAAAGCTCTTTTTTGTGCTCTGGAGAAGGCTTAGTGCAAACAACTCGATCAAAGTGGATTTAATGTTACAATGTTTAAATAATTTTATAGACTTTTTATTCATTCTAATCTTCATTATTTCTCAACCCCAAGATCCATGTCACTTTATAGGAAAAACATTCTGAACAAAATGTTCCTATTCAATTTACCTTAGTAAACCACTTACTTAGTTCCATAGTCAATCCAACTACCATTCTTGTAAACAGCTCTCAGGTTTCTGTCTCAGTGGAGTAGAACTCCATTTCCCTACGGGATTTTTGTCATCCCTTTTCTCCTACCTTATTATAATCCATTAGAGTAAAGGCCCTTCTTACTTTTTAACCTTGTTCTGTGTAGTTCTCTCTTTGATAGAAGATAAGCCTCAAGGAGACAGCATGTTCAGCTCAGAGAGGGAAAAGTAAAACCAGAAGAATGACATCACAGAGGCAAAGGAAAGACAGCAAGTCCCAAGGCTAGAAAGTGCTCAGTTTCGCTAAAAGTTAAGTAAGAGTAAACTGAAAAATACCCTTTGGAGTTAAACCAGAACAATTGAACAAAGTTAAATATACAATATGTAAATTATATTTTTATATACTAAGAATAAACTATTGGAAAATATTAATTTTAAAATGATACCACTTCTAAAAGCATACAATACTTGGGATAATTCTACCAATATCTGTGCAAGCTCTCTATCCTGGAACCTACGAGATCTCTATACTTGAAACTCGAGAGAAATCAAAGAAGCCCTTTATAAATAGAGGTGTATATCATGTTCAGAGGCTAAAGATCTAATACTGCTTAGATGACAGTCATTTCAACAAATGGGGACAGCTGGATGCTCAATTATGGAAAAAGATAAATCAGCATCTAGTTCACACCATCTTTCAACATCAATCTATAATGAATAATACTTGTGGGAAACTGAGAACCAGGAAGATCGTGCATGTGGACAAAATCTCTTATGCTCTAATTTAAGGAGTCTGGGAGGTCGAGACGCTGGTTGAGGGAGGCCTTCACATTCGTGAGTTGAAGATAAATCCCAGTCATATTCTCCTACTAAAGGTATTCCCCCATAATAATGCCAATTTAAGATGCTGCTTGGAAGCACATGGTTGCTGCTATATGCTTGAAGGTTAACTACTTGAAGTTACCTGCCTGAAGCTTGTTTGCCATCAAGAGTAATCAGACAACCCCACCCTAAGTACAGCCCACACTCTCTTCTGGTAAGGATCACAGATTGTTCCCCTGGAGAAGAGATAAGGGACATCTAAGGTCAAGCCATCCCAGGGACAACCAAGGTTAAGCCTCCATCTTATCTAAGACCTGCCCACCTTCCTTCCTGTCATTGTATGCCTCAAGTACCTCCCCTTCCTGTTAGGTGTATGCCTCTCACACATCCCCTTCCTGTTATGTTACATGCATGTATGATGTGGCTTGCATGTCCCGCGATTATATAAGCCCGTGAGAGAGTGCATTTGCCCTCTCTCTGGTCCTGGTCTCCATGGAAGAAGTGAGCTCTTGTGTGCCTTGTCTAATGTTTCTTGAATTGACCCTTCAATCACACAACCACGCCCTAGGACCCATTCATTCAGTTGTGGAGGCTGGCCCCTCACAATTTATTTTTCCACTTACCTTTTTTTCCAGCACCACTAAGCCATCAATTTTCTCAGTCAACTTTCGGTACATTTTTCTGTGTTCATTTAAAGTAAAAGGGATTCAGAAAATTCATGGAAGAATTCCATTATCTTTTTTTTTCTTTCCATTATCTTTTTTTAAAAAGTTTTATTGGCACTTCATCCACATCCACATATCATACAACTCAATAGTTCAATCATGTCAAGAAGAACTGTACAATCATTACCACAGTCAATTTTAGAACATTTTCATCTTCCTTGTACTCATTGCTATCAGTGTAATTATTATTTTTTAATTGTGGCAAAAATATGCACAGCAAAGCATTCTCCAATTCAACAACTTCTACCTGTATAATTCAGTACCATTGGTTATATTCTTCATATTGTACAATGATTATTGTATACTTTTCCAAATTGTTCCATCACCTTTAAAAACTCAATGCCCCCTAAGCAAAAACTCTTCTTCCTTTACCCATGGTAACCACTGGTCAACTTTGTTTTTTTTCTTCCCTTTTTTTAGTAGTTTTCTTGATATAAAATTCACATAATATAAAATTCCATAGTAAATCACTTTATTTATTTATTTAGTAAATCACTTTAAAAAGAGTTGTATACCAACAAAACTGTTAAATAAAAAGAGCTGTATACACATCATGACAATCCACTCTAGTGCTTCCTCCCACTGGCTTCATTCATTGTTTGCTCCCCTGTTCCCATCCCCTAACCCCCATCCCTGATAAACCACTGCAGTGGTTATTATCTCTCTGCATCCACTCCTTGTGCTTCATAAACTAGGAAACTAATCAAAACAATAAAATCAAACAAAACATAAAGAATAAATGATAATATAAAGATTAAAAAAATAAAAATAAAGGCTCAGAAATCAAAGACCACCAGCACTATTTTAAAAAGCCAGCGAAGAAATTTCTGTCATGGAACAAATATGCTTTGAACAAATTTAATTTGGGTCAAGAGGGAGGTCAACTGACTAAGTATCATATTAGACCATAGTTTTATCCATAATCATGTTTACAGTAATCACTATCTAATCATAAAGGTGTTCAGGTCCCTTGCTGGTGGCCAGAAGGATCTGCCAGAGGCTTAATCTGACTAGATACTCTGCAGATGGATTTTGGGCTCTCACACTTTTCCACAGTCTTCATCAAGTATGTGTTCACAATTTAAGCTCTGACTCTTTTCCCTTCTTCATATTTGGATTTTGTTTTAGTTATCTTTGGATCACACAGACGGGTGTGATCTTCTCTGTGGACATAGTTGACGTCTCATTTAGATGGCTGCTTGTTTGAATACAAGCTTTTAAGATCCCAGAAACTATTCCAATTGGCCGGTCACTAACTTCTTTCTTCACCAAACTTTGCTGTAGCACCCTTATCTTCAGTGATCTTTTCATAAAGGCAAGTGTTAAGCCAAAGCCATAATATCAGAACTAACTGTTCTCAGATTGGGGCTAGAATGAACTGGGAGCCCAGAATCCCATTTAGTTGTCCATGGGTTGTGAATGACTCTGGTTTACTTTATGGGTCATCTTATGACAAAAGCAAAAACCAAGAACAGCAACAAAAAAAACAAAAACAAGCAAAAACCAAATCAAAACAACAACAACAAAAAGCATTGTCAATCATCCCCCTGGGATATAAGGCAATTGCACTGATGATATCAATATATTATCCAATGGCATAGAATTTAAGGCGTTTATGCAAATATAGTCCAACTTCAAGCTGCAATCCATTGTGGAAAACAACTTGGGAGAGAGTGTATGGGGACACACTCTCAGCGCTAATGCATTAAGGAGTCTGGGAGGCTGGGGCTCCCTTCGGGGGAGACCTTCATGTTCGTGGGTTGGAGATGCATCCCACTCACCAATGTTCCTCATAATAATGCCTATCTTAAGGTGCTTGCAAGTACATGGTTGCTACTATATACACTTGAAGGTCAACTGCTTGAAGGCTATCTGCCTAAATGTTATCTGCCATCAAAAGCAGTTAAATAATCTAACCCTAAGTATGGCCCAATCCCTTCTGATAAGGATCATAGATTATTCCCTGGGAGGAGAGTTCAAAGATACCTAGGTTAGGCTGTCATCTTGACTCTAGAACCACCCTTCTCCCCATCTTGTTACATATGTATCTTCCTATCACATGTATGCCTCTATCACCTCCCTTTCCTATTGTGTGTATAACCCCCCTAGCTCGTCCCCCTCATGTTACATGTATGACTCTAATACAACCCCTTCCTGTTATGTATGTGTTTACCATGGCTTGCATGCCCGAGAGTATATAAGGCTGTGAGAGAATACATTTCTCCCTCATTCTGGTTCTGTTCTCCTTCAGAATAGGTGAGCCCCTGAACAGCTTGTCTCATGTCTCTTTAATTTACCCCTCAATCACACAACCACCCCCTTGGATCCAATGGGTTGTGGAGGCTGGTCCCCACAATCTATGAGTTGTTGCTTTGTACAGATGGTTTTCTTAATTAACTGAACTGTGTTTACATTGACCATGGGGGTTCCATTATCTTTTAATTAAAATTTCTCTCGGTGTATACACACACACACATAGACATATACCATGTGAAATGTATAGAATATGTGCATTCTTACATAGGGATTGTGGTCACAAATTAAGTTTCACATGATATATATTTCTCTGATTTTTCCTTTATTTAAAAAGTCATAGAAGTCCCGCTAACTCATGCTAATAGCTTCAAGTTTTGTTTAAAAAATCTAAATGCATAGAGAAGGACTAGAAATTAGTGTTACTAATATATTTATTGTGAGTAGATATTATTTGAATCAGGCAATGGGTGACCAAAAATACTAGGAATGTGCTCCGAAGCAGGGTTAGTGAAGGCAGCAGAGTTTCACGGAGTGTCATTTAAATGTAACCTTACCCATGTGTTGGTGGTGGTGGTGGAAGGTAAGGGTGGTATTGGTGCAAATTTCCCTTTAATCCATGCATAGTTTTTTAATATGCATTCTCCATACATTTTTTTAAAACCCTCATATTGTGACTTAAGGGTCCATCAAGTGGACATACCATAGTAAATATTTCTGTGCCTGATGACAGAGCTCCAAAACACATAAAACAAGTTCTATTTTTTGGCTGCAGCAAAGGACTAGGCTGAGTGGAGTTCAAGTTGCTAATGGACATTAGGCCTGCTGTGAGAAAGACACCCTTTTCTTGAGTAGGTAAAGGTTTATTTCAATGTGAGATGATGGATACATACAAAATAGAGGTTTTTACTATGTCCTGGTGGCAGGGATGAGAGGGGAAGGTATCATATCTATAGCTTTCCCTTGTGGCTGAGTGGGCACCTGTGGTAGTTACATAATCTGGTGTTAATTTGGGACTTGAAAGGATTAAGAGTGAAGGGGTAGAGTCTAGTCTGTCAATTGGGTCATAGCCAATGAGGCCTCTGTGTGGGCATGGCCTTCTCCTAAGGATTCTGGGAACTCCTGTATTTCCTCCTTGGAGGAAAGAGACTCTCTCTCTCTCTCTTTGTTCACTCCCTTAGAGACATTTCTGAGGAGAAGCTACATGAAGCTACCCTGAGGCAGTCAGAGTTTTGGAGCTGAAGGAACCATTGCCAGTGCTGAGATGCTTACAAAGCCACTGGATCCACAAGACTTCCAACCCACTGGCCTGTGATCTTCCTGCATTTGGTGTCATTGCATGTATGTCGTGAGTCTAAAGAGGACTTTATAGATTAGTATCGGACATGTGGGCTAATATCGGATGTATGGACTTGATCTGGACTGGGCTGGGATGCTTTCTCAATATTCAATTGCTCTTGTATATAAAACTCTTTATTATACACATATGAGAGTCTCCCTGGATTTGTTTCTCTAGTCTACCCAGACTAACACAGCACCATAGACAATTGCTTAAGAAATCTTTTACATTAATTCATTCTATCAGTCAACCCCCATCTGAATTTGATTGGGATATTTTAAATCTCATTAATATCAAAGCCAGACATTCCCTGCTTCGCAATCAATTCAGAATCATGAAACAAAATACTGGTTAGCAAAATTTAGTTAAGCATCTCTTTCCAACAAGTCTCTGCAGTTGGGCCCAACCTCAGCCTGAGCCTCTCTGGAGAACAGACTGGTGATCGCATAAACCATTCTCTCCCTGCAGTATGAGGGTCTCTCATGCAATTTCCCCACACTTGAGGTGGTTTCTACCTTTTCATTCTTCAGTTGCTAACAAAATGTGACTTTGTTTTTTATGCTACAGCTTGATTTATACTATAATCATTTAATTGTATGGTTTAATGATCATATTTTACCCTTTTGACTGAAAACAGTGGCTGTCTGGGTAGGTATGGCCTTGTGGAAATAATGTGACTGTGTTACATGTGGGTGGTTACATGATTACATAAAGTGAACCTTACTGTATGCATTTGAAACCTCAATAAACAAAATGCTTTCCAACATGAAAAAAAATCTCTAATAGAACTGAAAAAGAAATAAACAATTCTATATAAATAGGCAGAGGTACACCACTTTAATGATGGGCAGAAACACTAGAACTCAAAGATATCAGAGATTTTTTGGGGGGATGATATCAGAGACCTTAATATCACAATCAAGGACCAGGTACAGAGCACACTACTCAAAGCAACACTGTGCACATACTTCACCAATGTGTGTCGATTGATTCCATCACAGCCTATAATTCTAGTCACAAAGCAAGCCTCGACAAAGGTTTAAAACATTGAAATAAAACAAAGCATCTTCTCTGATCAAAATGCTATAAAACTAGAATAACAGAGAGAACAAGGGGAAAAGAAATACATAGAAATTAAATAATAATTTACTGAAAACTATTGGACAATAGAAGAAACTTAAAATGAAAGTTTTAAATTCTTAGAATTAAATGAGAATAAAAACACAATCTACTCAAACTTTTGGGATGTAGCAAAAGCAGTGCTTTGAGTAGTATTTACAACAATACCCACATCAAAAATGAACAAAGGGCAAAAATTAATTGCTTAACCCTACAACTCGAACAAGTAAGAAAGGATCAGCCAAAGTAGCCTCTAGTCATTAGAAGAAATGAAATAATAATTAAAAATCAGAGCAGAAACAAATAAATAGAAAACAGAAACTCAGTGGAAAAAATCAAGATCAGAAGTTGATTCCTGGAGTGAGTTATTAAACTATCCAACCACTGGCCAAATTGAAGAATAAAAAACAAAGGGGGGGAAAAAGATACAAATAACCAAAAATAAGAAATGAAATGGAGAGCATCATAATGGAACCAAATGAAATCAATGGGTCATCACAGAATATTGTGAGAAAATTGTACTTAACATATTTGAATGCCTAGATGAAACGGGCAAATAGAAGCACATTACTACCTAAACTAACACAGAAGTGGAAAAGCTAAATAGGTCCATTACAAAAGAAGAAATGTTGATCGGTTCCCCCTTACTCCCCCTCCCCCCACCCTACTATATCCTCCTAGTATCGCTGCTCCCCTTATTGGTCCTGAGAGGTTTATCTGTTCTGGATTCCCTGTGTTGTGAGCTTGTGGATGGACAGCAGAAAAGTGGAGGAAATGAGACAGTGGTCGGTGTAAGACATGGAAAAAAATAAAAAGAATAATTTATAAATTATCAAGGGGAAAGCTGATGGAGCCCAGCTATCAAACGATATAGTGTCTGGGGTCTTAAAGGATTGAAGGTAAACAAATGGCCATCTAGCTCAGAAGCAACAAAGCCCACATGGAAGAAGCACACCAGCCTATGTGATCACGAGGTATCAAAGGGATCAGGTATCAGGCATCAAAGAACAAAAAATTAAATCATTGTGAATGAGGGGGAGTGCAGATTGGGGACCCAAGATCCATCTGTAGGCAAC
>NW_022111306.1:4269634-4272071 GCF_000313985.2 Echinops telfairi
GAAAAGGGAATAAGTAGTATACAAATTAATAAGGAAGAAATAAAACGCTTCCTAATTGCAGATGACAAGACCCTATACATAGAAAATGCTAGAAATTCCATAGGAAAGTTACTAGAATTAATAGAAGGATTCAGCAAAATGGTTAGATACAAGATCAACACACAAAAATTAAATTCTGCTACACTGATAAAGAGAACTCCAAAAAGAAAATCAAGAATACCATTTACAAGAGGCGCTCCGAAGTATAAAGTATTTAGGAATAGAGACATATGTAACAGAAAAATGACAAAATACCACTGCAAGAAACCAAAAGAGATCTACTTAAATGGAAAAACATACTGTGGATAAGAAGACTTAACATTGTGACATAGCAATACTATCTAAATCAATCCATGGATATAATGTAATTTTGATCCAAACCCCAATAATGTTCTTTAATTAAATGGAAAAAGTAATCAATGTTATGTGGAAAGGAAAGAGGCTTGGAATTGCCAAAGTATTATTGAAGAAGAATAATGTATGCTACCTTACCATTCCCAATCTAAGAACTTATAGAGCCATGGGAGTTAAAACAGCATAATACTGGTGCACAGACATAGATCATTGAACAACATTAAGAACCTAGCAGTAAATATATCAACATACAGACACCCATGGATAGGCTGAGAAGAATAGGAATTCCAAAAGACCTAAATCTGCCCATGCAGGTCATGTACGTGGATCAAGAGGCAGTTGTGCGAACAGAACAAGGGAATACAGCATAGTTTAAAATCAGGAAACTTGTGCATGAGGGTTGTACCCTCTTGCCATACTTATTGAATCTGTATGGTACCACCTTGCTTGCTGAAAGTGAGGAGGACTTGAAGCACTTGCTGTTGAAGATCAAGGATTGCAGCCTTCAGTATGGATTACAACTCAATGTAAAGAGCCCCCATAGCCCCACAACTGGACCAATAGGTAATAGCATGGTAAATGGAGGAAAGATTGAAGTTATCAAAGATTTCATCTTTCCTGGATCCACAATCAATGTTCATGGAAGTAGCAGTTAAAAGATCCAATGACACATTGCATTAGGTAAATCTACCTCACAAGACCTTTTTAAAGTGTTATTATTCTGTGGACTAAAGTACACCTGGCCTAGGCCATAGTATTTGAAGTTGCTTCATATGTATGTGAAAGTTGGGCAATGAATAAGGGGGACTGGAGAAAAATCAATGCATTTGAACTATGGTGTTGGTGAAAGATATTGCAAGCATAACAGGCTGGCAAAAGAACAAAAGATAGGTCGAGGAAGAAGTACAGCCAGAATGTTCTTTAGAGGCAAGGATGGTGAGACTTCATCTCATGTACATTAGAATTAGACATGTTATCAGGAGATGCTAAGTAGAAGGGCAGTGAGGTGGATTGACCTTAATGAGGTGGATTGACATAGTGGATGCAACAATGGGCTCAAACATAAGAACAATTGTGGGGATGGTCCAGGACTGGGCAATGTTTTGCTGCGTTGCACACAGGTTACTGTGAGTCAGAGCCAACTTGACTGACGCTAACAACAACAAACACATGAAGAGATGATCATGTTTATTAGCCATCAGAGAGATGCAAATAAAAACTACAATGGGATACCATCTCTCAGTCCTATAAAAATGATACTTACCAGAGCAACAACAAAAACAATGACCAAGAAATGCTGGCAAAGTTGTCCGGGAGAATGGAGCTCTTATAATTCTGTTATCCAAACCAAAGTCACAGTCGCTGAGTAGATGCTGACTCAGAGTTACCTTATGAGGACAGGGTAGAACTGCTGCTGTGTGTTTCCGAGGAGCCCAGGACTGTTTGTGGGAGTAGAAAGCCCTGTCTTTCTCCCATAGATGCTGTTGAAAAATCATGTAACAAACTATGGAAAATTATATGTCATTTTCCTCAAAAGTCTAGAAATACTGTATAGTCTAGCAATCCCACTTCTAGGTATATATCCTAGAGAAATAAGAGCCATGGCATAAACAAACATATGCATATCCATGTTCATTGCAGCATTATTCACAATAGCAAAGATATGGAAATCACCTAAATGCCCATCAATACACACATACAATGGAATACAAATATTTTTCTCACTATAAAAACAATGCATGCTCCTTTGGCATAGAGGATAATGACCAGGGTGTGGGGCAGGGGAAGTGTATCAATAGCCTTATACACAGAGATAGCGCTCATTAGATTAGTATATTGGTGTTTTAGGTTTATGTAAATTTGCCCCCACTGTGACTGAACTGACTAAACTCACACCGATTCACAAGTTCTTCGTCATAATCACAGTTTTAAAACACTGAAAAGCCTTCAAGCTTTTTCTTGCACCAAAGTAAGGATAAATAAGAATCCTATGAACTGGTTCTGACCAACCTACAAATAACAAAAAATATGGGAATGGATCTTG
>NW_022111306.1:4273148-4274778 GCF_000313985.2 Echinops telfairi
AGCTCTTATCACAATCCATCCATCCATCCATCCACTGTGTCAAGCACATTTGTACATTTGTGGCCACCATCATTCTCAAAACATTTTTTTTCTACTTGAGCCCTTGGTATTGGCCCCTCATTTTTTCCCCTTCTTTCCCCACCCTCCCTCACAAACCTTTGATAATTTATAAATTATTATTATTTTTTCATGTTTTACATTGTGTTATGTCTTCTGAATCAAAATCTATAATAAATATATCCTCTAGCTCATTCAACCACAGTTTAAAGTGCTAGCTTGCCTTCCTTTAAAAAAAAGCCAACAACCAAATATTCCTAATATGAAATACACTTCCTAAGTAGGGGAGGCAAAAATGAACAAGCTTTTGCTAAGTCACAAGAGGCCAAGCTGTTACATCAGCTATCCTCGAAGAGAAAGGTCAGGACATGCTGAAACATGTGCATGTTTTCTTTTTACTAACATTTTTCTCATTATGAAAACAATGTATGCTCCTTAGGCATAGAGGATAATGAAGGGGGGAGACAAGGTGTGATTGCACGCATTAATATACTGATGTCTGTACTCTCATGACTTCTTTCTGTGAAGTTTTCTCTCTCTTTTTAATTTGACATATTATAATACAATATAGTTTTAAAGAATGAATATTTTCTCAAGAAAAAGTAGCCCTATAGTTTACGAAACCATTTTCCTAGTGATGAAACAAGGTTCTGTTAGAAAAATTGTTTTTACTTTTACTTAGGTATATTAACATTTTAAAATGAGAACTTTTACAAAAAATAAGGCATAAATGTAAAACTTCAAATTCTAACTTTAGTTTCCACTGTCCCATTTTCCTTCCAGAAGCCTGTCTAGAAATATACAATTATATTGAAGCAAAATTCTAAGATGAATTCATTAGTATATATAAAGTTTTTATTGATTTATGGGAACCAACACGCTTGAAGATAATTGGATTTAGAAGTATTTAAGGAATAGAGACTTACTTATACAATCAGATGGTAAAGGGAAGGGCTAATCGCTAAATTTGCTATATTCTGGTTAACTTTCTTCAGGATAATAAAGCTCTATTACATTTGGGGTTGTCTTTGGTGATACACAGTCTAACAGCTTACTAATGTTTACAGGTTAACTCCTAACTTTATACATACATCTGTAGTCATTCTGTACCTACATTAGCTAGGCACTGTGGTCACGTCTCTGAAATTCCCAAGAGCGTGACATTAGAGGAAGTGGGCTACTCAGTAAGTGCTCTGTATCTGTCAGGTACCTTTGAGTGGCTTCCCAATCCGAGATAAGTTTTCTCTGTTGACGGTCTGTGGTATTTTCAATATTCTTCACCAACACCATAATCCAAAGGCATTGGATTCTTCCTCTTTGATCTGCTGTACTCATTGTCCAGATTTTGCATGTACATGAGCTGACTGAAAAATCAGTGAGACTTGCTTTGCATTGCATAGAATGAATAGAGCAATTGGAGAACTTCTATTTTAAAAGGTTTTTCCATCTAGAAATGTATACCCATTTATCTAGATGTTCTTTTATGTCTTATAAATGGTCTAGTAATTTTTGTTCTAGACAGTAGTACATAATTTTTCTTACTATTAGAAAGATTTTCCCATTATGCTTTCTG
>NW_022111306.1:4275391-4277030 GCF_000313985.2 Echinops telfairi
CTATTTTAATCAAGAAATAATGAGTGCTTCAAAAACTGTTCGCTAGAACAATTTTGGTAGGCCAAACACAGAACCTTCTTCTTTTGCTTCATGCTGCTTACTAAGCAGAAACAAACCCCAAACTAGCTAGCCACACAGAAAAGCACTTCCTGTTCAGCTGAAATTTCCTCTTTTCACAGAGGAACTCTAACTGTAAATCACTCCATCTGCAATTTGTTTTACTCCACCCCCCCTCACCTCCTATAAAATCTAAGGCAAAACCACATGCCAGAGATGCTTTGCTTTGGATTTGAGGTGCCCTTCCTATTTTAATAAGTCAGAAACCCTAGTGTCAAATTAGTTCTGACTCATGAAGATCCGATGTAGAAATGTGCTCATAGTGTTTTCTAGGCTGATGTTTTAGAAGTAGATCAAGGAACCTCTGGTTGGACTTGAACCTCCAGCCTTTAAGTTAGTGACTAAGTGCCATAAACTGTTTGAGTCACCCACGGACCTCTATTATAATAAATCTAAATTAAACCCACTGATATTGAGTCACTTCTGACCCTATAGTTAATCTATGGGACAGAGGAAAACTGCACCTGTGAGTTTCTGAGACTATTAACTCTTTTTCTTTCTTCTTCAAGTTTTACTGGCATGTAATTCCCACATCACATAATTCAGTAGTTCAATAACATCAAGCCGAGTGGTGAAATCCACCACAATACATTTACGACATTGTTTTTGTTCTTGAACTCATCATTATTAGCTCTCCTTTCCCACTCAGCTTCCCCTGCCATAGCCCCAAGAGACTATTAATTCAGTTACTGTCTCTATGGATTTACCTATCTTAGATTTCATCTACAGAAAAGCATTAAAAAAACTAAACTAAAAACTAACAACAATAACAAAACATAAAAATTTCAATCAAAAAGAAAGAAAATATTGAAAACTAGAACAAATTTTCAATGAATCAAAAGAGAAAGCAAAGGATAGGGTATTAGATTTTAAGTTAATTGTATCTGCAAGGATCCACTTTCCAGTGCATTCTGCATGGTAACAAGGCGATTCACATCCCTGGTCTGTGGTCAGAGGAGATCCACTAGAGCAGTAGTTCTCAACCTTCCTAATGTCTGTCGCAACCCTTATATACAGTTCCTCATGTTGTGGTGACCTCCCCCCACCGCCCAACCATAAAATTATTTTTGTTGCTACTTCAGTCATTTGGTGACAGTGCTGCTTAGGAGTTTTCTTTTGAAGCCTATTTGAATTTAAAAAAAATAAAGCTTCTTATTCCTTAAAAAAAAATCATACTCTTGAAAACCTACCTATAGAATTGTTATGAATCAGAGTCAACTCCACAGCAGTGGGTTACTGCCAGCTCAAAATATATAGGCCCTGTCCAGACACACAGACTTTGAAATCGCCTTTTTATCCCATTGCTTTCATTGTATCACTGATAGAGTACCATAACTCTAATGAAAGTGTTTGACATGCAAACACAAAAAGTAACTTCAAGAAAACAGAATGTGTAGGTAGGTAAAATAAAACTTTGTGTAAATTGTGTTTAATCAAAGAAGTCTGCCATGACGGAGGACATTGGGCCTCTATTCACATCCTCCCTCATGCAAGAACACTTTGTTCTAATAATCTGGCATTC
>NW_022111306.1:4278266-4279953 GCF_000313985.2 Echinops telfairi
AACTATGATCAGATGGGATTCACTAGCGGCTTAATCCATGTGTGGACCCTGCAAATACATTTTGGGCTTCCACTGTCATCTGTAGCCTTCTTCAAACCAGGTGTTCACAATTTAAGCTCTGCTACCATTCCCTCCTTCAGATTTGGGTTTTATTATTTACAATCCTCGGATCACACAGGCTAGGGTGCTTCTTCCAAGTGGGCTGAGTTTATGCCTCATTTATAACGGCTGCATGTTTGAAGTTAAACCTTTAAGACACAAAAGCTATTCATTTTGATAGCCAGGTACCATCTAATTTCTTCACCACACTGTGCAATTGCATCCATATTTTTAGTGATCTCTTCACAGGGTGAGCATCAAGCAGGGACATGTTATAAGAACTAATTGTTCTTAGATTAGGACTAAAATTAGGTACACGGTCAAAATCCATCCAAGTGTCTATGGTTTATGTATGTCCCTGGTTCACCTTAGAGATATCATTATCATTTTATGTCAGAGAATATTATCAGTCATCCCTGAGGCATCACTTCCACTGCAATTAAGTCAATGCTGACTCATAGTGATACTATGCACAGGATAGAACTGCCCCTATTGGATAGGAAAGAACTGTTCATCTTTCCAGGAGCACAAAGTTTCATCCTCCTTCATCTTTCATTCTTCTTTCTGGTTGGTGGCTTCGAATGGCTGACCTTGCTATTAGCAGCCCAGTGTATAACCACTATACATTGATAGTGTGATTAGTTTAGCCAATGTTATAGAATTTAAAACACTCTTGAGGATAGGAAATTATATGAGTATAGGCCAGCTATGAACCACAATACATGAATTGGTAATTAGTACAGATTAAACTCCGAAGTGACTGGACACTATTTACAATGGGGGTCGGTGATAGGCAATGATATTCATTCACAACAGCAGAGTCATGGCTACCAGTAAATACATGTCATAGTGAAGCAGGGAGGGCATTAAAATGGGAAGTATATGGGCATTAAAATGGGCTACCATTCATTGGGCACCCTCAAGGCAAGAGATTCAAACCAAAGTTTATCTACCAATTCTATGTCCTTGGTATACCAGTCATCTGCTTCTTCTCACACTAGGGAGTTTCAGCCTTAAGTTCAATGGCTACAGATAAATTTGAAGTAAAGCCCAGTTCTCTTAGTGGTGTTTCCACATTGAGTCCTTCTGGTGTGGACTCTGAAGGATATTGTGCACCTCAAAAGAAGAGAGTTGTAAGGCTCAGTAGTCTGTGACTACTTGGTTACCCATGGGACTGAGTCACCAAGGACTGCATAGAAACTGAGACTGGAAGTCTTTATAGGAGTAGAAAGACTTGTCTTTCTCCCACAGAGCAGCTGGTAGCTGCTGAACGGCTGACCTTGTAGGTAGAAGCCCACTAAGTCACCAGGATTCCTCCCTGTTGCAATAGCCTGAGTAAAAGCATTATGTTCAAGTGAGACTCCGTTACTTGTCTTGGTTGTGTCTTTGACAGGTATAAATAAATACAGGAAGATATTAGAGGTTCTGTTCCAGAGTACCACAATAAAGCAGCTGCAGCAATAAAGCAAGTCGCATGAATTTTTTGTAAAAGTTACTTTTACACTCTATTAAGTGTGCAATAGCATTATGAAAATTTGAAATATTGTAAGATTTACTAAAAGGTGACAGAATCATTAAATTAGCACAC
>NW_022111306.1:4280219-4286216 GCF_000313985.2 Echinops telfairi
CTGTTGGGAAAATGGCACTGTTGCAGCCACTGTGTCAGTCCATCTTGTTGAGAGATTTCCTCTGTTTTGCTGTCCAAGTAGGATATCTTCTTCCAGGGACTGGTCTTTCCTAATAACGTGTTCAAAGTACAGGAAACAGAGTTTCTCTATCCTTGTGTCCAAGAAGCATTCTGACTGTACTTCTTCCAAGACAGATAGATTGGTTGATTGTTTTGGCAATCCATGGTACTTTCAGTGTTGTTTGCCAGCACATAATTCAAATGCATCCATTCTCTTTTGGTCTTTATTCAATGTCCAGGGACCTTGGTGGTGTAGTGGTTCTGTATTGGATTGCAATGAGCAGGGTCAGCAGTTGAAACCCACTAGCAGATCCTCAGGAGAAAGACAGGGCTTTCTACTTTTATAAAGAGTTGTAGTCTAAGAAATTCACAGGGGTAGTTCTACCCAGTCCTACAAGGTCACTATGAGTTGGAGGGCAGTAAGTGAGCTATTCAATATCCAGCTTTCACATGCATATGAGGCTATTGAAAATGTGAAGGTCAACCTTAGTCCTTAACGTGCTATCCTTGTAAGTCAACACTTTAAAGAGACCTGTGCAGCATGTTTACCCAATGCAATGTCTTGTATGATCGCTTGACTGCTGCTTCTATGAGCATTGATTGTGGATCCAACATGACAAAATCCTGTATGCCTATAGTATGTCCTAATCAAGATAAACCCATCTTTTCTTAAAAAGTATTTGCCCTACCTGATTACTATATTGTAAGAAGTAAGGACAAAGGAGGTATTTATCTTCTTTCTAGTGCCTAACAATCCCTAATCATGTGAGGTGCCTAAGGAATTGAAAACTTGGCTTTCGTACTTCAGGGAAATATTAATTGCATTCTCAGAAATATGTCTAGAAAGGTCTCTTATCTAGAATAATTAAGATGTAGCTAAACATCCTTGTTTAGCTGTTTGAATTTGTGTCCCCTGTGTGCTCCCTTGGGCAGGGCTCTGGTGGCACAGTGATTGATGTATCGGGTTGTGAGCGAGGCCAGCAGCTCGAGGCTCCTAGCCCCTCAGAGGGACAAAGATGAGGCTTTTTTCTACTGCAAAGATTTAGTCTCTGAAACCCACAGGGACTGTTCTCCTGTGTCCTATAGGATTGCTTTAAGTTTGGCAAAGAGTTTTTAATGTTTGTTTTTCTGTTTTGTCTTTGTTTTTGGACCCCTTGACTACTGAACGAAGGGACTGGAGAGCAGTGGTGGGATATAGCATGAGGCATGTATGTTTATTGGTCAGACAACCTAAATTATGGTTCTAACTAGAGCAATTATTGACCTTTTATGAGGTTTTGTTTGTTTGTTTTAATCAGGGGGTTTAATGTAATGGTTTCCAAACATCTTTGCATCTCCATATCACAGAATTATGAAGTTATCCTGTAACTAGTAGAGTCCTTTCTTCACGTAAACCCCGAGTCACTGCATAGGATGGCATTTCTTGCCCAGTTGCTTTCGTTTTGCTTCTCTTTTCTTCCTTGCTTCCTTCCTTCTGTATTTCCTTCCTTTCTTTTCTTTCATCACAATGAGGGAATTTATTATCTTATGTAATTAGAAGTCCAGATGTAGGATATGATGGCTTTTACCTTATTGTAAAATGCGTAAAATCTTTGGGGGAAAGGAAAAAACTTGTGGATATAATTACCC
Source organism: Echinops telfairi (assembly GCF_000313985.2). NCBI lineage: Eukaryota > Metazoa > Chordata > Mammalia > Afrosoricida > Tenrecidae > Echinops > Echinops telfairi. The sequence continues at coordinate 4,281,908 of NW_022111306.1, forward strand.
TTAGGATGTCTTAGCTTGGGGATATATACATCTTTAGGGACCAAGCTAGAGTAAGCACACTAATTATAGTTACTTTTGTCCACCAAGTTCAGAAGTAGCCATTTAAATAAAGCTGCCACCTGAGTCTTCACTCATCCAATCTCCCCAAGGAATGTATTAAGTTCAAGTGTAGGGACTCTTTTTTAAGCCCATTCTGTATGTTGAAATTGTCCCACTGTAGTAAAATCCCACCAATTATTAATGTCAAATAACTATTCATAATTATTCAAACTAAATAAGATAAAATTCGTGCTGCCTAAGAAAAATTATTTTGTCAGCTTTATCAAAGAAGCTATGTGAATTAATTAAATTCACATTAGCTAGTATATAATAAGTATATAGCTATACTTATTAATATATGGTGTGTATTACATAATTATACTTATTTAATGTATAATAAATATAATTCATACTAAATAAGTATATAAAAAGATGATGATCATCATCTATCATTGGGATAATGCAAGCTAAAACTGCAATGCTTCTCACTGACTACACTGAGTGAAATTGAAAAGAATAACTATAACAAGTACTGGTGAGACCATAGAGCATTTAGAACTCTCATTCATTTTTGGCAAGTATACACAATTGTACAAATATTTTGAAAACAGCTGAAAAATAGTTTGTTGCCTTCTTAAGTTAAACATACACTTACCATATGAACCAGCAAGTTGACCCAAGATATTTACCCCAAAGCAATGAAATAATTACCACAAAGACTTGTACTTGATCATTCATTATAGTTTTGTTCATAATATTTTTTAAAATGGGAAATAATCACTTGGTACATTTACATAATGGAACATTACTCAGTAATAGCAAGAAACTGAGATTACAAAAATGATTAAATTTTTAGGAATAAACCTAAACAGGAATGTGAAAACTGTATATAAAGAAAACTATAAAACACTACTGTAAGAAACCAAATGACACCAACATAAATGGAAAAGTATACTATGCTCATTGATAGAAGACCTAAAATTGTGAAAATGGCGGTGCTATCAAAAATATATAATGCAATCCTGATCCAGATCCCATCAACATTCTTTAAATATTTGGGAGGAAAAAATCACCAATTTTTATAGGAAAAGCAACAAGATTCTGGATAAGCAAAGCACCATTGAAAAAGCACAGCAAAGTAGGAGCCTCACACTTCCCCACCTCAAAATCTACACATAGCCAAGATTGTCAAAAAAGCCTGGTATTAGAAAGATAGACACATAGAACAATGGAAGAAAATTGAGAACCCAGAAATAAATCCATCCACCATGGACAGATAGTCTTTGACAAAAGACTCAAATCCATTAAAAGGGGGAGGAGATAATTTCTTTAACAAACAGTGCTGATAAAACTGAATATCCATTTGCAGAAAAATCAAACTATCTATATTTCACAAGCTGGATAAAAAACCTACATGTAAAACCCAAAACTATAAAGATCACAGAAGAAAAAACAGGGGTATACTTAGTCCTAGTTTACAGTATATTTTCCTGTCAAACATAAGTAAAAATGTATAAACAACAGACGAGGATCTCCTAAAATTTAAATGTCGATGCACTTTAAAAGTCTTTCCCAAAGACTATGAAGAGAACCCAAAGACTGGGAAACAATTCTGGCATTGACATCATTTTTGTCCTTTTTTTTCTCAGTAATCATGAATTTCTAAACTTTTACCCAACCCATGATGAATCTTCTCTCTTTTGTATTTTTAAAAAATCATTTTATTAGGGGCATATATAACTTTTATCACAATCCATACATATATCCATTGTTTTGGGTTTTTTTTAATCATTTTACTAGGGGCTCATACAACTCTTATCACAGTCCATACATACATCAATTGTGTGTGTCAAGCACATTTGTACATTCATTGCCCTCGTCATTCTCAAAACATTTGCTCTCCACTTAAGCCCCTGGCATCAGCTCCTCATTTTTCCTCCTCCCTTCCCGCTCCCCCTTCCATCATGAACCCTTGATGATTTAGAAATTATTATTTTGTCATATCTTACACTGTCCGACATCTCCCTTTGCCCACTTTTCTGTTGTCCGTCCCCCAGGCACTGACCTATCTAACAAAGCATGAGCCTCTAAAGTTCATGTTGCTGTTAGGTCCCGTGAATTGGTTCCTGCTTCTTATGACCTTCTGCACAACAGAATAAAACACTACCCGCTCCTGCGCCATCCTCACAATCTTTGTTATGTTGGAGGCCATTTTTGCAGCCACTGTGTCAGTCTATCACCTTGATGTTTTGTTGCTTTAACAAGCATGATATCCCTTACCAGGGACTGATCTCCTGTCCAAAGTATTCTACCTTACATATGCGGCTGGTCCGGAGGATGTATACTGACACAGATAGGAACTGGAATTACAGTGAACCCAGGACAGATGAACCCCCCAGGACCAGTGGCGAGAGTGGCGATAGCGGGAGGATAGAGGGAAGGTGAGGGAGAAAGGGGGAACAGATGACAAGGTCTACATATGGCCTCCTCCCTGGGGGACGGACAGCGGAGAAGTGGGTGAGGGAGACGTTGGATGGGGTAAGATATGATAAAATAATAATAATTTATAAATTATCAAGGGTTCAAGTGGAAAGCGGGTGTTGTGAGAATGATGAAGTCAGCATATGTACTAATGTGCTGGACACAAATGATGTATGTACGGATTGTGATGAGTTGTATGAGCCCCTAATAAAATGATTATTAAAAAACAACAAAGTATATGCCATGATAAGAATTGTACAAGCCCCTAGTAACATGATTTTTAAAAAGATAAATCAAATGAAAAAAGTATATGCCACAATAAGTACATATCTAAACAAATTACATGTCTAAAAAAGTACATGTCCAACGTACATGTTTAAATATTGACAGAAAAAAAATTTAGTATCTCAACAATAAAAAGACAAGCTAAATTTTTTTAATGGGAAAAAAGAGATGAGCTGACACTCTATAAAGAAGACTGTCATTCAACCAACAAATATATAAAGAGATACTCTTGATCATTCACAATTATAAACCCCCCAAGTTTTATCTGTGGATTGCAACTCACTAAGGAAGCCATAAAACCACTGTGGTAGATTTTGACTAGAACTTTTAAAAAGTGAAGAATGTAGTAACCTAGAAATAACGACACAATAGGACATAAAATGCTAGAGCCCAGTGCAAGTATTAGGTATGGTTATTATTTTGTGAGATTTTAATTTTAATTATACATATGTCTCTGTGTTTATATTAAGGAGCCTTGGTGGCTCTGGGTTAGGCATTGAGCAGCAAACTGTAAAGTTGGCGTTCCAATCAACCAGCCACTCCAAGGGAGAGAAGTAAAATTGTCTACCCTGTAATGATTTACAACCTCAGAAACCCTAGATAGGGGCTTTATGAGTCAAGTCCCTCTGATAGCAATGGTTTTGGTTTTTTGATTTTTATGATTATATTGGTGGTGATGTAAAATTGAACTTTAACTGTGGGTTTTAAACAAAGTCTTAAAAACACAAGCATAGTTGTTAATGCAGGGAAGACATCTGATAATAGAGATCCTCAAAAGAACAAGAACCCACTGAGAAGATGGCCTATATGCCTGGTTTGTAAATTGAATCATATAGAGAGGTAAAGTCATGCCAGAAGGAATCCTGGTGGTGCAGTGGTTAAGGACTCAACCGGTACCCCAAACGTCAGCAGTTTGACGCCATCAGTGGCTCCAGTAGAGAGATGTGACAATCTGACCCTGAAAGATCCATTGCCTCAACAACCCCACAGGATAGTTCCGCTTGATCCCGCGGGGTCTGTATGATTCAGAATCAACTCACACCAATAGACTTAGTTTGGTTTTAAAGTTTAAAGACACACTGACAAGGAGAGGAAGAGTTAAACTGCAACTTCATGGATGATTATTGTTCAAAGCAGAGGTTGCCAGAAAAGTAGGATGAATTTAAAACCATTATTCAAACCAAGTCACTTTTGAGAGAAGGCAGGAGCCAGGACAACAGGTATAAGCTAGGATTCAGCAACCAAACATTGATGGGCAACCTAGGACATATTTTATATATTCCTATTCGATTGTCAGTTGTTTTTTTCACTATGAAAAATGGGTGAGTATTAAAAATTATCATCTAATAACAGTGTTTCATCACTCTGAGAGTTAGTGAGGGCTCTGAGGTCTTTGCCCTTCTTCACTATCACCCTCCTTGACTTTCTATCTACTTCCCCTAAATTGCCCTTATTATACTCAGGGTAATTCATCAACTGCAAATGTGATTGTGCCAGATTCTAC
>NW_022111306.1:4292834-4310907 GCF_000313985.2 Echinops telfairi
GTGGAGAGCAAATGTTTTCAGAATGATGAGGGCAATGAATGTACAAATGTGCTTTATACAATTGATGTATATATGGATTATGATAAGAGTTGTATGAGCCCCTAATAAAACAATTAAAAAAAGAAAGAAGAAAAAAAAAAGAAAGAAAAGAAAGCTAGGCTAACCACATCCAGCAGTATCTAACTGTAACCAAGACAGTTTAGCCAGTTGTCAGATCATTTCAGTCTACAAGAAACATTTAGACCATTTTCCTAGCAACATGAATTGTACATTCAATGCAGGAGACTAAATGTTTAGTGTATGTGAAAGCTAATGTACATGAGGACTCTACAATTAATCTTCTTGTTGTCTACTTTCCAAATACCTACCTCTTATCAGACTTTATACAACAACCAGGAAAAATGCACTCTTTAAAAAACTCTTCTTCTACATGAGGCAGGCCTCTGCTTCTTTTTCGTTAGCTCACTCATTACATAACTCATAGTTCACTCACTAGTGATAACAGCTTATTGTGATTCCAAACTCTCTTTAGGAGCATTAATTTTGTCTTGATGCATTTGACCTCCCAGTTCATTGAATTTAGCATCCTTTGAGCTGTAATGATACTCTCAATTGGTTTATTGGTATTGCTAATGTATCGCCACAAACTAGGCACACCCGTTTGTCTGACTTCAAGAACAAGAGAAATCATTTGTCAATTTCTTGCGTGGGTGGCTTCAGATTGTCCTCAGATGAATTCTGAGAAAAGATCATGTGCCAAAGTCTCTGAACGTGGAGATATTGGTGCTAAATTCTCTGAATGCAGCGAACCTGGAGCAGAATGCTGTTCCGGGCTTCTTAGTAACAGTGCATTTACAGATAGGCTGAACCTCATTTCCTTCTTCTAGTAGGAAAGGATCATCACCTGCCAAGGGGTAGGGTGTGAGCCCCCACAAACAAATGGGTCCAAGGGGTGGTTGTGTAATTGAGGGGTAAATTAAAGAGACACCAGACAAGATGAAGCATGCAAGCGCTCACCTCTGTCGCCATGACTGCTCTAGCCAGGTCTGTGCTGAAAGAGATAGTATATTTCCAACAACAGTTTATATACAAGCAGGCAGTCTCCCCCCAATTACAGGAACCACATAGGTAACAAAGTAGGCTGTCCCCAACCGTAAAGGTCCTGAGTTCATTGGAGCAGTAACTAACACCAGTGGTGGGGGCAGGTAAGGAGTGTGACTGTCTTCTGAGCCTATGGGGCAGTGGGTCTCAATCTGTGGGTCTCGACCCTTTGGGGATTGAACTACCCTTTTACAGGGGTTGTCTAAGACCATCGGAAAACACATGACCATTTACATTACAATTCATAACAGTAGCAAAATTACAGTTATGAAGTAGCAATGACAATTTTATGGTTGGGGGTCAACACAACATGAGGAACTGTATTAAAGGATCACGGCATTAGGAAGGTTGAGAACCACTGCTCTAAGGAACAGCACACATCTTCTCCTACAATTAAAGCTGCCAGATGGACAGCAATCCAGCCAGGCACTTGTAAGAGGTAACTTTAGGCAGCACTGTTATGGAAGGATACAGTGGGGAACAATATTAATTATGCGGATGTGACTGGGACTCATCTCCAACTCACAAGGGTGAAGGCCTCCCTCCTCCCCTGAAACCCAGTTTGCCAGGCTTCTTGAGATCTGAGAATAAAGGATTCATTCTCATACACTCTCCTCCCGTTCGCTGTTTCCCCGCACCAGGCAAGGCCCTGTGGGAAGGTGGTGATGGCTCGACCTGGGAAGCTGATGGTCTGACCTTCATCTAAGATAAAGTTGACACTCCCTCCTGTTCCCTGGGAGGCAGCTGAAGCCCAGTACCCTGCAAAATATCAGCTGTATTCCTTGGACCTAGCTCTATCTTCCTCTCCAGGCCATAGACAAATTGGCTAAAATATAATTTCTTCTTTGTTTGCCTTCAGATAATTATTAACAAACACTTTCTGTGAGAAATTTTCACAGGAGGCAGGGTACATGCCAAGTACTGTATAAAGCCAGCCTCCAATAAAGATCTGGACCTTGGAATTTCCCCTACTTGAGTCCCTACTCCCAACTTTGTCTTTTATCTCTACTCTATCTTTCTCAATTGCGACTGTACTCCTCTTGTCCCCGGTCGTTTTGTGAGCTGGCTCTCACACTCTTGGAAAGATCGACACTCGGCCTCAACTCTTCTATTCTTTGTAATCGCCATTTATAGCATGAGATCAGTCACACTGTTTTAAGTTTTAATAATTATCCAGTGTGTGTCTCATAAGTGATTCAATGATTTTGCTTTGATCATAGTTCTAATCCTGCATCTTGGATTTGGACCATATTCAGCATTTATATCATCAACTCTTGTGGTCTTTTCTGAGTACTGTAATTTCCTTGATCTTCTACTGAGATTCGGTTATTGAGAGGAGTGCTGATCGTGGACAGGTAGATATAGGTTGGGTTGGAGTTATAGTTTGGTCAATGAAGAAGTCAGCCACATCATCATCCATCACCAGAGGCAAGGTGATCAACATCGTGAAGAAACATCTCCTCGCATCTTTTCTGATCTTTATGGGATCACCATTGTTTCCCCACAGTGTGCTAACAGTGTCGCACTCCCAGCCTGCCAGGCACTACTGTCTTCTGAGTCACCATAATACAAGTAGATGGGCCTCAGGCAACCACACGGGTCTGCGCTTGTGTATGTCCTATCCATCCCATAAGGATGGTCCTTGCTTGCCCCTCAAAGTGTCTGTTAGCATTAAGAATCACTTAATATAAGTATATATTACGATGAAAGAAGCTCCTAGATTTATTGCATTTCAATTCCACCTGTTGTTGTCTTGGTGGGGTCAGCCAAATGATTTCACAGACCTTGTATGGACCATAGGTCAGATGTTCCCCACCTCTGCGTTACAGTCATCAACCATTTGAGATTAAAAGGGCAGCATTTGCCCAGAGACAAATTTCAGAAGGCAAGAGAGTTATCAAAGAAGAAATGGAAACAGGAAACAGAGAGGAAATGGGAGAAGTGATGTTACATTGTGGGGATTGCAATCAATGACCATGAAACAATGTCTGGATTATTGAATGGAAAGCTGATCTGCTCTGAAAGCCTTCACCCAATTTATAATAAAAAGTTTAAAAATGAATAATACATAAACCAGTTTCTGGCACAAAATTGAAAAAGAAATGAATCGGGCTGTTATGTGACATAAAGGAGTCCTACTGGTGCAGTGGCTGAGTAACCAAAAGGTTAGCAGTGTGAGCCCATCAACTGCTCTGGGGGGAGCCTGTGGCAATCATTCCTGTAAAGATCACAGCCTTTGGAGCACTGTGGAGCTGTTCAACCCTGTCATAGAGGTTTGCTATGAACAGGTATCAACTCAATGGCAAAAGGGATTAAAATTTCCCCCCCCTATGATGTAGTTATGTTCCAGGCCAATTACAGAGATCTTATGAATGTTACTTAAAAAATTAATAAATAAATAAATCAGTATGCAGGTACAGATATTTTAGGGAAGTTGTTTACAAAGTATTTCACATATTTCTCATAGTCCCTTTCTCTATTTCTAAGGTTAGAACTATTTTTTAATGACTCATAGTTCCTACGAAGTGACTTTTGTGAGGGGTCTTCAACAAGTTTGTTGAAAAACAGAATGAAAAGAAAATGGCATTTTCCTATGAGCTTTTTGCTTACTCTTTGTTTAAATACATAGGAATTGAAAAGCACCTAAAAGAGGAACGTACAGTTTAAAGGACATTATAGAGGCATACATACAGAGATTTGAGGGCATCACCCAAAGCATACATAACACATCCCCCAGAATGCCACCCTTGAGTCATATGGCTTTCAATCATGACTAGTTGCCCCTGCACTTGGCATCTAGTTCTCATCTGTAATCTCCACCATTATTTGGGGCAATTCCTTCTCCTGTTTCTTATATTCCATGTCTTCCTTTTCTTTAACTTGTTTTCTTATTTTAGTGGAACATTACCTCCAATAGATCCCTTAGAAAGGGTAACTGGGAAGTAATTCTTCTACTCTTCCTTCCTGCCTGCCTGCCTGCCAACCAGCCCTCCCTCTCTCTCCATGCTTACTTCCTCCTTCTCTTCCTTCCCCTTAATCTTTGCAAGTCTGTATATAAATCAACAATTGTTTGATAATTTGACCAGGTACAGAGCTCTATAGTCTAAGAAGTTTTCCTTTACAAGCTTGAAAGCATGGCTATACTGTCTTTGAGCTTGCTCTGTTGCTCCTGAGGAATGCAAAGCCATTTGATTCTTGTTTCTTTCTTCTCTTCTCTTCTTCCATCTGGAAGTCTGAACATCTCTTCCTCAACTTAAATATTTTAAATCTTACAAGAATCTCCTTTAATGTAGAACCATGAAAACCTACCAGGATGAACTCCTTCAATCTGGAAATTAGTGTCCTTCAGTTCTGGACAGTTTCTTTTGTTGGTTTCTGGCCCTATGTTCTTCCCTCCATAGGATGCCCAACTTCATAGACTGCCTTTCAGTGTTTTCCTTCTATTTCATACATTCTTGCCTTTTTCTTTTACTTTTTTGGTAATTTCCTTAAATTTATCTTTCAACTCTTATTAAGCTTTTATTATCACGCTTTTAACTTCTAAAAGATCTTCTTTGTTCTCTGAATGTTCCCCTTATTGAAAAAAATAACAAATTGTTCATGTCTTAAGGCTGAAATAGTTTTTTCTTTTCTCTCTGTGGACTGAGAAGTGGAAAATTACAGAAACCACTACTTTAAAAAAACCCAAAAACAAACAAACCACAATTGGCAAAACAGATCAACTTTCAGCAGCAGTGTAGCTTAGACCCATGTGCTCAGAAAAGATAAAACCGCAGATGGTTGAAAACACATCCCTTAGCCTATCGGCAAGCAATCAGATACCAGTTTACTTGCAAATTCAGAAGAATTTGCCGGAACTACTCTCTTTCCTTCCTTCCCCTCCCCTACCATTGGTAATTCCACTCTAAAACATGTTTTTTTTGGAGGGGTTTCTTCTATTTTTTTTACTATCTCTTCTCCAACAGAACTTTAGAAAATGTACGTGCTCAACTTACTCAGCAAGTTCTTCTGGGTAGCGCCTCCCTTACCTGCTACATTTCTCTTAAACTAAGCATGAGCTTGTTGATTATCTCTGTTATTTTTTTTGTTTTAAGTGTGTCAGACTCACTTGCTTTTTATTTTAACAAATCCTTTATTGGGGGCTCTTACAGCTCTTATAACAATCCATATATCAATTGTATAAAGCACATTTGTATATATGTTGTTGCTGTCATCATTTCCAAAACATTTTCTTTCTACTTGAGCCCTTGGTATCAGTGCCTCTTTTTACCCCTTCCTCCCCCACCATTCCACCCTCATGAACCCTTGATAATTTATTCATTATTATTATTTTCATATTTTTCACCATCCACTATCTCTCTTCACCCACGTTTCTGCTGTTCATCCCCCTGGTGGGGGTGGGAGGGTTGTACATCAATCATTATGATCGGTTCACCCTTTCTCCCCCTTCTCCAACCACCTCATGGTATCACTACTCTCACTATTGGTCCTCACTACTCTCACTATTGGTATCACTACTCTCACTATCTGTCCTGGATTCTGTGTGTTGAGAGCTCTTATTTGTACTAGTGTACATGCTCTGGTCTAGCCAGATTTGTAATGTAGAACTGGGGTCATGATAGTGGGGGAGAGGAAGCACTGAAAAACTAGACAAATATTATGTGTTCTGTTGGTGCTATACTGCACCCTGGCTGGCTCATCCCTTCCTTGTGACCCTTCTGTGAGGGGATGTCCAATTGTCTACAGATGGGCTTTGGGTCTCCATTCCGCCCCCTCATTTGCATAAAAATGGTTGTTTGTTTGGGGTTTTCTGATGCCTCATACCTGATCCTGAGGACACCTCTTGATCACACAGGCTGGTGTGCTTCTTCCATGTGGGCTTTGTTGCTTCCCTGCTAGATGGCCACTTGTTTAACAGCAAGCCTTTAAGACCCCAGACACTATATCTTGTAATAGCTGGGCATCATCAGCTTTCTTCACTACATTAGCTTATAGATCCATTTTGTCTTCAACAATCGTGTCAGGAAGGTGAGCGTCACAGAATGCCAGATTATTAGAACAAAGTGTTCTTGCATGAGGGAGGATGTGAATAGAGGCCCAATGTCCTCCGTCATGGCAGCCGTCTTTGATTAAACACAATTTACACAAAGTTTTATTTTACCTACCTACACATTCTGTTTTCTTGAAGTTACTTTTTGTGTTTGCATGTCAAACACTTTCGTTAGAGTTATGGTACTCTATCAGTGATACAATGAAAGCAATGGGATAAGAAGGCAATTTCAAAGTCTGTGTGTCTGGACAGGGCCTATATATTTTGAGTTGGCAGTAACCCACTGCTGTGGAGTTGACTCTGATTCATAACAATTCTATAGGTAGGTTTTCAAGAGTATGATTTTTTTTTTTTAAGGAATAAGAAGCTTTATTTTTTTTAAATTCAAATAGGCTTCAAAAGAAAACTCCTAAGCAGCACTGTCACCAAATGACTGAGTCCCTGCTCTTAGGGAGCAAGATGGCCATCCTATTGCACTCGGGGCTTTTGCCTGATGGTGACAATGTAAATCCAGTGTCACAAAATGACCAGTTCTTCAGACTTGATTCAGAATAAGTAGACCATGAAGCAGACGTCAACCGGTAAGATCTGTTTGTGCGCTGTTACATCCAATGTCCTCTCTCTCTGCAACCCCTCCCCCCGCTTCCTCCTCGGAAGCCTCCTCCTCCTCCTCTTCTGCCTCTAGAACTACGGCCTCTAGCACCTCCTCTTCCTCCTCCTACACTTCCTCCTCCTGGGCCTCCCAGGGCACCGCCTCTTGGAAGGTCTTTTCTCACCTGGAGGTCGAGGTGAAAACCTTTTTAGTGGCAGCAGTTTATATGGGTCAATATAAAACAGTTTATATGGGTCAATATAAAACTTCTATAAGCCTTCATGCTTTCTGACATTTAACTGAAAAATAAAAATCTCTAAGTTGTCCGAATATTGCATCTACTTTGCCAATTTGTTCTGTTTTCTAAATACATGGGAGCATTGAAGTAAGGCACCTGGTTTTCATCGGGGACACATGTGCACAAGATGTTCTCTTCACAGGAATGCACGAAGTCTCCTAGCAAAACCACAGGTTCCGGAGGCCCTTGGCCTTGGAAGTTGACCATCCCCTTGACCCAGTCCGCCTGGGCGGCCGCCGCCGCCACAACCTCCATCTCACAGGCGGTTGCTGCTGCCCCACTGTGAAGCTTCACCTCCACCACCTTGATCAGAGCCCCATGACCTCTGCCTCCAGCAGCCGAGCTCGCACACCCACTCGCGGGCACTGTCCCGACGGGGCCTCCTCGGCCACCAGCCCAGAGCTGACTTGGAGGAAGGTCGTTGTAGGGATAATCCGACAAGAAACTGAAGTCACGGGTTTGCCACAAGGAGCCGCGAGACTAGGGACAATATCACCTTTCTAAAACACCTGAGAGTCACTGTCAGTCAGAATAGAACACTACCGAACTTCAGACACTCCAGGCTGTAATGTTTACCAGAGTCGATTCCCACTATGATGCCGGCCGAGCAGCTGGTGGGTTTGAACTGCCATCCTTCTGGCACATCCCCGAAGTGCCAGAGAGAAAGGACATGTTCCCAGTGTCTCTCCTTTAAAAGGCCACACCCCCAGGAGGGTACCATCAGGCAAATTGGATCCCAATTTGGATCAAGTTGACATGAAATCTATCAGCCAAGTGCTTAACCACTGTTCTACCATCCCTCCTGGGTTTACAGTAAGCCCATGTTTGTTCCCCTAGCATCAGTGTCTCTATTTCTTTTCTCTCGTGCTGCTCTACGTCCCCAGAGTCTTCGAATCTGCTACCTCAAGGGTAAAGTTCTGAGTTTCATGGGTTTAGGGACTGACTGAGGAATGAATGCTGTTGATCAGGTGTGGAACCTTAGCAGCTATCAGCATATGCTTTTTTTAAGGTATCTTGGTTTGTCTAGAGAAATAAAACACATGACACTGACATATGTAGAGAAGGAACTTTACATCAAGAAGTGATTTTACATCCAGGAGGCAGATCGCCCCAGTCCAACTCAAGTCCCTTGGTCTGAGTTAGCCAGGACTCTCTTCAGACTCATGTAGCTGCAGGCTGATGATGCAGAAAGGTGGAGCAGGCAGCAGGGAGATCACAGGCCGGTGAGGGCACAATCTGGTGAATCCAAAGTTCATGGGAACATGGCAGGAGAATTGGCAAACAATTCTTCAGGTTGGCAGCCCACCTGGGGCTGCCTATGCTGGACTGTGGGCAGATACTGAATCCCAGTGAAGTTCCCCTGAGGAGGAAGGCGAAGGTCCCAGGGTCTCTCCTCTGAAAGGCTACACCCCTAGGAAGGCATCATCAGGCTGTGACCTAGTTGACAAGTTGGACGGCACCCATATGTGTTCACACAGGCTCAAGTTGACATAAAATCTAACGGCCACAGGATCCATGCTTTCAACTGTAGTTGCTGACCTCCGCTTCTTGGACTCTCAATTTTTCTCCACGTTGGCTTTGTAACTAACCTTCCTCAGTTTTTCCAAGTCAGTTAACAACCATCTGTTTGCTTTAATTTTTCCAAAATGTTGTTGTTGTTGCCCTCCTCATCTGGATGCTTTTATGTCATTAAAAAAAGCTCACTATTTTACTTTTAGTAAATTTGCGGAGGAAACAAAATTAGATCAGTTCTACCTACTATCTTAACCCAAAATGTATCTGATGCTTTTGTCATTACCCATACGACCCATAGGGTAGAATCATTACAGTTATAGTAGTGAAGAAAAGAGGCTTTATTTGGTTTGTGCAGAGGTGTCAGCGCAATGTTTATTCAAGTCTGAAGAAGTTTACAGTCAGCAGTCTATGTTGTCCTTGTTGTTTGGTGCCATTGAGTTGGTTGGCTCACAGTGAGACTACGTACAACAGAACAAACACTGCTCGGAGAAAACAAGGGGGCTGATGGTTCTGGTGGGAAAGGGGAGAGGGGAAGGTGGTGGAAAAGGGAGAAGGGAGCCAACAAACCCAGGGACAAGGGAACAACAAGAGATCTAAAATCAATGGCGAGGAGGGTGTAGAATGCTGCTTGGGGTTTGATCAAGTGCAATGTAGCCGAGAGGAATTATTGATAGTTGAATGAATGTTGAACGTGATAGTGGGACAGGAGGAAAGTAAAAGGAAATAGAGTAAAGAACTGCAAGACAAAAGCCATTTACAGAGATCTAAATATAGGCACGTATATATGTAAATATATTTATATATAATGATAGGGACATATATTTATATATTATATGTTTATATATTATATACATCTACTTACATCTATTTATATCTTAAGCATCAAAGTAGCAGACGGACATTGGCCCTCTACTCAAGACCTCCCTCAACGCAAGACCACTTTGTTCTAGTAACCTAGCATGATCTAGTCACCTGGCATTCTGTGATGCTCACCTTCCCGACATGATTGCTGAAGACAAAATGGGTGTATAAACTAATGTGGTGAAGAAAGCTGATGGTGCCCGACTCTTACAAGATATAGTGTCTGGGGTCTTAAAGGCTGTGTTGGAGGCCATTAAAACCCAGCCTTGAAATAGCTGAGCTATCGTGACCCAGGTGTCAGTGTCTGCTGTTTGCTTCTGTGGTTTGACATTTAGACTAAGAAAAAGAACAAGGACGTATGCGAGTTCTGAGAAATCAGGATGTTTAATTTTTCTCAAAGAATGCTTGACTTGGCAGAATATAGAGTTGCTGATGTATGTCAAAATATGCTAATTATAACCCTGGGTTGTATCTGCATGTATAAAGGGAAGATGTAGAATAAACTTGGGGCTTCAGTATTCACTGTTGCCCTCCCAATACTTTTGTTTCTCTTCTTTTTTCCTTAATCCTCACTCCCCCTTTCAGGACTATTCTGAACCTTTGGCAGGTTCCGGCAGGCTTGATGTTAAGCCACATGGAAGAAGCACACCAGTCTGTGTGATCATGAATTGTTGACAGGTTCGGGTATCAGAAGGCCGAAAACAATCATATAGATGTGAACAAGGGGAGTCTGAGTGGATACCTAAAACCCATCTGTAGATAATTGTGACCCTCACAGAAGGGTCACAAGGAAGGGACTAGCCATATAGCACTGATGAAACACACACCAGTCCTCTAGTTTGCTTTTTTAAAATTGTTTTATTAGGGGCTCATACAACTCTTATCACAATCCATACATACATCAATTGTGTAAAGCACATTTGTACATTCATTGCCCTCATCATTCTCAAGACATTTGCTTTCCACCTAGGCCCCTGGCATCAGCTCCTCCTTTTTTTCCCTCCCTCCCTGAGTCCGCTAGATTTTTAATGCTTTCCCCCTGCTATTATCATGACCCCAATTCTGCCTTACAAATCCAGCTAGACCAGAGCATATACACGGGTACAGATAAGAGCTCTCAACACCCAAAATCCAGGACAGATAAACCCCTCAGGAACAATAATGGGAGTAACGATACCAGGAGGGTAGAGGGAAGGTGGATGAAGAGGGAGAGAGGAAGAACTGATTGCAATGATCAACATATAACCTCCCCACCCCCACCCCCCTCACGGAAATGAACAACAGGAACTTGGGTGAAGGGAGACAAAGGATAGTGTAAGATATGGAAATAATAATAATTTATAATTTATGAAGATTCATGAGGGAGGGTGGAGGGAGGGGAAAAAGAGGAACTGATGCTAAGGGCTCAAGTAGAAAAAATATTTTGAAAATGATGATGGCAACATATGCACATGTGTTTGATGCAATTGATGTGTGGATTGTTGTAAGAGCCCCCAGTAAGGTGATTTATAAACATTAAATAAAATTAAAAAACAAGACACTGCCCAGTCCTGCACCATCCTGACTATTGTTGTCATTGGATCTGTTGCTGTAGCTGCTGTATCATTTTATCAAGGGTCTTCTTATTCCTACCCTGCCACTTTACCGTGCGTGATGTCCTTTTTTAGGTCCAAGATATGTGAGACAAAGTCTCACCACCCTTGTTTCTAAGGAACATTCTGGCTGTACTCCCACGACAGTTTTCTTTGTTCCTTTTGCAATCCATAGTACTTTCAGTCTTCCTTGCCAGTATGAAAATTCAAATGCTTTGATTTTTCTCCAATCTTCCTTATTCAATGTTTAACTTTCACTTGCATATGAGGCAATCAAAAATACTATGGCTTGGGTCAGGTGAACCTTAGTCCTCAAATCCTCTTGTTTTCAACATTTTGTTGTTGTTGTTGTTTTCAACATTTTAAAGAGGTTTTGTATAGCTGATTTACCCATACAATGTGTCTTTTGATCTCTTGACTATTGCTTTATGCCATGAGCATTGATTACAGATACAAGCAAGCCAAAATCCTTGACAACTGTATGCTTTTCTGTTTCTCATGATGTTATCTATTGGTCCAGTTGTGAGGATTTTTATTTTCTTCGCATTAAATGTCTTCCATACTGAAAGTTAAATCCTTGATCCTCGTCAGTAAGTGCTTTAAGTCCTCCTTACTTTCAGCAAGCAAGGCCGTGTCACCTCTACATATCAAAGGTTAATAAGCCTCCCTCCAATCCTGGTACCACATTCTTCTTCATATAACCCAGCTTCTCTGATTATTTGCTCGGCATACATATTGCATAAGTATGGTGTAAAGATACAACCCTGATGTGTTACAGCATGAGAAACAAAGAGCCTCAGTATGTGGATCAGAAGAGACAGAATGCAGGCAGACAGTGTCAGCGATTGCTTAAGTTACTCTGACCCTGAGTGAAGTTACTCTGACCCTGAGTGATCGAGCCAGGGGTTTTTATACTCATAGACAATCAAGGGGGCTTGCATCAGTGGTGTTTCTAATTATTTAAACAAAGATTTGAGCAGAAACTTCTTGAAAAACAGGATCAGGGGTAATCCTGTTTTGCATCTGGAACACTGTGGTTTCCTGTTGTTCATTTTACATTGAGACACACACTGGGAAAAAAAAAACCACCCCCAAAAACAACTGATGGCTTCCTCTTCATGAGGTATCTGGGCAAGTGGGGGTGAGCTCTGGGCTTCAGAGCAGTATCTGCAGGGAGGTTACAAAAATCGGTACACAGCTATAAAAAAATGGGTGTACATCAGTTCGCATGTATTGACTATCCCCGGTTGTTGTTAATATGCTAATTTCAATAGGCCTCTACAGATACACACCTTTCTTGAGATTATAAATAAGTAAAAATTTCACCTTTCCATTGATTTTCTAGTAACTGCTAAATCTCTGTGATTGTTTTCTCAGTTAATCATTGGTCTAAGTTTCAGTACTGATACTCAGGAGTGTCTTTATGGGTCCAACAAATGTTATAACTTCCCAAATACCAAAGGAAGATGTCGGGGTACCAGCCCCCAACAGTTGAATGGGTCCTTAGGAGCAACTTTGCGATTACGGAAAATAAGATAGTCAGACAAAGCTGGGCCTAGGGGCTCCTTGTTCCTATGCTGGGACCAGGAGAGTGAATGTATTTCGTAATGGGTATATATCTTTATGGGGCTTACATGTCTTTCAAAAGGCATGCACGTAATATAGTGAACACATAACAGAGGGAATAGGTAATATAATAAATAAGTGGGTAATAGAATGAATCAGTGGTCTAACCTCATATATCCTAAGACCTCAGAAGGGGGTGGGACAGGCAATAGAATTTGATTGCTCCTAACTATAGATTACCTCCAAGCACAGTGAACAGCCAAGCACATCCTTTATGACGGCTCCTTTATGGAGGGCTCTAGTAGGGACTCTTTTCAGTCAAGAGAATGTGTATTAAGAATCATTTTTATCTCATAACTGTGAGGACCTTCCCCCACCGAACTCGGCTTTCCAGACATTGTAATTATGAGCAAAGTGAATTTGGCCATAGACATTCTCATCCGGTCCCTTTGTTTCCCACAGGTAGACAAATGGAACTCTGGTGGTACAGTGGGTGCAAGAGTGAGCCTCCTGGTTGAATGGTCAAATTTAGCAGTCACTGAGCAGGAGAAAGGAGGCTGTTTGCTTTCATCCTTGGAAATCCAACGGAGCAGTTCTACTCTATCCGATAGGTCACTAGCCACTGGAATCCACTCACGGCAGTGGTTGGGTAAAGGAAGTGTGGAAAATATGTGATAATTTACTTCTATCTAAATATCTTGTTTGTGTAAGAAGGACATAGCCAGGCTAGTTCCCTAGTTCTTTGTGTAAGCAATTTTTTACATACTAAATACTCAGCTGTCAAAGATATCCTTCCTTAGGGTAAGCTGCTCTATCCAAAGACTTGCCCAGGCTTGTCTAAGCATAATCACATTGCTAGTGCAATGGTCAGCAAGCATTGCTGAAGCATTTAAAGAACTCAAATACAATTGGAACTTATAGGAGGGAGCACCCAAAAAACTCAGAATTGCACTGGGCAGAGCAGAGCTTTTGTAGTACGCATTTTTTCCTGCTAGGCGAGCATCAAGCAACTCGTTTTGAGTTAGTGCACCTGGTGCCATGGCCTGGTAAGGGTCTCCTCTGCTCACAGTGGATTTTTTCATAAAAGCAGCTTGGCTTAAACCTCATTTTTTTGTGATGGCCGATTTAAGAGAACAGCGTACTGCTGTGAAATTTTGTTTCCTGCTTGGGTGGGGGGCATGGGGGAAGTGCCACAGAAACTGTTGTGATGTTGAACACAGCTTATAAGGATAGCACTATGGGAAAAACGCAAGTGTATGAGTGGTTTTCTCATGTCAAAAAAGGGGAAATGTCGATTGATGGCAAACCTCATTCTGGACATCTGTCATCTTCCTTAAACAGACTAAAATGTCAACTGGTTGTACATTTGGAGTTTGTTCCACCAGGCCAGATTGTTAATCAAGCTTTCTATTTAGAGGTTCTGTAAAGATTGTGTAACAGTATGTGACAAAAAAGGCCTGATTTGTGGCAGACTGGGGACTGGTTTTGCCACGACAATGCACCTGCTCATGCAGGCATCTTAGTGTGCCAGTTTTTGGCAAAAAACCCCAGCATGTCTCTATTGCCCCAGGCACCTTACCCACCTGAACTCACTCTATGCAACTTCTTTTTGTTTCCATGAATAAAGAGGGGCATGTCCGGACAGTGATTTGAGGACATAGAAGAGGTGAAGTACAAAAAGAGGGAGGTGCTGTCAGCCATCCAAATAGATGAGTTTGAAAAATGTTCCCAATAATGGAATCACACATTTGACAGATGTATTAAATGTCATAGAGAGTACTTTGAAAGTGATAAGGTTGTTTTGTTAAAAAATTTAAATACACAGCTTTGAAAAATAATACATTTTGGGGGGTACTCCCTCATATAGCAAGACTCAAAATGGAGTTAGGGCTCCAGCAGAGACAGACCAAGTGCATTTTGGTATGAGGCTCGTAGGCACATTCTTCCAGAAACATATCTGCAGTCAGTGGTTTTGTACTTGCTTATTCACTCACAATCAATCTATTTTTAGAAACTTTAGGCAAATCTCACAAGTAAGCAATTAACTGGTTTGGCTACTGCAAGGTAGAGTCTTTCTCTAGTGCAAAGTGAAACTAATGAAATGTTTAGGAAATGGTTGTAGCAGCTTCCTCTTTCAAAGTTCTTAACTGCTCTATGTTCTAAATCACAAACCTCAAGTATTTTAAAAATTGTGTTAGGTTGGGTTCTCCAGAGAAGCAAAACCAGTGACACTTGTATGTGTATATACATAGGATGAGATTTATATCAAGAAACGGCTTACACCGTTGTAGACAACTAAGTTCAGTCTGGTTCAAATCTGTGAGTCAGATGTGAGCTGAAGGCTTCTTTGGCTCATGTAGCTGCAGAAGCTGATGAATAGGAAGCAGGCTGAAGAAGCAGAAGTGAATCTTAATTGTCCTGAATGAACCCAAGGTCGACAGTCTGCGGATGCCACCTTGGGATCAGCAGGCAATACAATAGGGCAGCGGTTCTCAACCTGTGGGCCACGACCCTTTTGGGGGTCGAACAACCCTTTCACAGGGGTCACTCAAGACCATCGAAAAACATATTTCAGGTGGTCTTAGGAACCGAGACACCACTCCTCTATCCATCTCCAGGGGGCACCAGCCACATGTAGACATGCTGATCTGGTGAGAAATACGTTATCTCAATCTTCGCACTGACATTGGCTTTTTATGCATACTGTCTCAAAATGTAGCAATGTCATTTACTGCTGTTATATTAAGACTGTTACCCATGCTACACCATGCTTCCAGACAAAATTTCATTTATTTGTAATTAGAAATAAATATTTCACAATATATAATTACATATTGTTTTGTGATTAAACACTATGCTTTAATTATGTTCAGTTTGTAACAATGAAAATACATCCTGTATATCAGAAATTTACATGACGATTCATAACAGTAGCAAAATTATAGTTATGAAGTAGCAATGAAAATAATGTTATGGTTGAGGGTTGAGGCATTAGGAAGGCTGAGACCCACCGTAATAGGGGATCAATGAAGCGATGCAGAATCCAGCTCCAGCAGAAGGCAAGGGGACAAAGGAGAACTCGGCTCTGTTAAAGCTCTCTCGACTTCAGGGAGGTGTCATCAGACTTCAACCTGATTGGTAGGTTGGGTGCCACCCCTACCGAGGAATGCTTGGTTGCTATGGACTCTAACCATCCCAAAGATGCACTGGATTTTAAGGGCAGGCAGAGGAAGGAAAGCAATGGAAGACAAGCTGACTTGACTACAGGCTCCTCAGACTGCTTGGCAGGGTCATCTCTTCCCAAGTCTGATTATTAGATTATGAATGAAACTGTTAAGTAACCACAAGATTGATGAATTCCAGACTCAAAAGGGACTCATTTTTTCGCTAAAGAAAGTATGTCCATTATGGGTGAACCTTTGTATGAGAGCCTAAATCTAAAGCACTTGGATCATGGAAGGCTTTGGTCTATAGCTGGAGTCCTAACTCCAGATGAGTCTTGGCACAAGTTCAGACCCCCTTGTGTTCTTTATATTACTTCCCCAATGCTTGCTGACTAAGAAACAGCAATGTGGCTATGCTTAGACAAGTTCTGTCAAGCCTAGGGAGAGGCAGTTGTCTTCAGAAAGAATGTCCTTGAAAGTAGATTAACTATTATTCCGTTTTCTTCCTACTAGCATTATTTAACTATTAACTAGTATGTACTTTTATGCCGACCACACAGAACTAGGGAATTTGCTTAGCCATGTTCTTCTTAAACGAAGGACTTCCTTGAGCTGGGCATGTCCTTAATATTTTGCCAAAACTATTCAATCAGAAGAACTTACTTTTGTAGCCAGTCAGAACACTTTTGACTGTTAGGTACTGATATTATGTTAGGCCCTCCATGGACTTTAATGGATCAAGCACTGTGTTTCCCAATTTATGAATTACTTCCTCCTGTAATAAACCTCTTTTCTTTTTTTAAATGATTTTATTGGGGGCTCATACAACTTATCACAATCCATACATCCATCCATTGTGTAAAGCATATTTGTACATTCGTGGCCCTCATCTTTCTCAAAACATTTGCTTTCCACGTAAGCTCCTGGCATCAGCTCCTCTTTGTTTTTATTTTCAAACAGAGTTCAAGTTCTTTTACTGGCTGGCATTTTTATGGCAGTGGTTGTGATTCGAAGAGCGCTTGCCTTTTAGACCTTAGAAAATGTCCAGGTCTGCTTGAATGCTTTAATCTCAAATTGTTCTCCACTGTTTCTTTGGAGGCGTCTGCAAGGTAAGCCCTCTCGATCGATCGGAACTCCTTTCTTTGCATTGAGATCCTTTGAAGTTTATTAATTAATGGCTTCTTTCTGTCTTCCTCTTTGGTTTCAGTTCAATATCTCCATAGCCAGCTGGGTTTTTTCAAGTTTGAAAGTTTTCAGATTATGAAAAGTCTCAGAGGTCGAGCTTTTATACGAGGCCAAACCCTCTGGATTTTTCAGAAGTGAAAGTATCCAGAACTAGAATCTAAGCTACTGAGCTAGCATCTGAATCTTTAGCGTTCCCGTGAGGCTGCTGGCATTAAGCCTTTTAATTTTTTTTTTTTTTTTACCTTTGAAGAATAAGCATTCATTTTCTTAAGAGTTCAGAAGGCTGGAATTCTAAATTCGGAGTATAGCATTAGGGAATGATCCTTCCTTCATCATCTATTTCTCCATGTCAGTCTTTTTTTAATTATTAAATAATCATTTTATTAGGGGCTCATACAACTCAACACAATCTGTACATATGTCATCTGTGTCCAATACTTTAGTACATATGTTGACTTCATCATTCTTACGACATCCGCTTTCCACTTGAGCCCCTGGTGTCAGCTCATTTTTCCCCCCTCCTTCCCCGCTCCCCCCTCCCCCTGAACCCCACCTTTTAATTTTTTGAGTGCACAAAAGTTTTTCTTAACCTCTGCTTCTCTAGCCAAAAGCAACCAGAAGAGATCAACGTCCACTTCCCACCATAAGTGGTCCCCAAATTTCAATCTCTTTACATGTAAAAAGTTTGTCTTCTTTTGTCCCCCCACCACCCGGGGGTGGGGGTGGGGGAGTGTGTACTCTGTGTGTCTTTTCAACCTTCAAAATAAATTTTTTTGAGAGAAAACCATGTTGCTATCAAAGGTTAAATGGGAAGTGCCTGGTGGCAATAGGTACTCCCATGTGGAATAAAAATGGGATCACTGGTTTGAGTTGTTAGATGGCATGGAGTCCCTACCTTCTGACTCACTGCAACTGTATGTACCATAGAATGCGGCCCTGCCAATGCTGTGCCAGCTGCACAGCATTGCTTGTGCATCAGCTCATCGTGAGAGCCTGTGTCAGCCTGTCTCACTGAGAGTAATTCTCTTCTCTGCTGACACTCCGCTCTACCAAAGACAATGTCCTTCTCCAAGGACTGCTCGGTCTGGATGGCATGTCCAAAGCATGTGAGACAAAGTCTCATCATCCTCACTTCTTTTTTTTTTTTTT
>NW_022111306.1:4312068-4315562 GCF_000313985.2 Echinops telfairi
GTCCCACTATCATGCTCAGCCTTCATTTGGGTTTCAGTAATTCCTCTCAATTACATTACTCTTGATCACACCCTATCAGGCCTCCCACACCCTCCTCGCCACCAATTTGGATCACTTCTTGTTCCCTTGTCCCTGAGTTTGTTAACACCACTTCCTTTCCCCCCACCTCTCCCTCTCCCATGTCCCCCAGGAACTATCGGTCCCATTGTTTTCTCCTGCAGATTGTTCATCCAACCTATCTTATTTAGACACATCTGTGGAGATAATAACATGGACAAAAACAAGACAGAGCAAAACCAAGCAACAAAAGAAAACAAAACAACAAAAAGCCAATGACCAAAAAACCCAACACAACATAACAACAAAAAATAAAAGCTTGTAGTTAGTTCAAGGGCTGTTTGTTGGCCTTTAGGAGTGTTTTCCAGTCCAGTCTGATGGGGTGCCAACAACTGGCCCCAAAGCCTATTTTTGGTGTTCCCTGGGGACTTCGTTGCTCTGTTCCACTTGCAGTTCTGTTGCACGCCCTTAGTGTTTTGCCTCGGTGTGGTGGGATGAGATCAGAGTGCCCTTATTCTTTTTTTTTTTTTTGAGTGCCCTTATTCTTATGGGCATGGGACTAGGCTTTGGTTTGCCACATGTGGCAGCTGCCTGTATCAATTACAATGACCTTTATGGATTTTGTTTTTCATTCTCCAGTGCCCCAACAACTCCCTCTGATGACAGGTTGGCTGTCAGAGGTAACTGTAATTTTGCCTGAGGTACTCGTGGGGAAGGGAGAAGGACTGCTTAGTGTAGTGTTTTAATTTTCTTTTGTGTGTGTGTTTTAACTTTCACAACTAAGCAGTCTTACTATTGAAGTGTTAGTCTGACTTTAAGAGAAATCCAAACTCATCAGCATTTGAGAACATCTTGGTGCCTGAAATAACTTCAATATGTAATATGCCTTGAGAATGTCCTTGGCATGACAGTCTGTGATGGCATTAAAGACCTGTTAAAACACTTGAGCCTAACTTGATTAGCCAAAACTGATACCACCATACCTTTATCTTCTAAATTAAGTCCACTTTATTTTAAAAAAAGAAAAACTGTGGCTGAGAGCATATTAGACAGTAGCTGCCTCTTGACCATCAACCAATAAAGGCATATTAATCTCTAATTAATTTTGCATGTGGGTTGTTTGAACTCGATGGTTCAGACATTTCAAGAGAGTCATTCATTTTTTGGAGGTCCATAATATATATAATATTCTTCACCAGCACTATAATTCAAAGGCAGCAAATTCTACTTTGGTCTTCCTTATTGATAATTGTCCAGTTTTCACATACTTATTAAGACAATTGAAAATTCCATATCTAAGATCAGATACACCTTAGTCTTAAAAATGACTACTTCCTTTTTAACCTGAAGCTCTGGTGGCATAGTGGATTATATGCTGGGCTGCTAATTGCAAGGTCAGTGTCTGGCCGGATCAATATCAGGCCAGCTCCTAGCAGCGAGTGACCTTGAATCTCCCCCACCCGTGTGAGGCGCAGACCAGAGCTGGCTGAAGCAACTAGCAGCGATTGACCTTGAATCTCCCCGACCCACCTGCGGAGCTGACCAGAGCTGGCTAATGTAACCGGTCAGCAGCATTGCAAGTCCTTTTTTTTCCCTCCGCACGGCCCTTTTGGCTCATGGCCCATTTTGCTCATGGCCTGCCCTGCACCTGCACCTTTCACACGGCCACGGAACCAGAAAGTCACCTTACATTCCAGAAACCCGGACATACATCTATATCCCAATCCTTGATTACGTACTTTACATTATATGGACTCAAGGCAGCCCAGTCACATGTTCCCCTGCAATATAAACACCACCCCTGTAGCCTAGGGCGTGACTCCATCGGCCCGGCACTTTGGACTGTGGGACTTCGCCCAGGCTGGGTTTTTCTCCCTAATAAAGCCTGTTAGCTTACATTCAACTGATTTGGTCTCTGATGCTCTCGACCACCTTACAGTCAGCAGTTTGAAACCACCAGCTGCTCTGCAGGCCAAAACGGAGGCTTTCTATTCCCATAAAAAGTTACAGCCTTGGAAACCCACAGTGGCAGTTCTATACGATCAGATTTGGCTCAATAGCAGTGGGTTTGGTGCTTTCCTTTGTAACACTTTAGAGAGAAAGCTCTTTTTCAGAAGATTGTTCCCAAGGTTATACATCATCAAAAGACAGTAGGATAGTAATTTTTGCCTCTCACAAGATACAATCTTGAGATATACTGGACTCTCTAAGTAATGTCAATTTCAAGTGCCTTTCTCTTTCAGCCCCTCCTGCAGCTGTTTTAGCCTATCGGAACTTGCCCAAACTTGGCAGCTGCTTCCTCTGCACTTTCCATGGCAGCTGCCTTTGGATTTCTTCTTGGATAGTTTCCATGTTTCATTGTCCAAAGAGTTTAAGGGACCCTGGGGGTGCAGGGGGTCAAAAGCAGACTGTTAACTAGGAGGTCAGCAGTTCAACCACACCTGCAGCTCCATGGATGAGGCTGGCTGGTCCCCCGAAAGATTTAGTCTCAGAAACCCTAAGCAGTAGTTCTTCTCTGTCCTCTAATTAATGAGTTGGAATTAAGTCAATGGCAGTATGTGGGTCTCAAGAATATACTGAGGAATAATTTAGAATTCTTATTAAAACTTACCAACCTGGACTCCCTGATTGATACCAGCTGGTCCACCTGAAGAAACTGGTGGTGCTTACCTGTCAGTTAAGCATTTGAATACTAACTGCAAGGCTGGCAATTCAAACGGAAGGGCCACTCCCCGGGAAAGACGTAGAGCCTCAGATTGCGAGCCTATGTAGGGATGCGATTTGTCAGAACTGATTCAGTGGCAATGGGTTGGTTTCCTTGTTCTTTTTTTAGTCCATATAAAAGCCCTGGTGGCATATTGGTTAATTGCTGGGTTTCTAACCAAAGGGTCAGTGGTTTTAGCTCACCAACCACTCTCCAGGGGCAAGACATGGCAATCGGCTCCCTTGAAGACTTGGAAACCCTGAAGGGCTGTTTGACTCTGACCTGTCTGTCAGTGATGAGCCGAAAGTGACTGGAAGAAAGTGCTCTAGGAGTTGTGTGTGGTCTATATAATATTCAGGCAAAAAAATGCTTCCTCTAATCTAAGGTGACCAGACATCTCGCTTGTGGCGGGACAGTCCCAATTTTTAAATGTTTCCCGTGTCCCGCGGGGTTTTAAAAAGGTCCTGATTTTTGGAAAGAATGCACGACAAGCTAGGGTATACGGTTTTCGGCTGCCATGTGGCTATTTCACCAGGATATGAGTTGGGTTTTTTTCCTAATCACTTCATTAGGGGCTCATACAACACTTATCACAATCCATACATACATCAATTGTGTAAAGCGCATTTGTATATTCATTGCCCTCATCATTCTCAAAACATTTCCTCTCCAGTTCAGCCCCCGGCATTAGGTCCTCATTTTTCCCCTCCCTCCCCGCTCCCCACTCCCTCAT
>NW_022111306.1:4316258-4331690 GCF_000313985.2 Echinops telfairi
GGTTGTGTTGGGAAGGTGAGCATCATAGAATGCCATTTAATAGAAGAAAGTATTCTTGCTTTGAGGGAGTACTTGTGTGGAGGCCCAAGGTCCTTCTGCTACCTTAGTACTAAACCTATAAATATAGGCACATAGATCTATTTCCCCATCATATAAATGTTTGCATATGTACGTCTTTATCTAGACCTGTATAAATGCCCTTTGCCAGCTCTTTCCTCTATTTCCCTTGATTTTCCTCCTGTCCCACTATCATGCTCAGTCCCCACCAGGGTTTCAGCACTTCCTCTTTGTTACATTCCCCTTGATCATGCCCCACCAGGCCTCCCACACCCACCTCACCACCAATTTGGATCGCTTGTTGTTCCCTTGTCCCTGGGTTTGTTAACACCTCTTCCCTTCCACCCAACTCCCCCTCTCCCATGTCCCCCAGGAAATGTTGGTCCCGTTGTTTTCTACCAGGATATGAGTTTTATCAATGGTGTCTCGCTTTTGTCCCACTTTACCAATGTTAAAGTCTGGTCACCTTACTCTAATGTGAAAATAAAAGAACTGCTTGGAACCATAAAGAAACAAGAAATAGGAGGCCCACAAATTCGATTCCTACATAAAAGCTCTCTAAGCCTCCAGACATAAGAACATTCAACAACAGCATGAGGAACGAAATAAAAAACCCTTCAAGACAAGCTTATACTGGGCAGCTTATGCATGTGGGACCCTTAGAGAATCCCTCTAAGATATACATTCATTTAAATTTTTAAAATATCCTTGACAAATAAGCCTGAGTTTCTCCATACTAGAACACTGGTTTGGGATCTAGTCTCCTTGCTAATTAAAAGTTAACTTTATGGTTGGTTGATTGTATTTAAATCCACTCCTACTAATTCTCAATATAAGAGAGGATATGCTCTATTTCCACCATAGTTTTCTAGAGTGACACTCTCCCTGAAGTTACTTCAGCCCAATAAGTTGAATTAATTGCACTTGCTGAGACTTGCAGGTTAGCCTCAACTCTGTCAGCACACATTTTACAGACTCACTATAAAAACATCGTTATGAAAAGGTATCAGGGGAGCCAGCCCCTAACAAATCTTCACAGGCCTGGAAGGCGCAATTGTACAGCGATAATAAGGAAAGATTATAGTAAAGTCATAAAAAATAAGAGGAGTGTGAAAAATGAAGGAGTCAGACACATTTCATAGTAGCATGCTCACCTCCCGGATGGCCATGATCTCAACAGCCAGGCCCACGCACAGGCAGGGGAGAGAGAGATTTATTGCTAACCAAGGTTTATATATCTTGGGGGTGTGCATGCCTCCTAATTACAGGTAAAAACATACATCACAGGAAGGGGTTGTACAATAGGCAATACAAGCAAGAGGAGGGGGATATACAATGGGCATTAACGTAACAGGAAGGAGATGAACTAGGTGGTTTACACATCATAGGAAGGGGAGGGACTAAAGGTATACATGTGACAAGAAGGGCAGACCCTAGATTCATGATGGCAGCCTAACCTTGGTCACCCTTGAATGGGTTTGACCACCCTGGGCTCTCCTTTAGGGAAACAATCTACTACTATCCTTATCAGAAGGGAGTGGGCCCTACTTAGGGTGGGACAGGCTATACAGTCTGATTGCTCTAGATGGCTGATAATCTGACCTACTTTCATTGGCTTCCAAGTGTATAGTCATTTGCCATGTATAGCAAGGAGCTAACTTTGGAATATATTTGGGGAAGATAACTTGGGAGCAATCACTTTGTTTCCCACAAAAAGGAAGTAATTACTACTTCTAGTTGGTATTATTAAATTAGATTAAATAAATAAATAAGTAAATTAGATTATATTTCCTCAGTGGATTTATTCGATTGTCTTAATGATAAATAAGTTCATATACAAATAAAATAGTCCTAGTATTATCAGGAATTAACAGAAGTGAATTTGTTCTGGCAAAGGTTTATTCTTTGTGAGGCAAACGGCAGTGGAAGTGGACACATTGGACATCCTCTGGCTTCCCAATTGCCTCAAGGCAAGAGTCAGACAAGCCTCTGTGGTCCATCCGTGTTTACCTTTTCTGACACCAACTATTGCCCCACACCACTCTACAAATATGCTGGGTTCGATTCAGATCATTCATTGCAACGGCCACAAAGAACTCACAGACAATCCTCGTTCTTCGCAGGGTTTATTAGGGAAGTTAATAGGTTACCACAAGTCAAGATCAGCAAACAGTAAGGATGCAATCATGGGTCTTCTCAGCCAACAACCAACTTTCTTTCTGGCTTTCAGCTGCTTAACCACATGGTAGCCAAGTTTCTCTGCAGTTCTTATTTTCTCGGGCACGTGGTCCCTCAGCCTTTGCCTCCACGGGCCAGGAAGCCAGCTCACCTGTCGCTCTGCTCCCACAGTTCCATGGTCTCAGGCCAGTTAAGGAGAAGGTTCCCCATGGTCTTGGTGCTGCTCCTCTGGGTCTCCTTGCCCCTGTCTGCGCAGCATCTGGCCTCAGTGGTCTCCACCACTCCAGAGGGAGATCTTGCACGTGCTCTTCCAAGGCCCTCCAGGTTTCTCTCTGGTGCTGCCTCAAAGATGGCTCATCCTTACAACCAGGGGCTGGTACCAACAACTGACCCACCCATTTATTAGTGGTAACACCCCCCTCTCCCCCGCCATATCTGTAGTTCCACTCAATCCTGTAGTGGGAGTTACAGAGACTTGAGTAAAAGAACTTTATTAAGAAATTTCCACTTGAGCTGTGTAACGTTTGAAAGTAAGATCGTAAAGCAAATTCTTCCTATGTAATTGAGGAAATAGCATGGAGCTCCATGTATGCTACAAAGGTCTGAAGGAGAATCCTACAAAAGTCTGAAGGAGAAATCAATCAGCTTCTACCCAGGCTGGTTGCCACAAGGCAGTCAGATGTGTCTCCACTCTCCAACTTTACCCTCACCCTTACCCTTTTTTTGGACACCAACTATCCCTCTTACACTACTCTACTTCACTGATTGGTTCACTACTCCAGGGCAATGAACACAAAAAAGCTTAAGTCAGGATCAGAAAGCATTTATGTAGTGCTTTTGTCTGCTGCACTTCTCAGACATTCAGTCTCTTGGCAGCTGTGCTGCTCTGGCAAGTGTCACAAAGGTCCTTTAGTATGATAAATGCCCAAGGGGTAGCCTGATTTGCAAGCCAGCCTCCTGCCTGAAGGCACTCAGCCATACTTGTTCCATGGACTGGAAAGCCTACTGCTCTGTCTCAAGGTCTCAGTGCTGTGGTCTCCGGTGCTTCCGCTGCTTCCACCACTTTAAGCAGGGTTCTCAAACTCTGCTAATGATTTTTCTTCTTTTTTAAAAAATACTTTTATTGGGGGCTCTTACAGCTCTTATCACAATCCATACCCTTATCCAGTGTGTCAAGCACATTTGCACATATGC
The DNA here is from genome assembly GCF_000313985.2 of Echinops telfairi. Classification (NCBI taxonomy): domain Eukaryota; kingdom Metazoa; phylum Chordata; class Mammalia; order Afrosoricida; family Tenrecidae; genus Echinops; species Echinops telfairi. The sequence continues at coordinate 4,319,688 of NW_022111306.1, forward strand.
CGCCATCATCATTTTCAAAGCATTCTCTTCCAGCTTGAGCCCCTGATATCTGCTCTCCATTTCTTCCCCCTCCCTCCGCCACTCACCCTCCCTCATGAACCCTTGATAAGTTATAGATTATTATTTCCATATCTTACATTGTCCTCTGTTGCCCCTCACTCACTTTTCCATTATTTGTCCCCCTGGGAGGGGGTTCTAGTCTGATCCTTGTGATTGATTCCCCCTTTCTTCCCCCACCATCCCCTAATCCTACTGGTATCTCTACTCTCCTTGTTGGCCCTGAGGGGTTTATCTATCCTGGATTCCCTGTGTTGTAGGCTCCTATGTGTAGCAGTGTGCATGCTCTGGTCTAATCTGATTTGTAAGGCAGAATTGAGGTCATGATAGTGGGGGAAGGAAGCATCAACGAGCTAGAGGAAAGTTGTGTTTCATCAGTGCTATACTGCACCCTGACTGGCTCATCTCTTCCCTGTGACCCCTCTGTGAGGGGATGTCCAATTGTCTACAGATGGGCATTGGGTCTCCACCCCAATACCCCACCCCATTCACCTGATTCTTCTTTCTTGATGATCGTGGGATTCTCTGTCTTTCTGCTTCTGCAATGGCTCATTTGTATTTCCAGTGGAACAGGTGTTCTATACCTTATTTGAATGTGCCTATGGAGTCGCTGGGTAGGAGTTACAAAGACTATGCATAGAAGAGTCAAACCAAGCAATTCAACTTCACCACAGTAACTTAAGCTAGAGATTATAAAATGTATTTTTTTTAATGGGAAAAGGGTAATTTTGTCTTACAATTAGCGTTTCCAAATGGGAAATGAGAGGCACAGAACAAGCCTGGAAGAAAAAGAAGGAGAAAGAAAAGGCTTGGGCATTTATTAGTTCTGATAACATTATTTGTTAGGTTTCTTTATATATTTTAAATAGCATTTTATTATGGGTTATATACATAGTGTAAGGACAAATGCAGATTGAATTAAGACACTCCAGAATTTACTTTAGGTAATTTGCAATTGTAGATCCTTTATCTCTAATGTAAATCTAAGATGTGCACTAAACCCAGCCACCATAGCTTTAAAATGAGGTAATCTATGTCCTACCTCCCTGAAAGATATTAGCAAATCTCAGGTGATTCAGTCTGAATGGCCATAAAGATATTCAATTATCTAGAAAACATGAATGTGCAATGGATTGTATCCATTCAATTTTATACTTATATAAAGGGTTTATATTATATAAAGGGTAAGGTTTTGTTCTGTCTTTGCAACCTCTGTAAGATTGCTAGTGATGCATCACATCTGGTTTAATGGGTATTCAACGATTGTAGGACTCTGGCCAGCTGGGAGCTACCTGAGGTGTATGGCATACCTACTCAAGCTACAAGAATCAGTTGGGAAGGAAAGAGAGAGGTACCCAAGGAAGAGAAGACCTTGCTAGTATCTCCACTGGCCAGTTTTATTAACATGCCAAAGGAAACATGTTTACAAAGTTTCAAATGTGGGAGCTATACTAGGGAACTACAACTTCAGGCTCAAGATGTTCTCCGACTATCAAAATATTCTTGCACTTAAAGACATTCTGACCTAAAGGAGGCTTCCTGCTGTTTGCAACAAGGAATCTCTTTTTCACAGGCAGCATTTGCACCAAATTCCTGGCACCTTCAAACAGTGATGCATTCAGGTTTAATCAGTCTTTGCACCCAAGTAACCCTCCCAGGGGGAACAGAGCAATGTTTTCCTACAAATGACTTAACTTTTCTTTCTTTGTACTTTTGTGAAGTTCTCTGGAATGGGAATAGATGTTTTAATTGTATTTTCCCAACAGTCATGTGGTAATTACATAATCTTATTTCAACTTGAAGATATATAGAAGTGTAGGGAAAGGGTGCAGGGAGGGTGGGGTGGAAAGGATCTACATAGAACCTCCTCTCTGGGGGATGGACAACAGAGAAGTGGGTGAAGGGAGACGTCGGACAGTGTAAGACATGACAAAATAATAATAATTTATAAATTATCAAGGGTTCATGAAGGAGGGCGCAGTGGGGAAGGGAGGGGGGGAAATGACGAGCTGATATCAAGGGCTCAAGCAGAAAGCAAATGTTTTGAGAATGATGATGGCAACAAATATACAAATGGATGCATGTATGGATTGTGATGAGAATTGTACGAGCCCCCAATAAAGTGATTAAAAAAGAAGTGTAGGGATGGTATTCAACCTGTCAATTGGGTCACAGCCTGATGACACCTCCTTTTGGAGGTGTGGCCTTCTCATAAGGACTGCCAGGGAACCTCTCCCCACCCCACCCTCTCTCTATCTTCACTGTCCTGCTTGCTGGTCACCCTGAGAGCTGCTGGAACCCTATCATGTTTTCTGTTGACCTTGGATTCACATGACTTTGCACACACCAGCCTGGGATCTTCCTGTATTCTGCATCATTGTATGTGGCTGTGTGAGTCTGAAGATGGACTTATGGATTAGTATTGGACTTATGGACTTGAGTTGGACTGGGCTGGGATGTTTACATAATTACTTCTTGAGGAGGAATTGAAGCACTTGCTGATGAAGATTAAGGATTGTAGCCTTCAGTATTGATTACAATTCAATGTTAAGAAGAACATAGGCAACATCATGGTAAATGGAGAAAAGACAGGTTGTCAAGAACTTTGTCTTGCATTCACAATCAATGCTCATGGAAGCAGCAGTCAAAAGATCAAAAAATGCACTGCCTTGAGTAAATCTGCTGCCCAAGTGCTCTTTAAAGTGTGGAAAAGCAAGGATGTTACTTTGAGGATTAAGATGTGCCTGACCCAAGCCGTGGTATTTTCAATTGTCTCATACATGTGAAAGTTGGACACTGAATAAAGAATGGAAAGAAGAAAGATGCATTGGAATGATGGTGCTGACAAAGGGTATTAAAAGTACCATTTACTGCCAAAAGAACAAAAAAATCTCTCTTGGAACAAATATAGCTAGAATACTCCTTCGAGGCAAGGATGGAGACTTCATCTGACACACTTTGGACATGTCGGGGAGACCAGTCCCTGCAGAAGGACATCATGCTTGGTAAAGTGGAGGGGCAGTGAAAAAGACCTGAGAGCTGTACATTCTCCACCCTGTGTGTTGCTTCAGATTCATCCACAAGTTTTAGTAGTTTGTATTTTCATTATTGCTCAATTTAAGTATGCCTTAATTTCTATCATGATTTCTGTTTAGGTCTATGAGTTATCTGATAATGTATTTTTGATTTTTCAAATAAATTTTGTTATTTTTTGTTTTTAATTTAATCGTATTGAAGTTAGAGATGGTCTCAATCAGGTATTCTGAATACTAGGTCTTGCTAACCTCATTTCTAACTCTAACTTCTTTTCCTTGGACTAAACTTGTCTTTCTTAATTCTCTACCACTAGGAAAGGCGGGAAGTTTTTCAAGGATGATTTAATATTAGAAAACCAATATAAACCATCACACTAACACAATGAAAGACAACCACCATCAAAGGAGCCCTGGTGGCAGAGTGGGTCCTACATTGGGCTGCTACCTGCAAGGTAAGCAGTTCATACCCACAAGTCTCTCTACTGGAAAGACAACAACCATATGATTATATCAATCAATACAGAACAGGCATTTGATAAATGCTTTTACTGATAAAAACACTTTAAAAAAAAGAGTAAGAAGGAAATTCCTCCACATGGTATAGACCATATGTGCAAAAGCAATGGCCAATATCTCACTTAATGGAGAGAAATTGAAAACATTCCCCTCCAGCAGGAACTAGGCAGGGTTGCCCTTGGTCATGGCTCTTATTTTATATAGTCGTAGGGGTCTTAGCTAGAGTTGTAAGATGCCACAATGATATTGTAGGCATCCACATTGACCTAGAAGAAATAAAGATTTCTTTATTTGCAGATGATATAATCTAATAGATAGGAAACCTTAAAGATTCCATTCAAAATTACTGGAACTAATTGAAAAATCTGTCAGTGTAGCAAGCTATAGGGTCACATACAGAAATCAGTTGGATTCGTGTATACTGAAGAAGATGGCACCCAAAAGGAAATTAAAAGAACAATACCATTTACAATAGCTATCCAAAAGATAAAATATCTAGAAATCAATCTTACTAGAAAAACAGAAGACTTATCCAAGGAAAACTATAAAACACTCCTAAATAAAACTGAGAGGCTTATGCAAATTGAATAATACCTCATGCTTCTGGATAGGTAGGTTAAATATAGTGAAAATGTCAATATTATCAAAAACACTTTCCAAATCTAATGCAATTCTGATCCAAATCACAGCATAATTCTCCAAAGAACTTGAAAATCTAATCACCAACTTTATATGGAAAGGAAAGGAACCCAGGATATATAAAACCCTATTTAAAACAAACAGCAAAAAACAAAGTAAAAGGCCTTTCACTCCCAGAGTTTAAAACTTATTATATAGTCATGATAATCAAAACAAGTTTGGTACTGGTATCATGATAGACATGAAGACCAATAGATTAGAATTGAGAACCCAGAAATACAATCAAGTACCGATAGACACCTGATTTTTGATAAAGGACTAAAACACATTAAAGGGGAGAGAAACCTTTTCAATAAATGATACTGAAACATTGGAGCTCTACTTGCAAAAGAATGAAACAGGACCTATATCTCACACCGTGTAGAAAAACAAACTCAAGATGGATCAAAGATCTAAATATAAACCCTAGAACCATAAAGACCATCAACAAAAAATATGGAAAACGTAAGAGTGCTGATACAAGGCATGAATATCAAACAAGAAAAATAATCACATTATAGAAGACAAAATAAAGGACTGGGACCATCTAAAAACATGACATTTATTCACATCATAAGACTTCCTCAAAAGAATTAAAAGAGAGAACCCATAGATTGGGAAAAAATATTTGGAATAGATTTCCCATAGAATGGGGAAAAGATACATCATTTAAAGGGCTAATTTCAAAGATCTATAAAATTATAGGAAAGCTATAGAATTAATAGGAAAAATAAAAGTAATTTAATAAAAAATTGCCACAAGACATGAATAGACAATTTACTAAAGATGACATCCAGGTGAACAACAATCATATGAATAAATATTCATATTTATTAACAGTAAAATAAATAAAAATTAAAACAACAATTAGCAACCATACCTCACACTGAAAATAATAAATGCTGGAAAGGACATGGAGAGATGAGAATGCTCATCCATTGCTGGTGGAACTGTGGAATTGTGCAACCATTATGGACATCAGTATTGTGCTTCCTTAAACAAATGTAAATATAATTTACTTTATCATCCTGCAATCTATCTACTGGGTGTATACCTTAAATAAATAGAGTACAGACCTATGTATACTTGTTTACTGCAACAATTTCCAGACCTATGTATACTTGTTTACTGCAGCAATTTCCATAATAGCAAAAAGATGGAAACAACCCCAAACTCCATTTGTAGAGGAATGTATAAACAAACTCAGGTATATTCATACAATGGAATGCTATGCACCAATGAAAAACAATAACGATTCTGTCAAGCCCTGCAAAACAAGGGCAAAATAAAGAAGAGTATGCTTAGCAAAGATAGTCAGTTTTATAAAGATAAATATTTAATGATACCATTATTTTAAGGAAAAACAAAGAAGAAAAATGATTTTCACACCAAAGGGTAGGGCTTTGAAAATCCCGATGATGCCAGGGACTAAGGCAGAAGCAGTGAAAGGGGAGGCATACAAAATGATAGAGACAGGGAGGGTGGGCTGGGGGTGGGGAGTACCCAACGACATATATGGGGGGGGGGGGCGTTGAAGCAAAGAGTGAAGCCTCCCAGCCTTAAAAACCCTCCAAATTCCTTACTCCTCATCTGTAAACATTGGACTAGGTGACTGTAAAAGGAGGAAGAGTAAAACTAACGTGGACTTGGATTCTTAGGGATAGACAAGTTCGTTTTAAACAAATGGGGAGCGGGACGAAGAAAAGAATTTTCAGGAGGTTCCTGTCTACCTTTTTATACCTGGCCACCAGCCCAGTGGACACGCCGTCCAATCCAGAGGGCATGCAGCTTATGCTCAAACTGCCGTTTACAGCACATGTGTAATTTCCAGCCTACTACATAGTCCATGAGAAGTTCTTGTGGTATAGTGAGTTGAGCATTGGACTGCGAACCCAAGGTTAATAGTTAAAACTCCCAGCTGCTCTGCAGGACAAAGATGAAGCTATCTGCGCTCCTAAGGATTTATAATCTTGGCTGTCCTAAGAGCAGTTCTGTTCTGTCCTGCAGGTTTAGTATGAGTCAGAATTGACTTAATGAAAATGGGACTAGACAGCCCATGGGTTGGTGCTCAACTAGCCAAAACTATGCACAGTGGAGCCTCAGACCCCACCCAGAGGTGCCTTGGAAGACAGTTTTGGCAATTTGCAATCTTGACAACCTTACAGAGTAGTTCTATTATACACACCTGAGATTACCATGAGTCAGAACCAACTGGGTGGCAGGTTTAACGACAGCATAGAATGCACGGCACTTAGTACGAGTGTAAAGCATTGACTGAAGCCTTACCGTGTGCCAGGCACAGTTCTAAAGTTCCTCGGTGCATTATTTGATTTAATCCTATCAACAGTCCTTTTTTTTTTTTCATTTAGCAAGATAAAGAAATTTAGGTGCCAAGAAATTAAGCACTTTTCCTCAAGTCAAATAGCTCCCATGAGTAGCACCAAGAATAAAAGCAAATACTTACCTGGTAGGGGACATACCATGATCACGAAGGTGGTTTTCCCCGGGGCGAGGCTTATCCATTGCACTCCGGATGATGTGGGAAACTCGACTGCATACTTTGTGGTCATGGGGGACTGCGTTTGTACTCTCCCCTGTTTAAAAAAAAAAAAGAAGAATAGAAGCTAGTTGATCCCAGATACATAGTATGCAAGCACAAAATGATGTCTGTTGGAACCATAAGTTTCCCCTTTCAGGGCTTCATGGTCAAAATTGAATCTACTGCCACTGAGTCATAGCAAAACACAGTATGTTTTACTCGCACTTTACATAAGACACTCAACACTTGTTGAAAAAAAAAACCCTCAGAAATTTGATAGTATATATGTTCTTATATTTAAGTTCAGAATCTCTTTTTTCTAACTTGGCATTATTAGTGATTTATACGTAACCATGCTCATTGCTGTCCAATCGATTCCAACCATAGTGATCTTTTACAAAGATACTTAAAAGCATTGTGAAGACATTATCGAAAGCATCACAACAGAGTAGAAAGCCTTATGTTGTGGGTTGTTGAGTTTATTCTCACTCAGAATGACTTCTGCAGGACAGAACAGAACTCCCTCACGGGATTGCTTAGGCTGTAAACTTTTAAGGAGCGGATTGTCCAGTATTTTGTCCCTTTAGTAGGTTTAGAATGCTTTCTACCACCAGTGCTCTTCCAAGAAATGTCATAGAAACACATATGATAGGTGAGTTGAGAACATCTCACAAGCAAAAGTAACACACTAAGTGATGATATAAGGTGGTATGTTAGGTTGGGATGTCTAGAGAAACAAAACCAGGAACATTCATATATGTATAAGAAAAAGCTTTATATCAAGAAGTAATCTTATATCACGATGGCGTCCCAACTCAGTCCAACTGAAGTCCATGGGTCCTATGTTAGCTGGAGCCCTCTTCCTATTCACATAGCTGCAGACCGCAGGAAGACCATAGACTGGTGGGTGCCGTCATGTGGATTCAAGGTCATGGAGGATTCATGGAGACATGGCAGGGGGCCTACAATTCTTAGGGTCGAGAGAGCCGCTTGGGGCTGCCCCTGGAAATGGGCACAGAGTCCCAGCAGGCAGGAAGGTGAATGGGGCAAAGAGAGAAGGGAGGGGTCACCAGTATTTCTCTTATAAAAAGGTCACACTTCTCAGGAGGCACCATTGAGCTGTGACCTGATTAATAGGTTAGACTCCATCTCTACATTTTCATACAAATTCAAGTTGACATAAAATCTAACTACCACAGGTGGTATCATGCAGTACTAAGTTTAACCATATGAGATTGCTGTTTTTATAGATCATCACAGTCAAATTATATAGTCCAATTTATCATTGAGACAAGGTTCCATTTATCAAGGATATTAGTTTAATAAAAGTAAAATTTTAGAAGAGAGAAATTGAAATTAAAATTCTGATAGGCTCTGGTTGGAGAGGGAACAGAGATACAGGGTAGTTGTAATTCCTTTAAATCTTGATCTTCTCAATAAAGATTTAAAGGAGTTACCACTTTGCAATTTATGCTCTAAAACTCTATCCATTGAAAGTATATAAATAGCTTATATGCATCCTAAAACATAGAAATGCCTTTTTTTCTGATGTTGAATTTTAAAGACCTTTAACTTAGTGGAAGCCTGAGTAATTTTCAGAGTTTTAGAACGACATAGTTTTTATTCATATTTAAGCTAGAATGGTCCATGGCTACCATTAGTGACCATTCTCATTAGGGACACAATCAAAATCCCTGAACAGAAGGAGGAGAAAAAGTAGAACAAAATTCAAATTAATAAAAAAGACTAGACCTACTGGTGTGTAGAGACTAGTGGAAACCCAGAAACCATGGCTCTTAGAAACTCTTAAACCTGGAACTGAACCCACCTTTGGGAATGTGTAGTAGCTCTAAGAAAAGCTTAAACAGCCTTGACAAGAGTGAAGCCATTTTGAGCTGACAGAAGCCATTATGAACTGTAAATGAACTAGCTGATATTGGGGAGGTAGGCTGTGCAGACTTAGTGCAACGGACTGTACAGAAGGAAATGGATGTTCAGAAGGCTTACAAGAACTAAGAGCAGTTATTGTTCGACTAAGAGCAGTATTGTCCAACTAAGAATGGCTAACCGCAATATCCCACTTCTGCACTCTGCTTGCTTGCATACCTGTACATTGCAAAAGCCTAAAAACCTTTGAAAAATTAGACAGGCCATCGCTCAGTTTCCTCTCAAGAGGGCTGATGGTCCCTGCGCAGGAAATAAAACGTTTTCTTTTGAACTTGCCGGTGGTCTGGGTTATTTTCTTTCTGGGAACAGACAGTAGGCTACAACAAATGATCTATTAAACAAATGTATGTATTTGTTTTTCTCATATTGGCCTAGTAGAATATTAAATATATACATCTTTTTTTTTTTTTTAAAGTATCTCTTTTAACTTGTGGACCTGGATTGGTAGTTTGGTCATAGATTGAATGATGTGGTGGCCTGATTCTGAAAATAATTATAACCTTGAAAACATCATAAGATAGTTCTACACAGACTGACAGCTTTGCTATAAATGGCAACTGACCCCGTGGCAGCAAGTGTGCTGTTCTGGTTTAGCTCTTAGTGTGAAAGGGAACTTCTAGATGTTACTAGATGAGAGGGACCCTGGTGGTGAATTGTTTGCCCTTGGGCTGCAATTGGCAAGATCAGCAGTTTGAAACTCCAGCTGTTCTGTAGGAGAAAGACAAGACTCTCTTCTCCTGTAAAGAGTTGCAGTCTAGGTAACCTATAGGGGCAGTTCTCCCCTTTCCTATAGGGTCGCCATCAGTTGGAATTGACCCAATGGCAGTGAGTTTGGGTCCTTTTGGTTGTGGGAAACAGAAAGATTTCTCCCAAGTTGTCTCCCCCAAATATATCCCAAACTTAGCTGCTTGCTACACGTGGCAAATGACTGTACACTTGGAGGTCAACAGTAGTAGGTCAGGGGTTATTCTCCCTAGGGGTTATCAGCCATCCAGAGCAAGCAGACACCACTGTTTATCCCACAACAAGTAGGGCCCACTCCCTTCTGATAAGGATAGTAGTAGATTGTTTCCCTGCAGGAGAGCCCAGGGAGGTCTAACTCACTCAAGGGTGACCAAGGTTAGGCTGCCATCATGAGTCTGGGGTCCGCCCCTCTTGTCACATATATACCTCTAGTCCCTCCCCTTCCTATCATGTGTATACCCCTAGTTCATCCCCTTCCTGTCACACGTATGCCTATCATACAGCCCTTTCCTGTGACGTGTGGTTACCTATAATCACGCCCCCCCCTAAGTAGAGCTAAGCCTTGGTTAGCAATAAATGCGGACCTGGCTGGTAAGATCATGGCTATCCAGGAAGTGAGCATGCAACTATGAAATGTATCGGACTCCATTATTTCAATATCTTCTATCTCTCATGCTCTCTATAGCTTTATTATAATCTTTATGTATCTCAACCATCCAATTGCACCTATCGAATCCATGATTAGTTGGGGGGGGGCTGGCCTTTCCCCCACATTTTGTTTTTTTGGTTTCGGCTTAAAACAACCTCCCAGTAGAGTAGCCATAATGATCAGTCCTTGGGCCTCAGTGAGGAACATAGTGGCACAGTGGTTAAAGTGCTCACTTGCCAGCCAGAGGTCAGCAGTGATAACCCCCACCAAGACGGGCAGTCTGCGTCTGTGCAATCGATGTCCCTGAACACCTCCGACCACCTTTCTGCTCTGACGTACAGGACTGATATGAGTCACAATGAACTCCAGGGCAACGGGTTTATTAATATATATATTTTTTTAATTGGTTTGGGGTGCTAGTGTGAAAGAGAACTTCTAGGGTGGTATTAGCTGGGAGGGAAGAAAAGAGTACTGCTCATAATAGATAATGCATACTTTATACACACTTTCAACTAACTGGAAGTAGGAGGATATAGTGAGTAAAGAAAGAGAGGCACTTTCACAAGTGGTAGAATGAAATTTCAATGCATAAAAATATCACATCCCGAAAAGTGGGTGAAGGGAGACGTCGGACAGGGCAAGATATGACAAAATACCAATTTATAAACTATCAAGGGCTCATGAGGGAGGGGGGAGCGGTGAGGGAGGGGAAAAATGGGGACCTAATGTCGGGGGTTTGGGTGGAGAGAAAATGTTTTGAGAATGATGTACAAATGCACTTTACACAATTGATGTGTGTATGGATTGTGATAACAGTTGTATGAGCCTCTAATAAAATGTTAAAAAAAAAAAAAAGATCACATCCCAAAGTTTATTTTAAAGGCAGTTTAAACATGATGCTTCAACTTTAGAAGCATTTGTTTTAGCAAAAACAACAAAACAACCCACACAGTCCTTCAAATGAAATTAAGAGGGTTTATTCAGAAAGAAAGTAAAACATTCATTTGAATGAAGGGTGATACCAGCCTACATAAGAATGGATGACTAAAGGACTTCTTTTTTAAAAAAGAGCTATACCAAGCCCCAAGGATGATATTCCTGCTCAGAGCAGGCAATCCACAGAGAGGAACATAGAGCCGGCCCCTCTATGAGACATGACATCCCTCACTGACCCATATCATTAGGAGGGACAACACTGGAGGCACAGTGTGGGAACTGTGCCTGATCTGACCCCACCACATGGGCCGAGAAACACTAAGGGCATGCAACAGAACAGGAAGGAGAGCAAAGCAAAGAAGTCCCTGGGGAATACCAAAAATAGACTTTGAAGCCAGGGCGTGGCACCTCATCAGACTCAACCAGAAAACACTCCTAAAGGTCAACCAACAGACTTGGAACTATTTATAGGCTTTTCTTTTTGCTGTTGTTGTTTTGTTTTTCTCTGTCTTGTTTTTGTGCTTATTATTGTCTCTGCATGTCTATCTAGATAAGATAGGCAGGATAAACAATCCAGAGGAGAAAACAATAGGACCGATGGTTCCAGAGGGACTGGGAGAGGAGGAGGGTGTGTGTGTGTGTAGGAATTGGCGTTAACAAACCCAGGGACAAGGGAACAAGTGATCTAAAATAGTGAGGAGGGCGTAGGATGCTAGTAGGGCTTGATCAAGGGCAATGTAACCGAGAGGAATTACTGAAACCAGAATGAAGGTTGAACATGACAGTGGTACAAGAGGAAAGTAAAAGGAAATAGAGGAAAGAACTTGGAGGCAAAGGACATTTATAGAGGTCTAAAGACAGGCATGTACCTATGTAATATATATATATATATATATATAATA
>NW_022111306.1:4332406-4334348 GCF_000313985.2 Echinops telfairi
ACAATGATCTACATATAACCTCCTCCCAGGGGAACAGACAACAGAAAAGTGGGTGAAGGGAGACATTGGTCAGTGTACGACATGACAAAAGAAAAAGCCTTTTACCCCACCTGCTGGGTGGCAGCGGCAGGGGCAGCAGTTGTTCTTCCCTGTCTGCCACCTCTACCCGGCCTCTCTCCTGGCTGGTGGCATTGGCAGGGTGCGGGACAGTAATTGTAGATGCCCACCCTGCCTCAGAGGAGAATGAAAATGGATTATTGTACAAAAATCGATTTTATAATTTCTGCATCATAATTTTTAATTCTCTGGTTCCACACACACTTATTGTTTGGGAGTTCATGCAGAAAAACTGGAGCCATTAATGAGTAAATATGATGACCTTTCTCCAAGAGTTCTCAGCTTGATAAGGAGAATCCCTTGTTGTCAACTTAATGGCGCATTCAAAGACGACATAGGACTCTTTTCAAGACAAACTTGAAGATGATGATATAAAAGTGCAAAAAGTCAGAGGCTTGGAGCCAAAGACTTGTTTCTGAAAGATGAGAAAGGATTATTTGGAAACCTTTGCTTATAAAGAAGAGGTTGATTTCAGACCCAGATACAGAATGTCTAATCAAACATTCCCATCTGAGGCTGTGCAGACTAATCCAAGGTCAGATAATAGTCCACGAACATTGGAAAGGCGGTTACCTCACAGGCTCCCAGCTCATGAGAGCAGACTGAGATGAGACTCTCCAGCCTACTGTCAACTCACTGAGGACTAGTCCTCAGAAAAACTGTACCCTTGGACCTCGGTCAGCAAGAATATAATTGTGGCTCATGTAGCGGAGAATCCAGAGTTTACAAGCACCTCTCCTCAGAAACCAGTACCGGCACCCATCAAGCCAGTCATAGACAGATACACCAGAAGAGAAAACGGCACTTGAGGAAGGCGGAGAAAAACCCAAGGAGGTGCGGCCCAAGCACAAGAAGAAAAAAAGTTGTGAGGAAGTAGATTCAGACAAACAGAGGTGGAAACAGTTAGTGTCAGTTCAGAAAAGCTTAAGAGTCGACAGGAGGAAAACAAGCAGAGAAGTATCGTCTAAGAAAGAGGAACGTTAAGCGGAGAAAAGAGAAAAAGGATCAAGGCGAAGAAAGGACGGCGGAGGAAATGCTGTGGGGCCAGTCCATCCTTGGACTTTGAAATCACACGGTTGGTTCTCCTAAGATTGTATTGAACAAAAACGTGTTGAGTAATTTGGTTTTGTGTGTTTCGTGTTCATATCACTTTTCTTACATGAACAGGTATTTTAATCTCTAACAAAGACCAGTTAAATGGAAAGGATTTAGTATGCTTACTCTCCAACACGGAAATTACTTTTCCTTACTCTCTAAAAGCAGCATTATATTTTTCTTATATATAATGTAATTTCCCTTAATGATAATGACTCTGCTTTTTATCAAAAAAATTGCTATGATACTCGAGTCATTTTCCCTTGGGAGATTGTTTGAAATTGGAGGATTAATAAGCTTCTCGGAATCTATTTCTTGGTTGGGGTTGCTTTGTTTTAGCGGGACACTTTTATGTTTGTTGGTTTTCTCTATGAGCAATTTAGATCGATTATTTTCTTTGTTAGCACTAACATGTTGTGTATATTCTAGGTTGGAAACTGGAAAATTAAACCTATTACAACAATAAGCTTAGATTTAAATCTTGTTTTAAAAGTTCTCAGAGTTCTGATACAAAATCAGCTTATATTCTGTACTTGTTTATAATAAAGTGTTTTAATTTCAAAAAAATTGATAAATTATCAAGGGCTCATGAAGGAGATGGTGGGGGAGGGAGGGGAAAAATGAGGAGCTGATACCAAGGGCTCAAGAAGAAAGAAAATGTTTTGAAAATGATGATGGCAACACATGTACAAATGTGCTTGACACAATGGATGTATGTATGGATTGTGAT
>NW_022111306.1:4334745-4336580 GCF_000313985.2 Echinops telfairi
CGGTTGTTCCAGACTCTTTCAAAACAACTATTTCTATTACATCTTGGTCAAGGAGAAATGTTCTTAGGCCTGCTTTACAAAAAGACTGTCTACATTCCCTCCATTAGAGTATATTTCTTTTTTCCTCCCCTTAGAGTGTATTTCTATCACAGCTTGCTGCATTGATTCAGTTGAATGTAGTTAAGCAACCATGAAGTCTCAAGCGGGTCTGAAGTCTCCTCGCGCGTTCTAAGGTGTTGCCAACATTGCTTCTGATCATCAGAATCCAACTGGAAACTGTTAGACAAAAGAATGCCACACTCATACACATGAAAATGTTCTTGACCTTGGGAACCTATGAAAATGTTACTTTACATGGCAAAGGGGACTTTGCATAAGTGTTTAACTAAAGAATCTTAAGGTAAAGAGATTATCGGGGCGTGGGGAGGGAGAGGGAAAAAATGAGGACCTGATGCCAGGGGATTAAGTGGAGAGCAAATGTTTTGAGAATGATGAGGGCAATGAATGTACAAATGTGCTTTACACAACTAATGTGTGTATGGATTGTGATAAGAGTTGTATGAGCCCCTAATAAAATGATTTAAAAAAAAATCAAATGAGGGACATCATGTAAGCCTTGTGTGGGTAGCCTCCCTCGTCGAGATAATGTGTGTGGGTCTTTGCCTCGTTTAAGACTTAATAAATGTTCTCTTTATATTAAAGGGGGAAAAAAGAGATTATCCTGATGAGCCCTATGTAATCATGTAGCTTTTAGGTGCTGTTGACCTGATGTCAACTCAGAGTGACCCTGTGCTACAAAGTTGAACTGCTCATTGGGTTTTCTGTTATTGTTAGATGCAGTTGAGTCATTTCAACCCATCTTGACCCTATGTGCAACAGAATGAAACATGGTACAGGTTTGTGCCAGTCTGTTTTTTTGCTGACCCTCTGCTAAACATGATGTCCTTTTTTTGAGATTGAACTGTCCTGATGGCATGGCCAAAGTACATGAGATGAAATCTTACCATTGCTACCCCCTTTCTAAGGAGTATTCGGCTGTACTTCTCTCAAGACAGATTTGTTTGTTCTTCTAACAGTCCATGGTACTTTTGATATTCTTTGCAAGCACCATTAATTCAAATGCATCAATTCTTCTGCAGTCTTCCTTATTCACTGTCAAACTCTCACGTTTGTTGTTGTTGTTGTTGTTGTTGTTATGTCCAATTGAATTGGCTCCAAGTTGGATCATGGACCCTATGAGCAACAGAACAAAACACTGCAGAGACCTGTGCCATCCTCACAATTGCTCCCATGTTGAAACCACTGTGTCAACCCCTCTCACTGTGCCCTCCCCCACTTTACTGAACATGAGGCTCTTCTCGAGACCCAGGCTTGTCCTGACAACATGGCAAAAGTATGTAAAATCAAATCTCGCCATCTTTGCCTCTAAAGAGCACTGTGGCCTTATTTCATCCAAGACAGGCTGGTTTCTCATTTCAGCAGTCCATGGTAATTTCAATATACTCTTATAGCATCACAATTCAAATGCAGATTCTTTTTCAGTCTTTCTTATTCGATGTTCAACTTCCACAAGCTTATGAGGCAATGAAAATATCATGGCTAAGGGTCAGGCACACCTTAGTCCTCAAAGTAACCTCCCTGTTCTCCAACATTCTAAAGAGGTCGTGTGCCACAGATTTACCTACTGCAATACATCTTTTGATCTCTTTACTACTGTTTCCATGAGCATTGATTATGGACCAATCAACATGAAATCCTTGACGTCAACCTTTTCTCCATTTATCATGATGTTACCTATTTGTCCAGTTGTAAGATTTTTTGTTCTGATGATGCCT
>NW_022111306.1:4336680-4342323 GCF_000313985.2 Echinops telfairi
AGTCATGATTATAGAGATTTATTAGGGACGTCAACAAGTCAGGTTGAGGAAGCATTATAAGGATATAGTCCTTGTGTCTACAGGACCACCTGCCAGCCATGACATGTGTCTCTGCTCCTCAGCCTCTCGTGCACACTTTAGGTTTTTTAAGTCTTTGCACATTTCACTATATTTGGCTTTGTCTTCTCAAGCTGCCCTTTGAAATTTCCTATTCAGCTCGTTGTCTTCATTCTTCTTCCATTTGTTTTAGATACTCTACAACTAATAGCAAGTTTCAGAATCACTTCTGACATCCACTTTGATCTTTCTTTCCTTCCTGGTTTTTAAAATGGCATTTTGCTTTCTTCATGAATGATGGTCTTGATGTCTTCTCACAGCTCATCAATTCTTCTGTCATTAGTGTTCAATGCATCAAATCTGTTCTTGAGATTTTCTTGACATTCAAGTAAGATCGATTCAGGGTTTTATTTGGACTCTTGTGGACTTGAATTGTCTTCAGCTTTATCCTGAACTTACATATGAGCAATTAATAGTCTGTTCCTGGTTTTAGCTAGCTGTTGATATTGAGCTTCTCCATCATCTCTTCCTACAGATGTAGTTAATTTGAATTCTGTATTCCATATGGATAAGTCCATATGAATATTTAAGTTGTCTTTTGTGTTGATGAAAAGATATTTGCTATAAACAAGTTGTTGGTCTTGCAAAATTGTATCATGGGATCTCCAGCTTCATTTCTTTTCTTTACTAATGTACTGAAAATGTTTATATTTAGCATTAGCCAGCTGAACTCAGTTTAGATGACTCTGATTTTGTTGCAACATCTAAATTATCAGTCAGGGCCCTGTCAAACATATGCCTTCTTCTCATTGTTAGGCCTCATCAAGGTCTTGACCTTGGCTGTGTCAATGTCAACGAGCTGTCACAGCCTGTTTGATGTGGTACTCGTCGGCCTTGACATCCACAGTGAACATAAGCGTGATGTTATCTTCAGTCTTTTTTATGGTTGACTCGGTGGTCAGGGGAAACTTGATGATGGCACAATGGTCGAGCTTGCTTATCCTAGGAGTGCTCTTCTGAGGGTATAGGGCTGTCTTCTTAGCCTCAAGGACTTGGGTTGTTGGAAGATGGGTGACTTTTGTATTTGTGTGTGTGTGTGTGTAGCTTTGGAAGCCTTTCAGCACCGCCTTCTTGGCTTTTAACACCTTTGCTTTGGCATCAGTTTTGAGCGGGGCAGGAGCTTCCTTCTTTGCCTTTAGTGCCATCTTCATAAAAAGGCCCAGCTTCATTTCTATCACCCAGTCCATATTTTCCAACTACTGTTCCTTTCTCTGTGTTTCCAACTTTTGCATCCCAATTGCCAATAATTATCAATGCATCGTGATTGCATGTTTGATCAATTTCAGACTGAAGGCGTTGGTATAATTGTTCAGTTTCTTCATCACTAGCGTTTGTGGTTGGTGCATAATAGTTGTATTGATTGGATTTTCTTAAGGCAGATAGATATAATCCTATCCCAGACAGCATTGTACTTCATGATGGATTTTGCAAGTCTCCTTTTTGACAATGAATGCCATGCCATTCCTCTTGATTGTGTTAGTCCCAGCAAAGTAAACAATACAAGTTTCTGATTTAAAATGGCCATGTTAGCTCACTAATGCCCAGGGTCTCTAAGTCTTAATGCATTCCATTTTGACCAATTACAATTTTCCTAGCTTCATACTTCACACATCCTAACTTCTGATCGTTAGCAGAATTTTGCAGCTGTTTCTCCTTACCTTGAGTCATGCCCCATCGGCAAATGAAAGTGCTAATCCCCAAGGCTCCACTCCCACAGGCTTTATCTGACTCCCTTCATTATGGTTGCAACTGAGAAATCAGTGCCTCCTCAGTCACAATTTGAATGCTCAACAACCGGAGGGGCCAATCCTCCAGCACGATCTCTGACAAGGTTCTGCTTCCATTCATTCGGCTTAAAGTATCTGACATGTTTCAAAGCTATGTTTAAGGTTTTCAGCAGCTCCTTCCTCTGACGTGGGGAGTTGAGTCCCTCTTCATTGTTCTGAGTCTGGAGGCTCTGCTGAAACCTGTTCACTTTGGGTGACCCTGCTGGCATTTGAAATACCAATGACATGGCTTCCAGCATCACAGCAACACCCAAGCCTCCACAGGATGACAAGCTGACAGTTCATTGGTGGTTCACATGCATATGAAGTGAATTTAAATACCATGGCTTGAGCCAGGGTCACCTTAGTCCTCAAAGGGACATCTTTGTAACAGTTTAAAGAGGGCTTGTGTAGCAGATTTGTGCAGTACAATACATCCTTTGATTTCTTGGCTGCTGTTTCTATGATCATTGATTGTGGATCCAAGTAAAATGAAATCCTTGCTAATTTCAATCTTTTCTCCGTTTATTATGACGTTGTCTGTTGATTCAGTTGGGAGGAACTTGTTTGTCATTGTGTTGACCTACGGTCCATCCTGAAGGCAGCGGTCTTTGCTCTTCATCAGCAAATCCCTCCAGTCCTCCTCACTTTCAGCAAGCAAGGTTGTGTTATTTACATCACTAACTATTAATAAACCTTTCTCCAATCAGATGCCAACTTCTTCATATAGCCCAGCTTCTCAGATTTGGGTTTTCTTTTCTTTTACATTTATATTTATAAATCATTATATTGGGAACTCTTACAGGTCTTATAACAAGAGATTTGGGTTTTCTAGGTTGTAATATTTATGGAAGCAGATTGCTATATCTTTCTCTCATGGAGTCATTGGGTTCTAATAGACGACCTTCAGCTTAAGCTAATCACTTAACTATTGTTCCACCAGAGCTACTTACTGTAATCATAAAGGTTCTTAAAAATGAGAGAAGGAAGCAGGAATATCAGAGAGTTGAAGATACTACACTAGTAGTTTTGAAGGTGGAGGAAGCAGCTGTTAGCCAAGGAATGCAGGCGACCTCTTGTTATGTGCCGCCTAGTTGATAGAGTAGAACTGTCTGGTGGGGCTTTTTTTCAACAGTTTTATTGACATGCAATATACATATCATACAAGTGAATAGTTCAATCATTCAATCATTTCAAGGGAATTGTACAATCAGAACTTCATCTATCTTAAAGCATCCCTACTCCCACCTCCACCCCAACCCACCCCTGAGGTTTTTCTAGGCAATAATCTTTATGGAAGCAGACTACCAGGTCTTTCCCTCTTGGAACTTCGAGGTAAATTTGTACTGCCGTTTTTCAGTTAGCAGACAAGTCTTTAACTGTTGGATCTCCAGGGCTCTTTAGGAGGTGAGATGTAGTCAATTCATAAGGCTGTTCTAGCAATGGTCCCTTTATGTGATGTATTATAAATTTTGGTCTCTATCTGTGGCTATAATCTCATTTTGGTGGAAGTTGTCTTCTATGCTAATGCACAGGATTAAGTCTCTACCTCGGTAGAGGGTATGAACCAAGTCACCACGCTTTGTTTCCTTGGAGTTATGGTCAGCTGAAAGACAAAAGCCACACCTGCAAATAAGAATGAGCCATCTCAGACGCAGTAACACAGAAACCCTAGGACCAGCAGAATAAGCGTCACCAGTGGAGGATGTACAAGACCTCTACCTGAAGTGTTGAAGACTGAGGCCAGAGGTACGAGAGGCTGCGGCACAGAGGCCCTGGGACAGCGCAAAGGAGCCAGGCCAAGACCAGAGCCTGAGACAGACCATGAGAAAGACGAGGGGAGCACTGCCAAGACTGTCAAACTGCCCAGACTGTCAAACCGCAAGGTAGAGCAACAGGCAAGCTTTTTGGCCCACAAAGGTAGAAGACAAGGGACCATGTGGCTGAGAGGCTGAAAGCTAGAGAGAGATTTGGCTGCTGGCTAAGAAAGGTGTTGCTGTGGGTCAATGAACATATCCTAATGTTTTCTGATCCTGGCTTGTGATAACCTGTTAAGTTCATTAATAATCTCCCATCATTGTGAGTATTGTCTGCGAGTGCTGTGTGGCCATTGCAATGAATTCTCAAACTCAGCAAAGAAGTACAGTGGAAGGAAAGTTGTTTTCAGAATAGGTAAAGAAAGATGGAGGGTGGAGGCATGTTTGACCTTTGCCTCTTGGCAACAGGGAACCCAGAGGTGGTGAGCTATGTCCCCTCTATGCCTTATTCACAGGTGGCTTCTAAAAGCTAGAAAAGTGAGAGAAGTGGACTAGCTTTTCGTCTCTCTAGAAGGAACACGGCTGTGCTGACATCTTCGTTTCGGCTTGGAGAGACCCATTGAAACCTCTGCTCTCTAGAGCTGTCAGGTAATCAATTTGTGTTGTCTTAAGCCATTACATAGACAGATACAGCAATTCATTACAGCAGCAACAGAAATCCTGGACAAAGACAAGACATCCTGATGCTGTTGTTCATAATAGTCCAAACCCAAGGACAAAGAGCAGGGTTGAGAAAGCAAGAGAGTAAAGCCACGGGGCAAATAAAAACTAACAACACAGCTTCCCTGTTTTAGTCCTTATTATATATTCCAGCTTTAGCGCAAATAGAATATTTGTGTTCTCAAGTCACACCATGCTTGAGATGATGTCCATCCAGACATAAAGCTACTGAAACAAAAACAGCCACTCTTCCTTCCACCTAAAAAAAAAGTCCAACCAAACTTGATGCTGTTTTAACTTATGGCAACTTCAGTGTTATGGAGCAAAAAAGCTCCATCGGCCTGTTTGTCTGTAGAGACATTAATTGCAAAGTCTCCTGTGCTACTGCTGAGTGAGTTGGAATAACCAAACCGTAGGTTATGAGGCAATCACAAACAGCCTGCCAGCAGTACACTGACAAGGAGCTGCCAGAGGTTCAGGCCAGATTCAAAAGAGGGCCTCGACAAGGGACATCATTGGTGATATCAGATGGATCTTGGCTGAAAGCAGAGAATACCAGAAAGATGTTATTTGTGTTTTATTGACTATGGAAAGGCATTCAACTGTGTGGGTCATACAAAACTATGAATAGGCTTGAGAAGAATGGGAATTTCAAAACACTTCATTGTACTCTGGTACATTTTGGTAACTCCAAAATGTTATGCCAACTTGGAAAAACAATGAAGGAGGGGAGTCTAGCCGTCAATCAGGTTACAGCTTGACTGATCCCTCCTTGTGGGCTTGGCCTTCTCATGAGGATTCTGGGAACTTCTTCTTCTCTAGAGGTAGGGCATACTCTCTCTGTTACACAATCTGTTGACAAGCCATGTGGAACTTCCTGATGGCAGCCAGAGCCCTGGAGATGCTTCTGCCACCACTAGATCCACAAGACTTTCCACCCACAGGCCTGTGATCTTGCTGCATTCAGCATCATTGCATGTGTTGCATGAGAAATTTATAGACTGGTATAGGACTAATACTGGATTTATGGACTTGATCTGGACTGGGTTGGGATATTTTCTTAATATACAATTACTATTTTATATAAAACTCTCTTTCATACACATATGAGTGACCCTGAATTTGTTTCTCTAGTCAACCCAGAATAACACATACCTGTACATGCATCAAGAGGCAATTGTGCAAATAGAACAAAGGAACACTACATATTTTAAAATCAGCAATGGTGTGTGTCACCATTGTATCCTCTCTTCATACTTATTCAGTCTGTATGCTGAACAAAT